>NC_059102.1:157854968-158170301 GCF_020740685.1 Jaculus jaculus
GATCCCGGTTCTACTCTCCAGGACCCATGTAAGCGAGGTGCACAAGGGAGCGCATGCATCTGGAGTTTGTCTGCAGTGGCTGGAGGCCCTAGCATCCCCATTTTCTCTCTCTCCCCTCCTTTTCCCTCTCTCAAATAAATAACAAAATATATATTTTAAATGACTCTTTTGTTTTCCATGGATTCCAATTTATTTTCCCTCTCTATGGATTTTATAGAGAACTTTACTACATAGTTATCTATCCTTATGAGTTTATATTTTTTCACTTGCATGGAATTTAACATTACACAATTTAAGGTGACATGTTTGGTAGTGTAGGGGGAGGGAATTACAATGAGTTATTGCATATAATTATGGAAGCTGTCAATAAAAAGATTAAAATAAAAAGTTGAGTTTTTGGAATGTACAGTATATGTGATAAAAATCAGGATTATATTAAAAATTGTTTTCCCTCTGCATTAATTTTGAAGTGAGGCTCAAATGACAATACACTATTTTGTGATTTGATATTTTTTTGAGGCAGGGTCTCATTGTAGCCCAGACTACATGGAACACATGGTGAGCCTCCTAACTCAGCCTCCAAAGCGCTGTGATTAGAGGTGTGAGCCACCTTTAAACGGCAGCTCAGAGCATCTTTAATTACAAAGTGATTGATCCCATAGCTGCCACAGGCAGATGGTGGAATCTCTACTCCACAGAAGCTGCTCTTGGATCCCTGAGTGGCTCCAGGTTAGCCCTAGGACATGGCACAAAGCACAGGCTATCTCCCCACTATGACAGGTGGGCTGTGGCGAGGGGTCCCAGACCCAATGTGGCATCTTACTTGGCCACTGACTCTAGGAAGGAGTTCTGGGCAGGAGTTCAGGGCCAAGTGGAACCAGTGAATGGGTATTTCAGATCTCTTCCCTGGCTTTTCTGATAGGGCGGCATTCATTCTGCCAGCAGCTGCTCATTCATAGGAATGCTGAGGAAAAAACTATTCCCTCCCTCCCTCACTGTTCACTAAGTCCTTCACTCACTCATTCATTCGTCCATCCACTCCTTCATTCACTCAATCATTTCCCCCCTCCCTCTTCTGCTCAGCTCACAGCAAAATGTGGGAAGTGGAGTACAGGAGCTGAGCATCGGGGAGCAGGCTGCCGGCCAGCCTTGCTCAACGTGTTAAGAATGACTGGTCAGGGGCTGGAGAGATGGCTTAACGATTAAGCGCTTGCCTGTGAAGCCTAAGGACCCTGGTTCGAGGCTCGATTCCCCAGGACCCACGTTAGCCAGATGCACAAGGGGTGCACATGTCTGGAATTCGTTTGCAGTGGCTGGAAGCCCTGGCATACCCATTCTCAAGCACAGAGCATGGCTGCCTTCCCGGACCTGAAGCTACAAATCTAGTG
Organism: Jaculus jaculus; assembly: GCF_020740685.1. NCBI lineage: Eukaryota > Metazoa > Chordata > Mammalia > Rodentia > Dipodidae > Jaculus > Jaculus jaculus. The sequence goes on from NC_059102.1 coordinate 157,856,357, forward strand.
ATGGCAGTGGGGAATGTCACGTGGATGACTGAGGAAGAGGCTCTGTGGTGACCTCTTTTTTAAATGTTTTTTTTTGTTGTTGTTTATTTTTATTTATTCATTTGAGAGTGACATGCAGCCAGAGAGAGAAAGAGGCAGAGAGAGAGAGACAGAGAAAGAGAGAGAATGGGCACGCCAGGGCCTCCAGCCACTGCAGACAAACTCCAGATGCATGTGCCACCTTGTGCATCTGGCTAATGCTGGTCCTGGGGAATCAAGCCTCGAACCGGGGTCCTTAGGCTTCACAGGCAAGCTCTTAACTGCTAAGCCATCTCTCCAGCCCTGTGGTGACCTCTTAAGAGGAACGAATGATGCTGAATAAGAACCCCCAAAACAACTGAGCCAAAGAGCCAAAGAATTTCCCAGGAAGTCCTTGCTGGGGGACAGAAAGGCCTGACCTGGTGCCAGCCAGAGGAGGAAATGTTTCCCAGAAAAACCTTCACACAGTGCTAACATATGCATATTTTCTGTGTTTTACTTCATCTTTCCTTGTTTTATTCTTGGATTTTATTGAGACAGGGTTTTTTTTGTTTGTTTTTTTTTGCTTTTCAAGGTAGGGTCTCACTCTAACTCAGGCTGACCTGGAATTCACCATGTATTCTTGGGGTGGCCTCGAACTCACAGCGCTCCTCCTACCCCTGCCTCCCGAGTGCGCCACCACGACCGGCAAGACAGGGTCTCTTCTAATCCAGGCTGACCCTGAACTCCCTATGTAGCTTAAGCTGGCCTCGAACTCCTGGTCTTCTGCATCCTGTGGAGTCTGGGAGGACAGCATGTGCCACCATACCAGACTCTGCTTCATCTCTTCTATGAAAGTGTAACCTTGCTGACAGAAACAGGAAAGGTTTGGCCCAACTGTAAATAAGGGCATGTTCCTTTACCGATCTCTTCTGTTACGTGCACATGTGTGACACCTGTGCGCAAGGCATGTGTTCCTGTGCTCGTCCACACAGTGGAGGGAGGTTGATGTCAAGTGTCTTTCTCAAGCTCTCTCCACCTTATTTTGAGGCAGGGTTTCTCGTGGAATCTGGAGCTCACTGATTTGGCTCAACTAGCTGGCCAGTAAGTCCTAGGGATCCTCCTGTTCCCATCTCCCCAACATTGTGACTGTAGGTATATACCACCACGCCTGGCATTTTACATGGATTCCAGGCATCTAAACTGAGGTCTCCATGCTTAGGGAAAGCATTCCACCTCAGCCATCACCACAGTTACCTCCTTCATTTCTGTCTCCTAAGTGGTTATTTATATTGCTTGTTTGTTTATTTACCATGTGGTACTGGGAATTGAACCCAGGTCCTTGTACATACTAGGCAAGCACTCTACCACTGAGCTACATCCCAAACCCTGTTTTGACTTGTTTGAAATTTTATATATATATATATATATATATATATATATATATATATATATATATATATATATATATATATATATGGAGAGAGAGAGAGAGAGAAACAGAGAAAGACAGAGAATGAGAGAGAGAGGGAATGGGTTGGCTAGGGCCTCTTGCCCCTGCAAATGAGCTCATGCACCTCTTTGTGTATCTGGCTTTATGTATGCACCAGAGAATAGATTCTGAGCCATCAGGCATTGCAAGCAAGTGTCTTTAACCATTGAGCTATCTCTCCAACCCCCTACCTCTTTTCACTTAAAAATTATTATTATTATTAGACTGGAGAAATGGCTTAGCAGTTAAGGCATTTGCCTGCAAAGCCAAAGGACCCAGGTTCGATTCCCCAGGACCCACGTAAGCCAGATGCACAAGGGGGTGCACGTGTCTGGAGCTCATTTGCTGGAGGCCCTGGCATGCTTGTTCACTCTCTCGTTCTCTGTCAAATAAATAAATAAGTAAAAATAAAATATTTTTAAAAAATGTTTTTTGAGGTAGGGTCTTGCTGTAGCCCAGGTTGATCTGGAACTCACTATGTAGTCTCAGGCTGTCCTTGAACTCACACCAATCCTCCTACCTCTGGCTCCTCTGGGATTAAAGGCCTGTGCCACCATGCCAAGCTTTTTTGCTTTCTCGAGGGTCTCACTCTAGCCCTAGCTGACCAGGAACTCACTCTGTAGCCCTTGGCTAGCTTCACATTCACAGGAATCATTCTACCTCAGTCTCTTGAGCTCTGGGATTAAAGGCATGCACCAACATACCTAGCCTCTTTTCTTAAATTTTAAGACAGGGGTCTAATTTGCCCAGATGGGCCTTGATTTTGCCATCTTTCTGCCTCAGCTTCCTGAGTAGCTGGGATGACAGGTCTGTGCCTCTTAAAAACCGGGAAACAATGGTGCTGGGTTTAGGGACCTAAGTCCCTAGTAACAATGACAGAACCAGCCATAGGCCAAATGTGGTGTTTTAAATTTATGTCTCCAGTAGATTCAAATGTTTTAGTAAAGCTTCCACTTAGATTTCCAGCCTCCTGGCTGGAGGAGGTGCCACTGTGGGTAGATCCTGGGGTTCAGCCATGGTATGTTACTGGGGGTGGATCTGAATTCCAGCCTCAGGTATACAGAGGGCTTGAGCTCTGCCTGAGGTTCCCAGAGTGTGCTTGCTTGTGGTGCTGGTGATGGTTTTACTCTGCCTGGATTTTGTAAAAGGGGGCCAGCTTCTTTCACCATTATAAAATGTCCCTCTGACTTATAAGCCTAAAATAAATGTCATTCCTTCCATAAATTATGCCTGGGTTAGAGGATCATCCCAATAGTGTAGAACTGACTACTATAGAAATTGGTATCAGAAGTGGGGTGTTATGCAAGATGAACCTGACCATGTGGATTTTGGTCTTTTGGAACCTTTTTGATTTAGAGGAATGGGCATGGACTTAGTACCAACAACTGAAGATGCCTTCCAGTGAGATAAGCCAAGTTTTATGGACTATTCTGGTAAGAATTAAAAAATACTAAGTACAGAGAAAATTGTATTTAGAGGCTTTGCTTATAAACTTTCAAAGGGAAAGGAAAGACTACAGAGAACTTTATTGAAACTGGGCTACTGACATAAGGGCTGGCTGCATTCTGCTGCCCATGCTCAAAGAGTTTGATCAAGATTAACTTTATAATAGATTTATATGCTTGGCTAAAGTTATAAAACTAAAACATATAGGATTTAAAGTTAGAAAAATTCAATTCAAACAAGTTTAAAATTTAGAGACATGAAAACTGTATTTTGGGGCTGGAGAGATGGCTTACCAGCTAAGACTCTTGCCTGCAAAGCGTAAGAACCCTGGCTTGATTCTTCAATACCTATGTAAGCCAGATACACATAGTGGCACATGTGTCTGAAGTTTGTTTTCAGTGGCTAGAGGCTTGGCATGCTCATCCTCTCTCTCTCTCTGTCTGCCTCTCTCTCTCAAATAAGTAAATAAATAACCTGTTTTGTACTAAAGTGGCTATTATCAAAAACATTAATATTTAGAAAAAAGATAGCCAAACTTAAAAAAGATGTCTGAGGAAATTCCATTTCCAAAAACCAAAGAGAAGACTATACTTTCAGGTATCATTTTTATAGTTCCAAAACCAAAGAGTAAAAATACAAACTCTTTAAAAAAAAAATACTCTTCAAGGTCACTTTTTTTTTTTTTTTTGAGGTAGGGTTTCACCCTAGCCCAGGCTGACCTGGAATTTACTATGTAGTCTCAGGGTGTCCTTGAACTCACGGTGATCTTTGTACCTTTGCCTCCTGAGTGCTGGGATTAAAGGAGTATGCCACCATGCCCGGCTTCACAATTTATTTTGTCCTTAAGTTAAAAGTATGGCTATGTCCTAGACACCTGGTATTGGTTTCAGAAACATAAAAAAATATGTAGAGTTGGTCATAAGGTACACATGGTTGTAGAAGCCACTGCTGATATGCAACATGTAAGACAGGGTATAATAACCACAATAGGCCAGTAGGGTCATTAAAAGATAAACCATGATTTACATAAAACACCCAAAGATGTTTTGGGTATACCAAGACTATACAAGGACTACCATAGAGCACTGTTGGCTCAGGATAAAAATTTTCCCTGGCTACTCAGCCTAGTTAAAGGGCCAAAATTTAAAAATCTAAAGACTTGTCACTGGTCACTGCTTGTAGATATCAGACTTAAACTATAGATGTTTTCCTAATGTTGTTAAGTTTACATTGGTCCAGTCTCTCCTTGTTATGCCTTATAACAATAAAAATGTTTACTCTGTGCCATTATATGTTGAAAGTATATAACTGTATATAACAGAACTCACAGTTAAAAGACAATCTTAGCCGGGCATGGTGGTGCACGCCTTTAATCCCAGAACTCAGGAGGCTGAGGTAGGAGGATCGCCACGAGTTCAAGGCCACCCTGAGACTACAGAGTTAATTCCAGGTCAGCCTGGACCAGAGTGAGACCCTACCTCGAAAAACCAAGAAAAAAAAATAAAAAGACAATCTTAAATCTCAGCTAAGACATAAGACTTTAAAACCATTTTAAGTTGGTAAAGACCATGGAGATCTTTAAAGTTAAACTAAATACAATTTATAATATAAGATAGTTATAAGTCTATTAAAGACCAGAGACAAAATGTGGTAGTTTAAATTTATGTCCCTCAATAGACTCAATGTTGTAATAAAGCTATAACTTGGATTTCCAGCCTCCTGGCTAAAAGAGGTGTCACTGTGGGCAAATCCTGGGGTCCAGCCCTAAAGTGTTACTGGGGACAGGCCTGAAATTCCAGCATAAGATATACAAAGTGCCTGGGTTCCCAGAATATGCTTATTTATGGTGCTGGCGGTAGTTTTGTTCTCCACATAGATTTGATAAAGGAGGCCAGCTTCTTCTGCCATTATAAAACTTCCCCTAGGGCTAGAGAGATGACTTAGCAGTTCAGATGCTTGTCTACAAAGCCTAAGGACCCAGGTTCGATTCCCCAGTACCCATGTAAGCCAGATGCATGTGGTGGCACATGCATACAGAGTTCTTTTGCAGTAGCTAGAGGCCCTGGTATGCCCATTCTCTCTCTCTCTAATAAATAAAGAAAATATCACCCTAGATCTATAAGCCTAAAATAAATGCCATTCTTTCCATAAACTATATCTGGTTGAAAGGTCCATCCCAACAGTGTAAAACTGATTACAACAGGGACCAAGATCCCTGGTAATAAGGAGAGAGCCGGCCATAGGCCAGTCCCTGGGGAGCATCCCAGAGGCCAAAGGCTAGGTAGAGTGAGTGTGACGTTGGCATTGGCCGAGAGAGGGATAATGGGTGTGAGGCTGGGCAAGAAGGGCAGGCAGGGGCTGCAAGGTCTTGAGGTTGGGAAGCATTAGCTCAGAGGCCTGGGTGGGTGAGGTCTCTGAGCGGCTCCGGAATGGTGCACATAGTACCTACCAATGGTGAGGCAGGATGAGAGCTCTTTTGAGCCCAGAGCCCCTGGGGAGTGTCTGACCCAGCAAAAGCCAGCAATGTGCCCGGTTCCTTTATGATGGCTGACCCTGAAGACCCCGGGTGCTGGACAGAGCCTTCGGCCCCTCCTCAAGTGGCGACAGAGAGCCCCGAAAGCACCTCAACCTGCCTGTCAGCTGGAGACACAAGGATTCTCCCTCCGGGGAGGGGAGGGGGGAGACAAAGGTTTAGTGGGCCATCTTTTGTGGCTCTGCTCCCCGAATCGCTGAATCTCTCATCTGCCCAGCAGACACAGCTCCCTCCGCTCTCTTCCCTTGGCCGGGCTCCAAGTCCTGTGTGCCTCGTATTTTCAAGATCATTTGTGCAGAACAAAGACAGTGCGCAGCCCAGGCGGGGCCTGCACTGGACGTTCACGTGTTCAGCTGCCAGGGCTCTGGAAGTTCCCTCCCGAGATCAACCGCCCCCATCTCTTCCTCTAATACCTCCAAAGTCTGTAACATAGCTGTGAGCTTTTATTACCCGTCGAGGCTTACAGAGAAAAAAAAAATCCAAGAAGGGACAAGGTCTTGACATAACTCATACTAAGGTATAGGTGACTTTCTCCTTCTAACCATGTCGCCAGCATCAGGCCTGTGGACATCTTGGCATGGAGAAAGTAAAGAAAGCGGGAAGAAATTCCCACAGCAGTGGGAACCAGAAGAAGGAAGAGGATGAAGAAAAGAAATGAAGAACCTTTTATATCCTGCTAGCCTGGCTCTAACTGGCCCAGCCCTTCCCTGCAGCCTGCCTGTCCCCTGCCCTGACTTTGGAGGCAGCTCTACCAGGGAGGGGGCTGGCACCTGTCTGATTTGGGAAGCGATTTTGACACTCATCTTGATTGCGCTGTCCGTCAGAACACTTAACAAGCACGACTAAGCGCTAAGGCTGAAGGCTGAGGTCTCCCAGGGGTCTCAGGGCCTGAAAAGCAGCTGGCCCTTGAATAACCTGTGGAGGACCAGAGAAAAGACCAGAGGTGGCTCTTCCAAGTGTATATTCAGCATGGAAGCAAGTGGCTGGATGAAGGTCCATGGTCTGTGCTTCGAGGGGCCTTGAGACCATGCCCACCCATCCACAGACAGATACCACCCTTCACACTGGGGCTCCAACCTTCCCAGCCTGCCCCAGGGCACCCTGATTGGGCAGGAAGGACCCAGTCTGGCTCCCAAGTCATAAATCCCCTCCGCAGCCCTGAGAATCCTCACAGCTGTGCCCGGCCTTGAACACAAAACAACCTCGGTGTGCTGGGAGAGAACGTCATGGGTGGACTGCACTCTCACCCTCCCTAGCCTACTCCCCAAGCCGGGAGATTCTTTCTCCAGATAAAGAAGAAAGGGAATGAAAGAAAAGGAGGGGGAGGAAAACTGAGAAGGAGAGAACAAGGACGCAAGACTCAGACAGAACACACCCAAGTCTGAGAAAGAGGGGCGATGGCAGGGCCCTGCCTTGTCACCCGGTGCCAGCAGGGAACCGATATGGGTTCATCATAAAATGAGCAGAAAACGGGACAAAGAAAGACTCGCAGACCTGGTCAGGTTGCATTTCACCAGAACAATGACTCTGGCGCAGTGGGTAGGTGGGAGCTAAACCCCCATTCCTCAGAGCATCGCAGTGGCGCTTTTAAGAGCCAGGCATCTCCCTTATCATGTGTAACGAGACGCTTGAGGACGGCGCCACTTCCCAGAGCAGGGCACCAACCCACGTGGTCAGACTTGAATTAACATCAATTTAAGCTTATCTCTTTTTGGGGGGGGGGGTGTTAATCACTCAGCTGAAATGAACACACGCTCTGATCACAAGGCTCAGCCAAAAATGCGTGCACACTCTGAACACAAGGCTGTTGGGCACAGGAGGGAATGGCTGGGACCATTTTGACAGTGTTGTGGGTCTGGGTCTGGGGAGCTGAAACCCCACTTCCATCATTATTCAAAACACCCAGCATCAGAAGTGTCCTGTCTCCACAGAAATGAAAGGACTCCCTGAAGATGCCTCACCCTTGAGCCTTCTCTATGCATAATATCTAAGATATGATAAAAAAAATAAATAATCTCCTCAAGGCCCTGGGGGGATGCCTCAGTCTATACAGTGCTTGCTGCAGAAGCGTGAGTTCAGATCCCCAGCACCCATATAAGATCTGGGCAAGGTAGGGTGTGGCTGCAATCCCAGCATTAGAGAGGCAGAGACAAGAGGAACCCTGGGACTTACTGGCAGCTGGTCTAGCTGAATTGGTGAATTCAGTAAAAGACTCTGTCTCAAAGAACATGGTGGAGAGTGACTAAGAAGGGCACCCATTGTCAACCTCCCGCCTCACTCACATGTGCAGACATGTACACATGCATTTGTACACACAGATGAGCTCTCCACCACAAAATCACCTCAGGTACTAGAAAACCAAGGCAAATAATGGAGACTCAAGAAAAATGAAGAGCCTGGTGTGATGACTCATGTCTTTAATCCCAGCACTTGGGAGGCTGAGGTAAGAGGATCACCATGAGTTCAAGGACAGCCTGTTTCAGAGTGAGTGCCGGCTGGGCTATAGTGAGCCGCTGCTCCAAAGAAAGAGTATCAAAAACAATGAACAAACAACCCAAAAGACAATGGAAATAAATCAAGGACAGACCTGGATGTCGGGTATTGTGTTAGTTTGAATGAAATGTCCCTCATAGGCTCGTGTATTTTGTATGCTTGGTCCCCAGCTGGCGGCAACTTGGGAAAACTTTGGGGCCTTGGGGGGATGAGGTGTTGTTAGAGGACATGTGTTGCTGGAGGGAGGCTTTGGGACAGTATAGACTAACTCCAAGCCCAGTACTCACACTACTTCCTTTCTGCTCTTGTGGAGATGTGACCCAGGCTTCCTGTCGAGGCCTGTCATGCTTTTCCCACCATGATGAAACTTCCCCTTGAATCTGTAAGCCAGAAATAAGCCCTTTTCTTCCAACCTGCTTCTGGCCAGGTGTATTGTCCCAGCAGCGAGAAAGTAATTGTCGTGGTGCCACAGAAAATGAAGGAGAGGAGAGGAATTCCCACCACAATCTATGATCATCATAGAGAATCAAACACGAGTTCTTAAGCTGAAATCAAGAACTGGAAAGTTAGAGCTGACAACAAGCTAGACGGAGAGGAAGATGTTGGCAAACAGAAAGATGAGGCAGGAGAAATACTAAGTTGAAGAATGTAGAAAACCAAAAACAGGCAAGACAGAAAAGACCAAGAGATAAATAAAGTGATATAAGCATTCCCAGTAGTGTGAAAGGAGCCCTGGAGGAAGAAGTGGGCGGGGGGTGGGGGGAGTTGCTGAAGGTATCTGAGAAGAAGGACCCAGAACTTTCTAGAGTTGATGTTTGAGTTGTGGACTGGGAAGTTGTAGGAACTCCAAGCACTATGCCCAGGGGCACACATCCTAACCCAGGGGGCTGTGATAGCTACACTTCTCATCACTGGGACAAAATACCTGCTGAAGCAACTTAAGGGAGGAAGAATTCAGTTTGGCTTATGGTTTCACAATAGGGAAGGATGGTGGTTCTCAGTGGCCACAGGAGCAAGCTAGGATCTCTGGCAGCAGGAAGGTGCAGCAAGGCTTATTCTATCTTGCTGGATGAGAGAATGGGGACTTCAGTCCCAAACTAGGAACATCTGTAACCTTCTAACCCTATGCCTGCCATCCAGTCCCCACCTCCAAAAGGCTCCACAGTGCCCATGAACAGTGCCACCAGCTGTTCAAACGCATCAGCCTATGGGTAAGACTTTTATTTTCAAACCATAACAGTGCTGAGAATGGCATACAAGAAAATAAAATGTTTCAATGCAGGAAAAAAAAAATAATAAGACAGTCATAAGGCGATCTACTAACTCTTTAGCAGAAACAATGGATGTCAGAAACGATGGAAAGACAAAACCACACATGGCTTAATGACAGACACATGTTTGGAGAAATACATTGCTGGGTGATCTGTTGATGGTAGGAACATCCCAGAGTATGCTCACACATAATGAGATGGCTACTGTAGGCAATATAACCTCATGGTCTCATGGAACCTCTATCATGTATGCTTGTATATACATGTGTGTATGTCCATGTGTGAGCATGCAGCAAGTCCTTAAGCAACATTAAACGAATGTAACATTTAATCACCAACTTAAAATAACTGCTAACTTAGGGTTCTCTATCTAGAGAAAATACCTTCCAAATAAAGATGTTTTAAATGTACAAAAACTATAGAGGACTGGGGGCGATGGTTCAGTGGTTAAAGGTGCTTGCTTGCAAAGCCTGATAGCCCAGGTTTGATTCCCTAGCACCCACATAAACCCAAATGCACAAAATGGCATATACGTTTGGAGTTCATTTGAAGTGGCAAGAGACCCTGACATACCCATACACCTCCTTCTCTCCCCTGTAAATAAATATAATATTTTAAAAACTTTTTTGTATTTTATCTATTTGAGCGAGAAAGAAAGGTGTGTGGGGGGGCACCAGGTCCTTCAGCCACTGCAAACAAACTCCAGACGCATGTGCCACCTTGTACATCTGCCTTATGTGGGTACTGGGGAATTAAACCTGAATCCTTAGGCTTTGCAGGCAAGTGCCTTAACCACTAAGCAATCTCTGCAGGCCAAATATTATATATTTTTTTTAAATTTTTTTTTGTTCATTATTTATTTATTTATTTGAGAGCGACAGACACAGAGAGAAAGACAGATAGAGGGAGAGAGAGAGAATGGGCGCGCCAGGGCTTCCAGCCTCTGCAAACAAACTCCAGACGCGTGCGCCCCCTTGTGCATCTGGCTAATGTGGGACCTGGGGAAGCGAGCCTCGAACCGGGGTCCTTAGGCTTCACAGGCAAGCGCTTAACTGCTAAGCCATCTCTCCAGCCCAAATATTATATTTTAAACTAAGAGAATTAACAACTAGCATAAAGAAAAATATAAACAGGAGGCTTTAGACTTAATAAAAATGAGAAATACATAAACCATAAATAGTTTAAAAACTAATAATCAACTAGGGCTAGACAGATGGCTCAGCAGTTAAAGGTGCTTGCCTGCAAAGGCTGACAGCCTGGGTTTGATTCTCTAGTATCCACACAAAGCCAGATGCACAAAGTGATGCATATATCTGGAATTTGTTTGCAGTGGCAGGAGGCCCTGGTGCACCCATTCTCTCTGTATCTCTTTTATTTCTATCTCTGTCTCTCAGGTAAATAAATGGAAATATTTAAAAAATAATTAACTAATCTAAAAGAAAAACATGAAAATAATTGTAAAATAAATAGTAACATAATGGATGTTATCCCACATATACCACTAATTACAATAAATATAAGTGGGTTAAATACTTCCATTAAATAGCAAAGTTATAGAATAGGATTGTTAAGAGCCACAACTATATGTTATTTATAGAAGGCATACTTGAATATAATCACTCAGAATGATTAGGTCAAAGGGTGGAAAATATATATACTATAGAAATTTAATCAAAACAAAGCCTACGTAGCTATACAAATCAAGTTAATTAGATTTCAAATAAGTTTTACTAAAGATAAAAAGGAGGTATGTTTAAAAATAGTTTTATTTATTATTTATTTGCAAACAGAGAGAGAGAGAGAGAGGGAGAGAGAAATGGATATGCCAGGGCCTCCCACCACTGAAATGGAACTCCAGGTGCATGTGCCACTATGTGCATATGGCTTAATGTGGGAACTGGGTAATCAAACCCAGGCCATCAGGCCTTGCTAATAAGGCCTTAACCACTGAGCAATCTCTCCAGCCCCAGGAGAGTTTTTAAAATATTTATTTATTTTTATTTGAGAGAAAAGGAGAGAGAGAAAGAGAGAAAATGGGCGCACCAGGGCGGGCCTTTGCCATTGCAAATGAACTCCAGACACATGTGCCACCTTGTGCATCTATCTGGCTTATGTGGGGCCTGGGGAATTGAACCTGGATCCTTAGGCTTCACAGCCAAACACCTTAACCATTAAGCCATCTCTCTAGCTGGAGATTTTTTTTATATATAAGGGCACATTAATATAACACTAAGCAAAAGCAATTCTAAGTCATGTATGCAGGTGCTCTTCAACTTGGGATGGGATTACATTTTAAACTCACTGTAAATTCAAGACTAGTCAATTGAGGATGCATTGAATGCACCTAGCATGTGACCCTCCCAGCCTCACCACACCGCAGTCACTGGCTTTCCTCCCCTTGGCTCTGACAGGAAGCAGCTCAAGCTCACTGCAGTTGGGGCAGCAGGGTTTCTGCTGGCTAGCTAGCTCAAGGGAGGGTCAAGATTCAAAGGATCATTTCCACTGGGTGCAGGTCGCCTTTCTACCACTGTAAGTCAAAAGCTTGTAAGTTGGAAACCCTTACGTTGAAAATTTGTAAGCCAAATTATCTTTTTTGTCCTAAGGTAGGGTCTCACTCTAGCCCCGCCTAACCTGGAACTTACTCTGCAGCCCCAGGCTGACCTCAAACTCACAGTGATTCTCCTACTTCAGTCTCCTGAGGGCTGAGATTAAAGGTGTGCATCACCATGCCCGGCTTTTTAAATTTTATTTTATTTTAATTATGCTAGGTCAAAGATTTGAGTGTGTTGGCATGAGCCTGCTGCCTAACACTTGGGAGGGAAAGAAAAGCAAGAGGACTACAATTCCCAGGCTAGCGTGGGCTACATAGTGAGACCCTGTCTCAACAAACAAAATGTCAAAAAGACTGCAAAACACATAAAACAAAAAGCAATGGAGGGCTGGAGAGATGGCTTAGAAGCTAAGGCGCTTGCCTGCGAAGCCTAAGGACCCAGGTTCACTTCTCCTGGTCCCACATAAGCCAAATGCACATAGAAGCAAATGTAGCTGGGGTTCATTTGCAGTGGCCAGAGGCCGTAGCATGCCCATTCTCACTCTCTCTTTCTCTCTGACTCTGATAAATAGATAAATAGAAATAAATCTTTAAAAAAAACAATGGATCATATTATGATTTTTAAACTATTATTTAACAGAAGTCTTCTAGCAAGTCTTAGAATGTAAGAAATCAACTAACCTGTTTGTTGTTTGTTTTCCCTTGGGTTTTCGACATAGGGTCTCACTCTAGCCCTGGCTGATCTGGAATTTACTCTGGAGTCTCAGGGTGGCCTTGAACTCACAGCAATTCTTCTACCTCTGCCTCCCAAGGATTAAAGGTGTGCACTACCATGCCCGGCATTCTTTTCTCTCTTTCTTTCTTCCTTCCTTCCTTCCTTCCTTCCTTCCTTCCTTCCTTCCTTCCTTCCTTCTTTCTTTCTTTCTTTCTTTCTTTCTTTCCTTCTTTCTTTCTTTCTTTATGAGAGAGAGCATGCGTGAGAGAGAATTGGCATGCCAGAACCTCTAACCACTATAGCCGAATTCCAGATGCATGCACTCTCTGGCTTATGAGGGTTCTGGTGAGTTGAACCTGGGTCTTTAGGCTTTGCAGGCAAGCACCTTAACCTCTAAGCCATCTCTCCAGCCCAGATTCCAATTCTTTTCAAATGCATACAAATTTTATTATGACAACCCATGTTGCACCATTAAGCCACTCTCAACACAGTTGTGAGGACTGAAATTTTGTCCTCTGATGGTGGCGAAAATAAATAAAGGCCAATGGCAAAAATGCAGCTGTTGGGCTGGAGAGATGGCTTAGCGGTTAAGCGCTTGCCTGTGAAGCCTAAGGACCCCGGTTCGAGGCTCGGTTCCCCAGGTCCCATGTTAGCCAGATGCACAAGTGGGCACACGCGTCTGGAATTCGTTTGCAGAGGCTGGAAGCCCTGGAGCGCCCATTCTCTCTCTCTCCCTCTCTCTGTCTTTCTATCTGTGTCTGTCGCTCTCAAATAAATAAATAAATAAATAATTTTAAAAAAAATTTTAAAAAATGCAGCTGTTAAACAAAAACAAAAAACAACTACCTCACAAGGAGCTGGAGAGATGGCTCAGTGGTCAAGGACACTTGCTTACAAAGTCTTCTGGCTGGGTTCAATCCCACAGCACTCATAGAAAGCTAGATGCAAAGCAGGGCAAGCATCCGTGACCCCACGACACCCAGGACATGGGAGGCAGAGCAGGGGAATCTGCAGGCGGATGGCCAGCTAGTGTGACATTTGTTTGCAGTGGTAAGAGACCCTGTCTGCAGTGTGAAGCACAGACACCTTGAAGCTGTTCTCTGACTTCTATAATGGTGGCCTCTTTTAGTCCCAGGAGGAGGCAGAGAGTGGATGGCCTATGCTGGCATCTCCCAACACTGATGAAGGGCAGGGAGTCATGCCCAGCGCAGAAGGAAGCAGCCGTTAGTGCCAAGGGTGGGAACCGGGATTCAGATACCGGATGTGTAACAGAGACTGATAAAACGAAGTCGCTACGTCAAAAAAGACTAATAAGGCTACCCTGAGACTACATAGTGAAATCTGGGTCAGCCTGAGCTAGAGTGAGACCCTACCTCAAAAAAACAAAACAAACAAACAAAAAAGCTAATAAAGGCTGGGGACGTGGCTCAATCAGGAAAGTGCTTGACCCAAAAGCATGAGGCCTGACGTCTATCCCCAGAACCCACAGAAAAATTCCAGGCATGGTGGTGCACACCCAACCCCAGCACTGGGGAGGCAGAGACAGGGGGATCGTTGGGTCTCACTGGCTAACCAGTCTAGTCTAACTGGTGAGCTCGAGGCCAGTGAGAGACTGTCTAAGAGCAAATGGATGGTATTCCCCAAAATGACACCAGAGTGTGGCTTCTTGCCTCCATATACACATGCATACACATGTGTGTATACCTGCACACACACAGAAATGACCAGAGATGTCCTCTCTTATTTTCCTCTCATAATCCTGCTGGCAACCCCATTTTATGAAGGAGGAAATCGAGGTGAGAAGTGCACATGAACTTGCCCTGGGTCTCCTATACCTACAAATGCTACGTTTTCTTTGCCTTTCATAGTTAACTGTTCCCGAGAGATGATGGAATTGGAAGTGGGTATTAAATTAATTGAAATGCTAGACATGTGTGACATCCTGGAGACAGAGACGCGCACTGAGTGCAGCCCAGGAGTGAGGGTTGTAGACATGACCGTGGGGCAACAGCTTCCAGAAGGCAGTGGTGTGGGGCAGAGATTAGGACAGAAATGGAAAGGCCTTGGGGAAGGGGAAGTCAGACAAGGGTCTAGGAGGAAGGATCCATGGGACTGGCTCAAGGCTGACCAAGGGACAGCAGAAGGGGCTCTATATGAGGGTCAAAACAAAGCACTGGCCCTTGGATGCAGCCACCCACTGTGGGACAAAGGACCTGATCCAAGAATTTCATCCCTTGAAGGGGCAGACAGCTGTGTCATGACTGGCGATGTGAGTCCTGTCACTACATGACTTAAACCCTGCGCCCATTCCAGGGACTGTGGGTTAAAGTGTGAGGAGGAAAACCCCTCAAGAGTGGAATGAAGGGAGTTTCCCAGAATGCAGTGCGTCCTCACCAAGGATGGAGGGATCTCCTCAAATAGCTCAGAGGCCAGACCTGTAGTTCAACACAGAGGGAGGACAGGGCCTTTCCAGGAGACTAGACAGACCGGCCTCACACCCTCCCACTCACCCCTACTTTACTTCCTTCCACAATCTATCTCCACCACCGCCTTTCAGCATTTATCTACATGGATGAGACATGGCTAATCGGCTAGAAGTCCACCTGCCAGTTCCACAATTGCTTCTAGGACATCGCTTGATCTGCCACCTGCTGAGTGGGTGAACCACTTATCATTTGCTCCACAACACCTGTATGACAGCCCTTATGTGGTACACTGATTTTTCTTGTGATTTTTTTTTTTTTTGCATGTGTGTATGTGGCATGCATCAGTGTATGATGAATGTGGGGTGTGTGTGTATATGAATGAAGGCCAGAGGTTGAGGTATGATGACTTCCTATGAACCTTGTTTTTTGAGACAGGGTCTCTCAGTAGATTCAGTTTAGACTAGTTAGCCTAGCAAGTCCTGGGGGGTCCTGCAGTCTCTGCCTCCCCAATGCTGGAATTACAGGTATGCACTGCCATGTCTGACATTTTTACACGGGTGCTGGGGACAAGAACTCGGGTCCTCATGATTGTGCAGCAAGACTTTACCGAAGGGCATCTCCCCAGCTCTGCTTTTGGTTTTGTCTTTTCCTTTGTGGTACTGAGGATGGAACCCAAAGGCCTCCGTGCACACCAGGAAAGCACCCTACCCTGAACTCTGTCCCCAAGCCCTTGTTCTGGTGTCTCCAAAACAAACACTAAACTGGACACAACATCTCACACCCATCATCCAGAACCTGGGAGTCTGAGGCAGAAGGATTGCTGTGAGTATGCAGCCAGTCTGCCATGTACAATGAGTTCCAAGCCAGCCTGGGCTACAGAGGGAGACCTTGTCACAAACACACAAAAGCAAGCTCTGGCGGCAGGACCGAGGTCCTCACACTACTTGACTCCAGTCGCGTCTCACCCCACGGAGCCCGGCTTTTGGCACAGGTGTGAGACTTAGATTACTCCTCCAGGTGCCACAACCAGCTCCCCACACGAGCCACCAGAAGTCAGTCAGAGGCCATTACTGGCGGCGATGTCTGAGAAAACATTGTGGTTCAGGAGGAAAACACGCATAGCTTGTTTGTCCGGGAAGCATATGGCCTGGTGTCCACGGGACCCACATGCAACCCAAAGGAATCAGGCACAGCCCTCGACATTCAAGAAAAACCTGCTTCTGCTGGCAAACTCTGTGCCTAGGATCCTGTCTGTCCACTTTCTGAGGTGGCAGAGAGGCCCCCAGGTATATAATTTCCCTATATGCAGAACAAAGTGGACTGGAAGAGATCTCCGGCAAGCTAGAGACAGCACCTAGTGGCTGGAGGGGGCACTGCGTGTGAGCGCCTCTGAGGAAGAGGAGGAGGAAGAGGAGGAGGAGGAAAGGGAGAAGAGGGGAGGAGGGGGTATCCAGTCCATTGCCAGGCCCGGGTTTCCCTTTCAATCTTACATCAAGGGACTGGGGACATGACTCCGCTGTTAAAGGCATTTTCTTGTGAAGCCTGCCAGCCCAGGTTCAATTCCCGAGTACCCACATAAAGCCAGGTTCACAAAATGACGTGTGTGACTGGAGTTCATTTGCAGTGGCAAGAGGTCCTGGCATGTCCATTCCCTCTCTCTCTCTCTCAAACAAAATGGTTTTTAAATATTTTATTTATTTATTTGTTTGTAAGGAGAGAGAGAGAGAATGGACATGCCAGGGCCTTTTGCCATAGCAAGTGAACTCCAGATGCATGTGTCTTCTTTGTGCATCTGGATTTATGTGAGTGCCGGGTAATTGAACCCAGGACATCAGGCTTTTCAAGAAAGTGCCTTAAACTGCTGAGCCATCTCTCTAGTCCCAAACAAAATATTTATTTTTGGCTTTTTTTTAAAAATATTTTTTGTTCATTTTTTATTTATTTATTTGAGAGCGACAGACACAGAGAGAAAGACAGATAGAGGGAGAGAGGGAGAGAATGGGCACGCCAGGGCTTCCAGCCTCTGCAAACGAACTCCAGATGCGTGCGCCCCCTTGTGCATCTGGCTAAAGTGGGTCCTGGGGAATTGAGCCTCGAACTGGGGTCCTTAGGCTTCACAGGCAAGTGCTTAACCGCTAAGCCATCTCTCCAGCTCTATTTTTGGCTTTTTTTAATTTAATTTTTATTAACATTTTCCATGATTATTAAAAAACAAAATATTTTTTAAAACTCTTAAGCCTTGAGCTGGAGAAATGGGTTAGCAGTTAAGGTGCTTTCTGGCAAAGCCAAAGAAACCAGGTTCCATTCCCCAGTACCCAAGTAACGCCAGATGCACAAGGTGGCACATGTATCTGGAGTTCATTTGCAGTGACTAGAGGCCCTGGCGCACCCATTCTATCTATCTATCTATCTATCTATCTATCTATCTATCTATCTATCATCTATCTTTCTTTCCTCTCTCTCTACCTCTCTCTCAAATTAATTTTTTTTGAGGTAGGGTCTCACTGTAGTCCAAGCTGACCTAGACTTCAGTATGTAGTCTCAGGGTGGCCTTGAACTCATAGCAATCCACCTACTTCTGCCTCCTGAGTGCTGGGATTAAAGGCGTGCACCACTACACTCGGCCAAATAAAATATTTTTTAAAAAACCTCTTATGTCTAATCAATTAGTCACACCCCTCATTGCCTAACCTCAAAAAAAAAAAATAATCAAATACAAGCAAAGACAACTTCTATAAGCATTTTTTGAAATAAAACTGGAGGAAAAGTATAAACTAACCCTTAAAATTTTTTTGCATGAGACTTAAACTTTATTCAACCTTAAAAGAAGCTAAAACATCTAATAAATTGATACCGTTTATAGAAATGAGATAGATTATTACATAGGGGAATGTTTACTATGTTCAGGATTTCAAATCCACCAGGTCACCCACTTGGTAAATGTTTATCTCAAAGTTCAGGGGCAAGTTAAACAGTTGAAATAAAATGGAATTAAGCTTTAATATTTTGTTTTACTTTCAGTGCAGAAGGAAGACAAAAATAATATCTCATAAAACGGAAAGTTTCTATTTTCACCAAAATATTTGGAAAGTTATTTTATTTTTAATTCTGATACCTAGGCTCAGAGTAACTTTGCAGGGAAGGGCTCCGCAGAATCCCCTGGAGCTCGGGGCACTGGGGAACTGGCTTTGGTTAGTATCTAAAACATTTGTTTCACAGAGCTACAATTTGTTTCACAAAGTGTCATACCAGCCAGACACTGTCTATAAACCCACAGCTTATAAAATCTGTGGACTGGAGACATGAACACTTCTCTTATTTGACGGTCCCAGGTGAACAGCCCAGCCTGCCTTCCCTGGAGAATGCTCTCTGCAGGGATCCCTTCATTTCTTGCATTTTCTTGTGTCTTTTTGTTTTAATGATAACTTTATTATGCTGTCAACCAGCTCAGTGTCACAGAGTGCTGAATGACAGAAAGCAGTTTCCATCATTAAAACAACTGTGCTGATGACTGTAGCTTCCGTCTTTGTTTTCAGTTGAGAAGAAAACCTTCTGAGACGCAAAACTTAATCTTTTTGTTAGTTTGAGGCAGCGTCTTGCATTAGCCCTAAGCTGACCTAGGCTCATTCTATAGCCCAGGCTGGCCTCAAACTCCCAAGCAATTCTACTTCAGCCTCCATGAGTGCTAGAATTAAAGGTGCGGGCCACCACACCTAACAAAAGCTATTCTTAATGGAGAAGAGTTATTATTTTTATTCATTTGCATGCATTCATTCAGTTTTAATTTTTTTTATATTTTTATTTATTCATTTGAGAGAGTGAGGAAAAGAGAGAAAGAGAGAGAGAGAATGGGCGTACCAGGGCCTCCAGCCACTGCAAACGAACTCCAGACACATGCACCACCTTGTCATTTGGCTTACATGGGTCCTGGGGAATTGAATCTGGTTCCTTTGGCTTTGCAGGCAAGCACCTTAACCACTAAGCTATCTCTCCAGGTCCATTCTTCTTTTTCTTTTTAGTACTAAGAATTGAGCCTACAATCTGGTGTATAAACTCTACCACTGAGTTATATCTCCAGCCCTTTTATTTATTTTTTTAAATTTTTTATTTATTTATTTGAGAACCACAGACACAGAGAGAAAGACAGATAGAGGGAGAGAGAGAATGGGCGCGCCAGGGCTTCCAGCCTCTGCAAACAAACTCCAGACGCGTGCGCCCCCTTGTGCATCTGGCTAACGTGGGACCTGGGGAACCGAGCCTCGAACCGGGGTCCTTAGGCTTCACAGGCAAGCGCTTAACCGCTAAGCCATCTCTCCAGCCCCAGCCCTTTTATTTTTGAAGAAAGGGTCTCACTAAGTTACCCAGGCTAACCTTAACTTTAAATCCTCTTGGTAGTTGGAATGACAGGGCTGCACCACCATCCTCACTGAGAATCCTTCTCCCATCACCCACCCCTCTGCATGGAAACGGAAGAAGTTCAATGAGGGTCCTTCATTGCTCTGAAGTTCACCAAATAGGCTAGACTAGATGACCAGTGACCCCAGGGATCCTCTTGTCTCTGCCTCCCCCAGTGTTGAGATTACAGGTGCATGCCGTCATGCCTGGCTTTTTTTTCAAAAATTAGTTTATGAGAGAGAGAGAGAGAGAGAGAAAGATTAGGATCAGCAGGGCTGCAAATGAACTTCAGATGCATGTGTCACTTTACATGAATTCTGGGACATTGAAGCCAGGGTGGAGGGTTTTGCAAGCAAGCACCTTTAACCTCTGAGCCATCTCCCCAAACTTTAGAAAACAAACAAACAAACAAAAAGCACACATGTGTCTGGGGATTTAGCACAGGTTCTCATGCATGTAAGACAAGCACTTTAGCCACTGAGCCATCTCCCCAGCCCTGATGTCATTTCTCTTTACGATGCACAAATGACAACCTTCAAGTTTCCATCCTGACCCACTCTGCCTTGCACCTGGCACTGCAGAACGTTCCAGGCTTGTTTGGAACCTGTTGTGCCCTGGACCTGGAACCAGACATCTCTTGGAGCATTCTGCATGGTCTTATGGACCTTACATCTATGCATTCCAGCAACAGTTTAAAATTACAACTATCAATGCTACATTTGTTCCTTCCAAGCCCACAAGCTGTTCCTGTGGTACCCTTAGCTTCTTTGCCCAGCTTTGATCTCTCCTGAGTCCACCACAGTTAGAACAAGGAATCCTCAGAGCTTCCTTCATCATCCCTAAATAGCGCCCTCCTTGAGTCTTCTGTGTGTGCGCGTGTATGTGTGTATATGGTGTGTGTATATGTGTGGACAGACATATGTGTGGAGGCCAGAGGACAACCTTGGGGTGTTGGTTCTCGCCCCATTTGAGACAGGGTCTCGTTTGGCCTCTGGGAACACCAGACTAGCTGGCCCTCGAGCTTCCGAAGTCTCCTGCCTTGGCCTTCCATTGCCATAGGCACGTTGGAACAAATGTGTGTGCTATTTGACTTTATGTGAGTTCTGGGGATTGGAACTCTGGTCATCAGGCTCACACAGCAAACATTTTCAACCACTAAACCAGCTCCCAACCTTCCCCTAAGAGTCTTGAACTGGCTGAGGGACCATCATCACTACCTAAACCAAGCACAGTGGCACGTGCCTGTCATCCCAGCACTCGAGAGCTGAGGGAAGGAGGATTGGGAGTTCAAGGTCATCCTCAGATAGATATGGAGGTAGAGGTCAGCCTGGACTAATGAGACCCTGTCTCCAAAAAAAAAAAGTGATCTGGGGCTAGGGAGATGACTCAGTAGCTAAAGGTGCAAAGCTGGCAAAACCTACCAACCCAGGTTCGAGTCCCCAGCACCCACATAAAGCCAGATGCACAAAGTGGTGCATGTGTCTGGAGTTCAATTGCAGTTGCAGAGGCTTTGGTATGTCTATTCCCATTCTTTCTCTCTCTCTTCTTGCAAATTAAAAATAAAAATATATTTTAAAAAAACAGTTTTGGCATCTGTTCATTCTCATGTTTTTTTCCAATAAATAATAAATAATAAAGCAAACTGCAATGCTATCAGCCCCTTCCATAAGCACAACCCCAGGACCTTGTGTCTTATAACAATAGGTTTGATTGTGTGAATTATATGAGAGCGGCATTGAGCTGGAATAGGCACTAGGCTATATGCCAGGCCCTTTTCTTATAACAGAGTTTTAAGTTTTTTTGTTTTTTGGTTTTTTTGAGGTAGGGTCTCATTCTAGTCCAGCCTGGCCTGGAATTCACCATATAGTCTCAGGGTGGCCTCGAACTTATCGCAACCCTCTCACCTCTGCCTCCCGAGTGCTGGGATGAAAGGCGTGTGCCACCATGCCCAGCTCCTATAACAGATTTTTGTTGTTGTTGTTGTTGTTGTTTTGGTTTTTGAGGTAGGGTCTCACTCTAGCCCAGGCTGACCTGGAATTCACTATGGAGTCTCAGGGTGGCCTTGAACTCACGGCGATCCTCCTACCTCTGCCTCCAGATTGCTGGGATTAAAGGTGTGCGCCACCACACCCGGATAACAGATTTTTTTAAAAAAAATTTTATTTATTTAAGAAAGAGAGAAAGAGAGGGATAGAGAAAGAGACAGAGCACACCAGAGCCTCTAGCCATTGCAAATAAACTCCAGACCCATGCACCACCATGTGCATTTGGCTTACATAGGTACTGGGGAATCAAACCTGGGTCCTTAGGCTTTGCAGGCAAGTGCCTTAACCACTAAGCCATCTCTCCAGCCCTAACAACCAATTTCATCGTCTGGATTATATGAGAGTGGCACTGAGCTGGGGTAGGTTCTAGGTTGTAGGTCAGATTTGCTTATCCTCCAAAGTATTGGCCTTTTGGGATCCGGATGGAAGGAGCAGCTTCAGCCTGAGACTTGTTTTTCCTGTCAGCGGGCCTGGGAACAAGAATGACCAATCTCCACAACTGTCTTGACCTTCCTGCTCATATATGACAAATGGCATGTTCCTTCACATCTTATTGGCAAGCATGTTGCATCTTAGACCTCAAACCAGTGGATTTGAGAAGTAAATTTGGCATGGTAAACTTGATGAGAGAGAAAACTTACATCATCATGGGAAGCCACAAGTTCATGGCACATGAAATAAGGTGAAAAATTCTTATTAATGCAACACTGTAGCAACTGATTGACTTGACCTTACACTTAGTACCAAAGGACCTGTGCTCACGCTCACCTATAGAAACGTATCTTTGTCATTGTAATTTCACTGTATTACTCTCCTGGGATGGCATATGTAAAATTTCTAGTTTTTCTTAAAAAAAAATAATAAAATAAATCAGCTTCGTGGGGAGCCACACATTTTTTTTTCTCAAGGTAGGGTCTCACTCTAGCTCAAGCTGACCTGGCACTCTCTGCAGTCCCAGGCTGTCTTTGAGCTCACAGTGACCCTCCTATCTCTGCCTCCTAAGTGCTGGCATGAAAGGCATGCACCATTACATATGGCACCACACATGTTTGTGCTGACAAGAACTGTGGCATAAACCAACACAAGACTCAATTTTCTTTTGGTGGCACCTCCCACACCTTCTCTGGCATTCTCTCCTTGCCTGTTCCTGTATGAACCACGGAGGCTTGCTTCAGGGAGTTCTACTGATTTGGGGCAGGCACCCTCCTCCTCCTCCTCCTGGCCCATGAGCTTTGAATTCTCCTGGAAGCTCCTCAATTCTCTTGGATGTGTTAGGATCACAAATGCATGTGCCACTTTGCCTCTGGCTTTACCTGAGTGTTGGAGAATTGAACTTGGGTCAGGATACTTTGCAAGCGAGTGCCTTTAACCACTGAGCCATCTCCCTGGGCCAAGATTAACATGTTTTATGTTAACCTAGATGTTTGTTTTTATTTGTGAATTCTGGTTTGGTACTTTCCATGTATTGGAATACATCCACATTTCATGTTATCACGTTTCTTTTGCCTGAAGAGCTTCTTTTATCATGTCTTGTGATGCCTGCCTGAGATTAATGAACTCTCTTAGATTTTGCTTTACTGACAGTCTTTTATCTTTGCTGTTGAAATATATCTTTCTTGAGTGTGGAACTGTGGGCTGGTACTTGGTTTCCTCTGGAAATTTAAGCATTACAGGATGTTGGGCCGGGGAGATGGCTCAGCGATTAAAAGCACCTGCTTACGAGACTGTTGTTCCACTGCCATCTCCTTTTCTTGCATGTGTACATGAGTGCGGTCTGTATGTGAACACATACGTGTGTGTACATGCGTGTAGGAGCCAGAGATCAATGTTGGGTGTCTTCCTCAGTTGCTCTCCACCTTATTTTTTTTTTGAGACAGGGTCTCTCACTGAAAGCGAGGCTGACTTGGCTAGCCTAGCTCTTCCTGTCTCTGCTTCCTTGGCCCTTTTTATTGGCAACTTTTACATGGGTGGTGGGGACCCAAACTCATGTTTTCGTTCTTGCACAGTAACTCGTCTCCCAGTCTTTGTGTTCCATTGTCCTCTGACTAGCATAAACTCTGACAAGCAGTATGTAGATTTTCATAGTCTTCTGAATAGTTTTTTTTTTAAATTATTTATTTATTTGAGAGCGACAGACACAGAGAGAAAGACAGATAGAGGGAGAGAGAGAGAATGGGCGCGCCAGGGCTTCCAGCCTCTGCAAACGAACTCCAGACGCGTGCGCCCCCTTGTGCATCTGGCTAACGTGGGACCTGGGGAACCGAGCCTCGAACCGGGGTCCTTAGGCTTCACAGGCAAGCGCTTAACCGCTAAGCCATCTCTCCAGCCCCCTGAATATTTTTTGAAACAGAGTTTCCTGTACTCCCTTTGTAGACAAGTATGACTGAACCCCTAACCTTCCTGCCTCCATCTCCTGAGGAGTAGGGTAAGAGGCCTGTGCCACCTCACCTGGCTTTTTCTCCTTAATATAATAAATGTGGACGCCACTTTCCACTGATTGCTCGTAGCGCTTGTTTCCTTGGTTCTCATGTATGTCAATTTGTGCGGGTCCTTGTGCAGGGAACAGCAGCTGCTGTGAGATCATGAATTACAATGGCCATTCAACAACAGTCAACTCTTTTTTTTATTATTTTTTGTTCATTTTTTATTTATTTATTTATTTGAAAGTGACAGAGAGAGAGGGAGAGAAAGAGACAGATAGAAAGGGAATGGGCACACCAGGGCTTCCAGCCACTGCAAACAAACTCCAGATGTGTGCGCCCCCTTGTGCATCTGGCTAACGTGGGTCCTGGGGAAATGAGCCTTGAACCGGGGTCCTTAGGCTTCACAGGCAAGCGCTTAACCGCTAAGCCATCTCTCCAGCCCAACAGTCAACTCTTGTTTGCTATTCTCATCCTTTTACACACCCCTGCTGCATTCCTTGGTCCACCTTATCTTGTTTCACAAAGCATGAGTGCTTGGTGTATTTTCCCAGCACTTGTTTTGTCTGTGATCTCTTTTGAACAATTTCTATGGCTGTGTTTTCAATGTCATTATTCTTCTCTTCTGACACATCTTGTGCTAATAATCCCATTCTGTGTATCTTTCAACGATAGGAGTTCCATTTAGGTCTTTTCTTAAATGTTCCCTTCTTTTTCTCATCCGTCCATGATATCTCTACTTTCTTAAATATATGGAATATATATACTTTTAATCATCTTAATATGCTTTTCTTCTGATTCCAATGTTTGTTACATTTCTGATTCTGTTTTTTATTTTTATTTGTTTGACAGAGATAGAAAATTGGGCGTGCCAGGGCCTCTAGCCACTGCAAATGAACTCTAGATGCATGAGCCACCTTGTGTATCTGGCTTTCCTTGGGCCCTGAGGAATTGAACCCGGGTCATTAGACTTTGCAGGCAAGTGCCTGAATAGGTAAACCATCTCTCCAGCCCTCTGAATCTGTTTCTATTGATTGATCTTTCTTCTAGCTATGGGCTATATTTCCTGACTTCTTTGTTTCCTGTTAAATTTTGACTGGATATCAGGCATTGTGATATTTTTGGAGTTGAGCAATGGAGTTTTCTGTACTTAAGTAATAGACTCTGTATTGGTGGACTAGTTATTTTTCTCATCACTGTGACTAAAATATCTGACATCAACAACTTGCAGGTAAGAATAATATATTTGGCTCACTGTTTCAGCAGTATCAGTCCATCATAGTGAGGAGGGTAAGGGGGTGTAGAGAAGCTCACATATGGTGGACATGACTCAGAGAAAGGGAACACTGGAAGGGGCCAGGGAAAAATACAGCTGCCAAGGACACAGTTTCAGTGGCCTGTCTCTCTATCCTCTGGGACTTCCCAATAATGCCATCTGGTTAGGAATTGTTAGGTGTTAGTTCACTGATGAGGACAGAAGTCCTGTTTCTAATAATTTTGGGGAACATTCTCATAGACACCCCAGGAGTGGGCTTCACTAACCTAAGCCATTCTCAATCCAATCAGATGGATGGTTAAGATTAACCAACACAGCTAGGCATGGTATCGTACACCTCAGCACTCAGGAGTCTGAGGCAGGAGGATTGCTATGAATTTAAGGCCAGCCTGGACTATACAGAGAGACCCTGCCTAATGATAAAGAAAATGACAGCTGGGCGTGGTGGCACATGCCTTTAATCACAGCACTCTGGAGGCAGAGGTAGGAGGATCTCCGTGAGTTCAAGGCCACCCTGAGACTCCATAGTGAATTCTAGGTCAGCCTGGACTAGAGTGAGACCCTACCTCGGGGAAAAAAAAGAAAAGAAAAGAAAATGACGAACCACCATTGGGCTAGGATGTGGCTCAGTGGTGGGACACTTGCCTAGCAAATGCGAGGTCCTGAGTTCCAACCCAAGATGTGCACTGCACTCTCCTCTTCCTAAACATTAATCATCTCAATGGCACATGTGGCTAAGTCACTCAAAACCAGACGAAATCCTTTCTGCAGCCCTCAAGAACTCACATCCACCCACTACTGCCATGAAGCTCACCACTATGGATTTAAACCCTCTTGTCTGGTTTTAGAGACAGGGCTCAGGTAACCCAGATGGGCCTTGAACTCACCGTGTAGCCAAGAATGACCCTGAACTCCTGCTCCTCCCAAGAGGTGAGATTACAGGTCTGCGCTACCAGTCCCGGTGTATGTGATGCTGAGGCATGAGCTCAGGGCCTCGTTTGTGCTGGGCAATCACTCTGCTGACTGAACTTTATCCTGAACCCTTTTCATTACACTTGTCTATTTATTTTCAAGGAGAGAGAGAGAATGGGCACGCCAGGGCATCTTGCCACTTCAAATGAACTCCAGATGTATGTGCCACTTTGTGCATCTGGCTTTATGTGGGTACTGGGGAATAGAACCTGGGCAGTCAGGCTTTGCAAGCAGGTACCTTTAACCACTGAGCAATCTCGCCAGCCCTTTTATTTATTTATTTTTTTGAGACAGTGTCTTGCTAGTGCAGTCCAAGCTTACTTCAAAGTTGTGGCCATCCTCTTCCCTCAGCCTGCTGGGTGCGAGATTACAGACATGTGCCACCCAGCTTCTCCAACACCAACTTATCAAGGGGCAACAGGTGCCGTCACCACCTTAGACACTGAGCACACAGATGCCTCAGATGCAGGCTAGGCCTCTGGAGAGAAGCCACGCCCACCAAGGGCCACCAGCAGCCACACATCAGATTCAATGTTCGGCCATTTCTGCCTTCATCCCACCACCTGGACCCTGTGTATCAGTGGCTGAATGGTGTTCCCTAAAAACTGTGTCAACATCCTGACTCCCTAAACCTGGGAGTGTGACTGAATCTCCTGGACTCGGGTCACTGCAGAGATTAAGTCATGACTTTGAAATGAGATCTTCCCAGACTAGCTAAAGCTTCGGAGGGGTATATATATAGAGAGAGAGGGAAGGATGAACAGGAGAAAGAGGAGGAGGCTTAGTGAAGACAGGCAGGGGCTGGGGGGTAAAATGCAGCCACTAGCAGAGGCATGCAGAAGCCGCAGAAACTGGAAGAGGCTTGAAGGACACTCCCCTGGGACTCTGTTGGGAGGGCAGCCTGTCGAACCTTGATTTCTCATTGTGAGGACCAAACCTTGTTCCCAACAGCCTGACTAGTGGTCATTTGGTTTCATAGCCCCCGGGAGATCGTCAGCAGCAGGTGAGGGAAAAGGGAAGAAGGTCCAGGGTACAAGTAGAACTGCCCCTTGCTCCTCTGACACTATCAGCCACCAAGGGTTCTCCTAAGGCTGTGACCATAAGCTGCGAGGGAACGTGCACGTTAGTCCCAGCCATTTGCAGACCTGGGTCCCTGACACTTTCTCCCATCTGGGGTTCTGCGGGATCCACTGGACAGCAGTGCTCTGTTCCCCCTGCTTGGCTGTCCCTCCCTTGGCTGCCCCTTTGTGTCCAGCTTACTTGGAGACTCCCAGGGACAGGAAATCAGGTATCAGGAACCAGGTACACCTAACTGTCTTCCAAGCCCCTAGAGCCTAGCACAGGGGTGGCCTCTAGGTCCTGTTGGCCACCTCTTCCTGGTCTGGGACAAAGCCAGAGCAGTCTATTTGTCCGCTCAGCAAATATCAGCAAATATTTGCCAAGCAGACAGATATCAGCCGTGCCCAGCCACTGCGGCTATTTGGGCTCATGGGTTCCTGAGGTCCAGCTCACCTCTGCATCGGCTGGTTTTCCCATCATTCCAAACTGTTGCCAGTGCAGAGTTCATTCTCTCCAGGTCTAGGGTTTAAGAAAACTATGCCAGCTCCCCCGCCAATCTTACAGAAATTTCCCCTTCTTATCTGTGACTTTTGCTCGATGTCTTAAGCCCTGTACCCTCTCTGGGATGGCAGGGGTCCAGCCTGGCTTGTGACCATCATGACAGAAAAAAAAAAAAATGCCAGGGAGGTGGACAGGAATCAATGCAGAATGGGTCCTCTCTCTGTTCTGCAATGAATAATTGATGCTGGGCTGGACCCGTTTGCCACTGGTCAGGGCAGAAGTTGGCTCTCCCTCCCTGCGCTGCAGCATCCACGTGACTGTAAGGTTTCTGCTCACTTGCCCTCCACCCACCTCAGGATGTCTCCCAAGACCAAGGGTGCTGCTGGCTTCAGGCCTGTGACCCTTCCCGGGTCCCACAGCTCTTAATCCTGCTCTGTCCTCTGAGGCCCTGAAACACTGTATGGGAAGATTGCATGGAGCTGGGTGTGGTGGCGCATGCCTTTAATCCTAGCACTCAGGAGGCAGAGGTAGGAGAATTGTCATGAGTTCAGGGCCACCCTGAGACTACATAGTGAATTCCAGGTCAGCCTGAGCGAGAGTGAGACACTACCTCGAAAAAAAAAAAAGAAAGATTGGGGCTGGAGAGATGGCTTAGAGGTTAAGCACTTGCCTGTGAAGCCTAAGGACCCCCGTCCGAGGCTCAATTCCCCAGGTCCCACGTTAGCCAGATGCACAAGGGGGCACACGCGTCTGGAGTTCGTTTGCAGTGGCTGGAGGCCCTGACACACCCATTCTCCCTCTCTCTCTATCTGCCTCTTTCTCTCTCTGTCACTCTCAAATAAATAAATAAAAATCTTTAACAAAAAAGATAGAAAGAAAGATTGCATGGACCAAGGGAGGGTTCAAGAGATGCCCCCCAAATATTGGGGATGCCTGGGACTGCTAGTCCATGTGGGGTGCCATCAGAGGACCTGCTTCTACAGGCACATGTGTAAGAAGAGTCTGGAAAGCGCCATCCACACTGTGCACTTGGCCCTTGCCCACGGGCACTCATTTGCTTTGCAACACTGAAATTTCCCTCCCCGTCCATTGCTCCCTCTCTCCTTCCTCTTCCTTCCATCTTTTCCTTCAACCTCCCTCTCTCTGCCTGCATGCTCTCTCACTAGGAGGGCAGCAGGCAGCCCCCTCTAGAGCCTGTATGAACGGATAGTTTCCTGCGGTCCTGCAGTCCCCAGGTAAGGTAAACATGCTGACGCCTGGCCTCCCTGAAAATAAGCTTAGAGGCTCAGAAACTATTGTGGGTGGATGCCTGCCTCCCTCCCATACCATGTCAGTGGATCTGAGGACTGTCAGCCTTGGTCCCATGCTCAATTCTTACTCACCTCCTTGATTCCTTGTTCCCTCCCCACCTGTCCCCAGCAGTGACTTTTCTAGGTAGATCCAGATCACTCTAAAATCTGCACTTAGGGCTAGAGAGATAGAGCACTTGCCTTGTATACATGAGAACCTGAGTTCACACACACACACACACACACACACACACAGTGGATGGCATTCCTGAGGACCAATCTGAGGCTGTCTTCTGGCTTCCACATGTATGCAGACAAAAATACACACACACTGTGGTGGTTTGATTCAGGTGTTCCCCATAAATTTAGGTGCTCTGAATGCTAGCTTACCAGTTGATGGAGATTTGGGAATTCACATCTCCTGGAGGGAGTGTATTTTGGGGGCGGGCTTATGGGTGTTATACCCAGTTTCCCCATGCCAGTGTTTGGCACACTCTCCTGTTGCTATTGTCCACCTTGTGTTGGCTGGGGGGGGGGGATGTCCACCCTCTGCTCATGCCATCATTTTCCCCTACCATCGTGGAGCTTCCCCTCAAGCCCATAAGCAAAATAAACCTCTTTTTCCCACAAGCTGCTCTTGGCTGGGTGATTTCTGCCAGCAAATCAAACCTGACTGCAACAGTAAAGTGGTACCGAGGAGTGGGATTTCTGCTAGATACTTGACTCTGTGGCTTTGGCCTTTTGGAGCTGATTTTCAAGAGGAAAGTGGAAGGAGTTGAAACCTTGGCCTAAGAGATGCCTTGCAGTGCTATAAGTACAGCTTGATGGACTGTTCTGGTCAGAGCTGAAAGACCTGAATGCATAAGAACTATGGGCTATGAGGCTTGGCTTATGAAGGTGAGAAAGAGCTTTGCTTGGATTGGGCTAGCAGTTTGCATGAAAAGCTTGCTGTTTTGCCCATGTCCTGAGAAGGGCATAACCTTGCAGGGTTGCTCTGTGTAGAAACGAACTAGTGTGAGCAGAGGAATATGGCACAGAAAAAAATGAAATATTTGGGCCTAAACTCCTGCCTGTTCACCTGCAAATTGAGAGATCACAACCTTGAAGATTGGCCAGCTGACCTGCACTGGGGCAACAGGAAGAATGTAGACTCTTTTGAAGGGGTCTGAGTGCTCAAGGAGTGTCCTATTCTTCAAAGTCCGCTTTATTCCCCCTTGGATTAACAAATTGGCACCTACCTGGTATTGTGGAGTATAAGAAATGCAGGAAAGAGGGTCATTGAGTTTGAAACGTGGTCTTGTGTTTTGGAAATGGCCATGGGCAGTGTGAAGCAGGTTTGCTGGATGCCTGCATGGAGACCCCATGGGGCCATGAGGATGAACCGTGGCTTGCAGTGGAGACCCAGTGGAGATGTTGGGACCACGAGATGACTGCTAAGGAAAGCTGCCGGCCCCGATGAAGTTTTCCAGGACTGTGAGTAGCCTAGCTGGAGGGGAGGAATTGGAATGCCAGAGACTTGTTGCTGGTTAGAAATATCGAACTGGGAGATTTGTCACTGACTAGAGTTGCTGGACTTGGAGCTACAGTTTGGTGTTTGTTCTGTTTAAATCATGTATTGCTTGAGTATTTCTTTGCTCTGCCCAATGCCATCTTTTGTGGTGTTTATTCTGTGCCATTATGGTTTAGGGGGGATTTTTTGGTATTATGGCTCAGTTAAAAGATCTTGGACTATGGATATGTTTGAACATCATTGGGATTGATAAAAACTATGGCGACTTTTAAAATTAGATGTGAGTTTATGGGAGCCAGGGGCAAAATGTGGTGGTTTGATTCAGGTGTCCCCCATAAACGTAGCTGTTCTGAATGCTAGGTTCCCAAGCTGATGGAGATTTGGGAATTAATGCCTCCTGGAGGGAATGTATTGTTGGGAGTGGGCTTATGGATGTTATAACCTGTTTCCCCATGCCAGTATTTGGCACACTCTCCTGTTGCTATTGTCCACTTTATGCAGGCCAGGGGGTGATGCCCATCCTCTGCTCATGCCATTGTTTCCCCCTGCCATCGTGGAGCTTCCCCTTGAGCCTATAAGGCAAAATAAATCTCTTTTTCCCACAAGCTGCTCATGGTTGGGTGATTTCTACCAGCAATGCGAACCGGACTGCAATACACACACACATACACGCACACACTGTCCTAGTTTTCCTGTGGTCTGAAGACAATCTTTGTTTTGCCCAGGGGTACCTACTTCCCTGTGCCTACCTCCTCCTCCATTCTGGCCAGCTCTCAGTGATATGGAATGAGTGAATGAATGGATGAGTGAGTAACTGAGCACAGTAGGCACCAAAGGAGCCAGCTGGGGAAAGGCCAGGGAAGTGTTTGGTGGGCTACACTCAAGATCAAAGCAGCATGCCCAGGGAGCTGGGATTCCCAGGCATTCATCTGGCAGCCTGGTGGTGACAGTTACAATGATGGAGATATTGATGAGGTCTTCGGGGAGGCTCCTCCTTGGGCCCTTGTGTTCCTCCCCATCACACAGGCACCGATTCCCCATCTGTCTCTCAAGGTCACTCCTAAAGAGATGCTCTCTCCGCCCAGTTCTCCCTGACTGCTCCCATGGGCTCTATAGCTGACTGCCCGATCAAGGACCCTGAGACATTCGCAGACGAGTCCAGGACCTGTGGCTGTGACAAAGGGAGCTTGCAGATGTGATAAGCTTCAGAAGCTTGAGACGGTGTGACCCTGCATGACCAATTGGGCCACATGGGCCATGAAGCCACAGCGCTTAGAGGGGTTCATTACAGAAGAGGTGGAGATAGCGGTGGGAGTGGCTGACAGATAGGGACACCTGGGTCCCTGAGGCTGGCAGATGGGAAGAACTGCCCCTGGAGCCTTGGAAGGGGGCGTGGCCCTGCCATCCTAGCTGCCAAGCTGCTGACTACAGACCATGCGAGCCGCATCTGTGCTGTGGTGAGCCAGTGGCTGTGGACACTTGGCCTTGAGAGCAGCTGAGAGCCAATGGCCTGCCTGGTTGGAACACCTGGCGTCCCTGAAGACCCCGCCTGACCCATGACCCCTATGGCTTTATGGCTTTGACCCTTACTGGAATTTTTTTTTTTTTTTTCAGAGATAGGGTTTCACTCTAGCTCAGGCTGACCTGGAACTCACTATGGAGTCTCAGGGTGGCCTCAAACTCATGGCGATCCTACTACATCTGCCTCCTGGAGTGCTGGGATTAAAGGCGTGCGCCACCACACACGACTGTCACTGGGCTTTTTTTTTTTTTTTTTTTTCCTCATGTGTGGTTGGGACAGTTTGCTGGAAGTCAGATCAAGATGTTTCTGGAGTAGAAACTTCCCTCTGCTGGCATCTCAGCTGTTCATGCTTTTGGGCACTCCCAGCTGGAGGCTATGAGGTTGTGAGGGCCCTGCTCTGCCTGGGCTAGGTCACCTCCCTCGTGGCAGAGGATGCCTTGTCCTTGTCCCCTGGGGCAGTCCCAGCCAATGGGCAACGGGGGGCAACCACCCTTCAGATCTGAAGGAGGATTGTACCCCTCAGCCTGCATGACCCCTGCACTGCGGCCCTCTTCAGGGTCCATGAACCCACCTGCTACCTGGGGCCGGGCCCTGCTGCCAGCGGCTGTCATAGATCAGCCTGGACTTCTGCTAACGTGCCCCTGCTGAGTACCTTTCGTGTTTCTGACCTGACCCCTGCCTTCTGGACCCAACAGGTGCCCTGGACCCTCAACCATCTACCAGTCCGTCTACTGGAAAAACAAAGCAAACTCTCCCACGGACCGCTTTACTCTGCGCTGCTGAGGATTTGCTGGTCAAAGACATCCCAGATCCCCTCGCAGGCCCTCATAGCACCCCAAACTAACACAGTGAGCCAGGCAGGTCCCCGACAAGCTGTGGCTGCTCAGGAACCAGCAGCCTCTGGTACGCGTGTGCATCTCACAGAGACTCACTTGTGTACGTGACAAGTAAGGTGTGACACACACCCGCCCTCAATCTCAGCTCGGCATTTTAGAAATAAGAAGACACAGGGTTGTGTGGAGAGAGGTCAAAATCATCAGAAAAACAACCAGGTGTGGTGGCGCACGCCTTTGATCCCAGCCCTTGGGAGGCAGAGGTAGGAGGATCATGGTGAGTTCGAGGCCACCCTGAGACTACATAGTGAATCCCAGGTCAGCCTGGACTAGAGTGAGACCTTACCTTGAAAAGCCAAAATAAATAAATAAATAAATAATTCAAAAAGAAACACAAGGACCCTCAGCATCCCCACCCCCACTTGGGGACAGTTATTAGGATTATTTACATGTGACAGTCATCTATTTGTCTGCCTGCTGTCTATCTATCATCTCTCTATCTGTCAACATCTACTCTCTATCATCTATGTATTTTGGGTTTTTTGAGACAGGATCTCATATAGCCTAGGCTGGCCTCAAATTTTCTTTGTAGCCGAGGATGAACCCAAACCTGTGAGAGCTTGTTTGGAGGTCCTAGCAGGGGAGGGCAGCTACTTGTGAGCCCTGATGGAAGACCGGTCCTCCTCTATTTGGGGAAGGTCATCCTCTTCCACCGAGCACACAGCTTTGGGAGGGATGCACATGAATCAGTGGGGGAGGACAGGGACACCTGCCTAGCCAGCCATAGCAGCCCAATCAACCCTGGTGATCAGTGGGGTGACAGATGTCACAGCCAGATCACCCTCACCTCCAAACCCCAGCTCTTGATCCTCCTGCCTCCACCTCCTGAATGCTGGGATCGTAGGTGCAAGTCACCATGACCAGCTGACTTGTCTTTCTTTATTGCTTTCTCTCTTTCTTTTTCACTATGTAGTCTCAGGGTGGCCTCGAACTCACAGCAATCCTATCGCTGCCTCCCAAGTGCTGGGATTAAAGGCGTGCGCCACCACGCCCAGCTTTGACTTGTCTTTAAAAACATTCGGTGGGCTGGAGAGATGGCTTAGCGGTTAAGCGCTTGCCTGTGAAGCCTAAGGACCCCAGTTCAAGGCTCGATTCCGCAGGATCCACCTTAGCCAGATGCACAAGAGGGCGCATGTGTCTGGAGTTCATTTGCAGAGTCTGGAAGCCCTTGCATGCCCATTCTCTCTCTCTCTCTCCCCTCCTCTCTGTCACTCTCAAATTAAAAAAAAAACAAACAACAACAACAAAAAAAACCCACTGGTTTTCTTATCTGACAGATTCCAAAAGCACCCATCTCTCTTTGTTAAGCACA
The DNA here is from genome assembly GCF_020740685.1 of Jaculus jaculus. Taxonomy (NCBI): domain Eukaryota; kingdom Metazoa; phylum Chordata; class Mammalia; order Rodentia; family Dipodidae; genus Jaculus; species Jaculus jaculus. Next base: position 157,890,475 of record NC_059102.1, read on the forward strand.
CAGGTTATATCTTCAGATGGAAACTACTGGTAGCTTACATTGTAGTGAAATAATCTCTTTTAAGGATAACAAAAGGAGAATGGTTTTTAAAACTCCACTGGGGAGTTAGTTAAAGTAAATAGGAATGAAACCCCCGAGGCTCCCAACCCCAACATAAACTAACGCAAATACCCATGAGGCCTCGTCCTGACTAGGGCTGTATGGGTGGGCTCGAAACTGGGCTGTGACAATATTGGCGATGCCCTCCTTCAGAGCTAGAGCTGGTGCAGTGTGGGCTCCTCTGCCTAGCCACCCTCCCCAGCTTTTGCTGCGGGTGTCTTGGTAACCCCTAAGAGCCACTCAGGAGACTTCTCTTGCCGGCCCAATGAAAGGCACAGCTTCCAGCCCTCACTGTGGACGGTCCTTGGTGGCAGAGCTCATGTCCCCAACCCAGGGAAGAGCAGAGATCAGAGACAGAAATGCGGCTTCAGAGATGTCGGGCTCCTGGCCCAGGTGTGCATGAAGCTGTTTTTGTTGTTGTTTGTTTGTTTGTTTTGTTTTCTGGGTTTTTGTTTTTGTTGTTGTTTGTTTGTTTTGCACAGAAATCTCATGTAATCCAAGCTGGCTTCAAACTCACTCTGTAGCTGAGTATGACCATGAACTCTTGCCTCTGCCTTCTGATTACTGGAACTACAGGCATAAGACACCACACGGTTGGCCAAACAGTCAAGGTATGTCACATCAAGCCACCCACAGGTCTTGTGGAGCGTATCTTGTGGAAGCTCTTGCCCCACCCCACGCCTGAAGCACAGGTTTTAGCTGTGAGTGATTCGTCATTTCAGACCGTCTGTACAGACACAATCTTGGAAGATTCTGAAGAGTTCTACGTGAACTCATTACCAGAGCCCCTATTATTTTAAGCTGTATGGTGATGGTTTAAATATTTGACTTTTCTTAAAATAAACCGAGATATTCCCGGATGGTTCATCTTACAGTCTAGTGAACAACTTTGACTCCAAGACCAGAAAAGAATGAAAGCTGAGTTTCTGTGCCCAGACCAACCTCAGCCCTGGAGAAAAAGGAAGTGACCACAAACTCCACTCAAGGGTTCATGACCACCTAAGTCTGGGAGGCTGACTGGGCACCGTCCCCTCGGGGCACTGCCCCTGGGACCCTCATCACAACCATGAACATTGGAGAGGCTGAGGTGGGTTAAGAATGGTACCCATCTTGGTTTTCCCCAGGCTCATCTCACTGATGGGATTTGGTAAACACTGGGAAATGAGTCAATGCTGGAAGATGCTGGGTGCCTGACCCTGAGTGAACTTTGACCCCTTGGCATACGGGCCCTGTCTCATTCCAATTGCTGGTCTGCACTGTAACAAATCACCAGAAGCTTTGTGATGTGAAGCCATTCCAAAAGTGCTGTCTGATCCTGGTGCTCCTATGAGCTAAAGCCAGTGTGTGGCCTCGTTGGTTCCTTACGGACACGTATCGAGGGTGGGGAGGGAGGATCACTTCCTTTCTTTTCCCAGATCCAGAGGCACTGGTGGGGCACATGGCCCCCATCCTCCCCTTCACAGCCAAGATCATCCTTCCACTTGACCTAGGCCCTGCTTTGGCTTCTAATTCACCACTCTGCTGTCTCTGACTCTCCTGCCTCCTCTTCCTTATAAGGTCCCTGCAATGTCGCATGGTCACAGCCACTGACTGTCCAGGGCTACCTCCAAGCTCATCAGCTGATGGCTAGATATCACTGCATCTGTGGCCTCCCTCCCAACCACCATGTGCCATCTAGAACACTTACTTGTTCTGGGGAGCTAGTGCCTCTCTGACTGCCACACCTACCACGTGTGAGTCCTTCTGAAGGTGGAAGAAGGAAGTTGAGTGGACATTTGTGCTTTCACTTGTTCATTGATTTCATTCATTCACAGCTGCTTACTGAGCAAGTGCTGTGTGCCAGGCCCTGAGAAGGGGACCAAGCAAAGGACACAGCCCCTGTCCTTGCCTCCCTGGGGTCACTTAAAAAAAGAACTATTTTTTTTTTTTTTTGTGTGTGTGTGTGTGTGTGTGTGTGTGTGTGTGTGTGAAAGAGAGAGAGAATAGGAGCATACTGGGCCCAGGCCTTTTACCACTGCAAACAAACTCATCTGCATGTGTCACTATAGGGAATTGGACCTAGGCCAGCAAGCAAGCACCTTTAGCTGCTGAGCCATCTCCCCGGTCCTCTCCCTTGGGGTCTTTAGTTAAAAGAAACAGGGGATGGGGACAACACGCCCAACTGAGAGCAAGTCTGAAGCCATCTGGCCCAGCCCTCAGCCTTCCGGGAGTTCTACCTGGAAAGATAGCAAGGGGCAGGGGCCAAGGTCCTGAGGGGACAGGTGCTTTCTCAGTTTGAGTTTGGTGGGGCAAGCCACAGCCCACCTATGCTGGCTCTTGTCAGATCCTTTTTCCTGTCATCCTGGTGTTTATGCAGGGTGGGGGTCAGTGGTGGAACAAACTCTCATGGGACAGCAGCTGGGGTTTAGAACACTCCTTGCATGCTTGGACTGGGTTCACACACTTTCTTTTGCATTTTTTTAAAAAAAAAATTTCTATTTGAGACAGAGAGTGAGAATGAACACACCAGGCTTCTAGCCTCTGCAAACAAACTCCAGATGTGTGCTCCCCCTTGTGCATCTGGCTTACGTGGGTCCTGGAGAGTCGAACCTGGATCCTTTGGCTTTGCAGGCAAAGGCCTTAACCGCTAAGCCATCCCTCCAGCCCCTGGGTTCACACACTCTTAACCTTGCATGTCAGTGGCGGTGGGGAGCAGGGAGGCTCTCGGCCAGCCTGGACTCAGAGGGGCTGTGGGAGGCCGGACGCCACTTCCTGGCTCTCACTTAGGTCTTGGGTGGCTCTGGAGGCCTCGTCCAGCCATGCGGTGGTATTTAATGACTCTCCCTGCTGGGACGTTTCAGGCGATTATCATGGGAAAAACCGGAGAAGAGAAGGCCAAGGAAGCGGACGCATTAAAAATAACAAGCGAGTTTTCAATGGACCCAGGATCCGGGGAGAATGGGAAGCCAGTCCCCCGCTTATTTAAAAATATACTTTATTTTCCATTCTGTCTCTGTTTATCTCTTCAACGGAGCTTAAAATAACCCTTCTCATTCTAAAAAACTAAAATTTATATATAGCTTCCAAAAGAAAAAGGAGAGGTTGGGGTTGGAATATAGGTCAAAGCAGTGACCTGCAACCACTGGAGTCCATAGCACAAAGTGGGGCCACAGAGATGCCGCATAGCCCACAGTGGGACTACACGAATGCCCATTCAATCAGTGAATCCATGCTAGGAGTTTCCATGGCAGCGTAGATTCTCAGCCTTCAATAAGATGATACACTCAGCAAGTTCAAATGTGCCATTACCTTTCTGGTCCCTTCTGCAGACCAGTATTTTTCCTTCCCTAGATCAATTGTACGGGAAAAGACAACAACCAGCAATGTCAGGAGCCAGGAGGTTGATGGCTCACATCCCTGCCTGCCTCAGCAGCCGAACGCCTTTGGATAAGTCACGTATACTTCTGTGGAAAATGGGCCCTGGCTTTCACAGTGATGTCATGGTGTCAGCCTTGTCTGTCTGGACACTGATGACCACCACAGTGAAGATGTGGACAGAGAGCTCATTGCAGCCTGGATTTGAGTCTGTATTAGTTACTTGTCTTGTTACTGTGACAAAATACCTCACAAAAGGAATTCAAGGTGCTGGAGAGCTGGCTTAGCAGTTAAGGTACTTATTGGCAAAGGACTCAGGTTCGATTCCCCTGTACCCATGTAAAGCCAGATGTACAAGGTCACACACAAGTCAAGTTTATTTGCAGTGGCTAGAGGCTCTGTCATGCCCATTCTCTCTACCTATCTATCTGCTTCTTTCTCTCTCTCAAATAAATATTTTTAAAAAGGAATTTAAACAGAATACAAGAGTATATCAAAAAGATCATTCACCCTGACCAAGTAGGCTTTATCCCAGAGATGCAGGGATGGTTCAATATATGCAAATCTATAAATGTAATACATTATATAAATGGGTTGAAGGACAAAAATCACATGATCATCTCATTGGATGCAGAGAAAGCATGTGACAAAATCCAACATCCCTTCATGATAAAAGTCCTACAGAGACTGGGAATAGAAGGAACATATCTCAATATAATAAAAGCTATTTATGACAAGCCTACAGCCAACATATTACTAAGTGGGGAAAAACTGGAAGCTTTTCCACTAAAATCAGGAACAAGACAAGGGTGTCCACTGTCCCCACTTTTATTTAATATAGTTTTGGAAGTCTTAGCCATAGCAATAAGGCAAAAGACACACATAAAAGGGATACAAATTGGAAAGGAAGAGATCAAGTTATCATTATTTGCAGATGACATGATTCTATACATAAAGGACCCTAAAGACTCTACTAGCAAACTGTTAGAGCTGATCAAAACCTACAGCCATGTAGCAGGATACAAAATAAATACACAGAAATCAGTAGCCTTCATATATGCTACCAACAAACACACAGAGGATGAAATCAGAGAATCACTCACATTCACAATTGCATCAAAAAAAGATAATAATAAAGTACCTTGGAATAAACCTAACCAAGGAAGTAAAGAATCTCTACAATGAGAACTTTAAAACACTCAAGCGAGAAATTGCAGAAGACACTAGAAAGTGGAGAAACATCCCTTGTTCCTGGATTGGAAGAATCAATATTGTGAAAATGGCAATCTTACCAAAAGCAATCTACACATTTAATGCAATCCCTATCAAAATTCCAAAAGCATTCTTCATGGAAATAGAAAAAACAATCCAAAACTTCATTTGGAATCACAAAAAAACCTCGAGTATCTAAAATAATACTGAGCAACAAAAATAAGGCTGGTGGTATCACCATACCTGATTTTAACCTATACTACAGAGCCATAGTAACAAAAACAGTGTGGTACTGGCACAAAAACAGACATGTAGATCAGTGGAACAGAATAGAGGAGCCAGATGTAAGCCCAAGTAATTATAGCCACCTGATATTTGATAAAAATGCCAAAAATACTCATTGGAGAAGAGACAGCCTCTTCAGCAAATGGTGTTTTGAAAACTGGATATATATCTGCAGAAGGATGAAAATAGATTCTTCTCTCTCACCATGCACAAGAATTAAGTCCAAATGGATTAAAGACCTTAACATCAGACCTGAAACTCTGAAACTGCTAGAGGAAAAAGTAGGGGAAACCCTTCAACATACTGGTCTTGGCAAAGACTTTCTGAATACAACCCCAATTGCTCAGGCAATAAAAACCACAGATTAATCACTGGGACCTCGTGAAATTACAAAGATTTTGCACTGCAAAGGACATGGTGAAAAAAGCAAAGAGGCAACCTACAGAATGGGAAAAAATCTTCACCAGCTATACATCTGGTAGAGGATTAATATCTAGGATATACAAAGAACTCAAAAAGTTAAATAATAAGGAAGCAAACAAGCCAATCAAAAAATGGGCTATGGAGCTAAATAGAGCATTCTCAAAGGAAGAAATAAGAATGGCATATAAGCATCTAAAAAAGTGTTCTACGTCACTAGTTATCAGGGAAATGCAGATTAAAACTACATTGAGATTCCATCTCACTCCTGTCAGATTGGCCACCATCATGAAAACAAATGATCATAAATGTTGGCAGGGATGTGGGAAAAGAGGAACCCTTCTGCACTGCTGGTGGGAATACAATCTGGTCCAGCCATTGTGGAAATCAGTGTGGAGGTTCCTAAAACAGCTAAAGATTGATCTACCATATGACCCAGCTATAGCACTCCTAGGCATATATCCAAAGGACTCAGCTCATTTCCTTAGAAGTACGTGCTCAACCATGTTTATTGCTACTCAATTTATAATAGCTGGGAAATGGAACCAGCCTAGATGTCTCTCAACTGATGAGTGGATAATGAAGATGTGGCACATTTATACAATGGAGTTCTACTCAGCAGTAAAGAAAAATGAAGTTATGAAATTTGCAGAAAAATGGATGGACCTGGAAAGGTTTATACTAAGTGAGGCAACCCAGGCTCAGAAAGCCAAGCACCACATGTTCGCTCTCATATGTGGATCATAGCTACAGATGATTGGGCTTCTGAGTGAGAATGAAAATACTTAGTAGCAGAGGCCAGGAAGTTAAAAAGGAGACATAAAGGGAAGAGAAAGGAAGGGATGAGGGTACTTAATAGTTTGGTATTGTATATATGTAAGTACAATGATTGAGATGGGGAGGTAATATGATGGAGAATGGAATTTCAAAGGGGAAAGTGTGGGGGGGGAGGGAGGGAATTACCATGGGATTTTTTTTATAATCAAGGAAAAGGCTAATAAAAATTTTAAAAAATTTTAAAAAAGGAATTCAAGGAGGAAGGGCTGATCTTGAGCTCACAGTCCATCACAGAGGGGAAGGGAAGGTGTGGTGGCAGGAACGTGAGGCAGCTGGTCACTTTGCATCTATAGTCAGGAAGCAGAGTGACGACAGCCCATGCTTAGCTCACTTTCTCAGTTTTCTTGCAGGACCCCAGCCCATGGGGGTGGCTCTTCCCATCTCCATCCATCCAACCTAGAACATTCTTCACAGTTGTGGCCAGAGATTTGTTCCCATGGTGATTTTATTTTTATTTTATTTTTAATTTTTTATGTTTATTTATTTATTTGAAAGTGATAGACAGAGAAAGAGGCAGAGTGAGAGAGAGAGGGAGAGGGAGAGAGAGGGAGAGAAAGGGCACGCCAGGGTCTCCAGCCACTGCAAACGAACTCCAGACGCATGTGCCCCCTTGTGCATCTGGCTAACGTGGGTCCTGGGGAATCGAGCCTTGAACCGAGGTCCTTAGGCTTCACAGGCAAGCGCTTAACCACTAAGCCATCTCTCCAGCCCCCCATGGTGATTTTAAATGCTGACAAATTCACAACTGAGATGAACATGAACCATTGCATGGTCTCCGCTTAGGTCTGACTTTACCTAGAGACTTCCTCTCATACTCAGCCCTGACCCTTTGGAGTCTGTTTGAGTTCAAGCTGTCAGGTAGGCCTCTGTGGGGTTCTCACAACACAGAAGCAAAATGAGACTGTGGGCCACCTGCAAGACCTTTGGTGGGGGCGGGGAGGGGGAACATCACTCTGTGACGATGGCTGGATGTCCCTGAGGTGATAGAAGATGGAAGACTTCTTGGGAGTCAGTGGTCTGAGCCAGAGGGCTTGACTTTCTCCACAGCCTCTTTTAGGGCTGGAAGGAGACTCCAGGGCCGGGGGGGGGGGGGGAGAAGAGCATGGCTTGTGTCTGGAGTTGAGGACAGTCTGAGGGTATATCTGGGCCAGGTGGCTGGCTGCAGGATCCTGAGCAGCTGAGCTGAGGGCAACACTGAGTGAAAACAGCTCCTCATCAACCGCAAGGAGAAGGGGTTGGGGACTTCTTATGTTCCAGAATTGAGTCCAGTGGAAGGAGCTGGCCAGGGAAGAGGGGACCCCATGTATCACTATCGGCTGCTGTTCTGAGAACATGAGAGGGTCCTGGTTGGATGCTCTCATTACTCTGAGTCGAAAGGGCACCTTGAAAGGGTTAACTTCAAGCATCTGCACCCATCTGCAGGGATAGACCCAGCTGGCCTCCCCCACCCCTACCCTGCCCTCAGCACCCTCTCTCCACCAAGGCCTTGTCTGAAGCTGGCTGGGCTGGGGGAGGGGACGAAATGACACTGTTTGGCTGGGTCTCACAGGGAACAGGAGAGTTTAGTCACCCACCACACAGGACCATGCATCTGTGAGTGGCAAGTATGGGGAGACTGCCTAGCGGGTAGAGTGCTCACTGTGCAAGCATGAAGACCCCCCCATTCGGATCCCTGGCATCCATGTAAACTCCAGGCATTGTGGCACCCCTGAGATCTCAGCCCTGGGGAGGTGGGGAGAAGAGGATCCAACACTTGGTGGCTGCCTAGTCTAGCTGAATAGGTGAACCCTGGGTTCAGTGAGAGACCTTGCATCAAAGAAAAAAGTGGACTACAGCCCTTGAGGTTGACTGAACGTCAACCTCTGTACTCCACATGCATGTTTACACGCACACACACACACACACACACACACACACACACAACATGCACACACACAAATACATATGCAAAATAAAAGTGATTGGGAAAATTTACTACGACATGGCCAGAAAGCAAGGGCCTAGGCCCTGGACTACAACAACCCAAGGGCCTGAGACCAGTCAGCCACAGAGGACAGTGGATGCGGAAACCAAACCAGCTACAGGAGACAAAGTACATCCAACTGACTCAGTGCCTGCATGCTTTCTTTCCAGCAAGTACCTACCCATCTTCAATCCCAGTTAAAGTGTGTTTTCCCTTGGTGAGGTTCCCCGGGCTCCAAACTGAGTCCTCTTGATAAGGTTCCCCAGACCCCAAGCTGAGTTCCCTTGGTGAGTCCCAGACCCTGAGCTGAGTCTCCTTGATAAGCTTCTCCGGACCCTGAGCTGAGTCACCTCGGTAAGGTTCCCTTGACCCCAAGCTGAGTCATGCCTCGGGTGTAAACTCTTAGAGCACCCACTCATTTCCTTCCTGACTCTCATCCCGTTTGGGAGCAAATGAAACATAGAAAGCTACTGTCTTCCACTCTACTGAACTCTGAACTCCCTGAGAGATAGCCAGGTGTTGTTCAGTGGGACCACTGTGCTCACTGCAAATAGGAGGATGGAGGGGCAGGTGGACGGATTTGCAAGTGGATGAAAATAGGAACAAATAGACGTGTACATGAGTGAACAAATGGATGGATGGATGTGTTGGGTGGGTGGATGTATCTGTAGATGGATGGTTAGATGGATAGGTGAGTGGGTAGATAGATGGGTGGATGGGTGGATAATGGATAGATGGTTGATGGATGAATAGATGGATAGATGGGTGGATAATGGGTAGGTGTGTAAGTAGATATATGGTTGCATGTATAGATACACAAGTGAATGGGTAAATGGATGGATGATTGAATGGATGGACATATGACTAGAGAGATGGACAGGTGGATGGCTGGGTGGCTGGGTGAATGGATAGACGGGTGATGGATGGATGTGTGTGCAGGTGGGTAAGTGAATGGGTGAATGTGGGATAGATGGAAATATACATGGATATGAGGATGGGTAAAAGGATGAATGGCTGAAAGAATAGATGAATGGATAGATTTTGAAGTGGGTGGATATCAGTTCCTAGTAAACAGAGCTTCAGCAGCACCAGGCTTGTTCACGCCCATGTGGTGAGGACTGAGTACCGGGCGGAGGGTGAGCTCTGGGAGGGGAGCCAGCACTCTGCCCTGCGGAGTGTTAGGACGCGATCTAAGAATACACTTTTGAGGCTTTCATCAACAAGGCAAATGGTGGACTTCTTCAAATATTGATGTGTTTTTAAGTGCTAAGGCTTGGAAACACCTAGAAAATACTGTGGCTTACTGCCTTAAAATACCTCCCGGAGGCTTCCCAGCCACCTGGAAAGGGGGAAAAAAATCACATTTTGAAGAATAGATGAAGAGCTGGGCAGGGTGGCACATACTTTTAATCCCAGCACTCAGGAGGCAGAGGTAGGAGGATCACCGTGAGTTTGAGGCCACCCTGAGGCTACATAGCGAATTCCAGGTCAGCCTGAGCTAGAGTGAGACCCTACCTAAAACAAAACCAAACAAAACAAAAGAACAGATGAGGGATATGTCCTGGGTGTGTGGGCACCAGAACATGGCAGGGTGGTGGCATCCCAGAAGGGCTCCATAAATTTCAGGGTCAGGCAGGTGGGTGAGACGGGTCCTAGTCCTCACCTGGCTTGGCTTACATTCTAGTCACTACACACTGGATGCCTGCTTCACTCCCCAGTGTCCCTTTCCACCCAGTCACCTGTCCCTGCCCAGTCGATCCAAACTTCAGTCTTTCCCTTCCTCACTCCTGCTCTCTGTGTGTCCCAAGGCATTTCACACCCCCATTCCTTCCTCCTCCAACAGGAACTCGCTCAGTCTGCCGGGGTAAATGTCTTGACTCCTCCAGTGCATTATCCTCTCCCACAGCTCCCTGGCACTCTGCACAGTCCCCATCCGTTCAGCCTGCACTCAGAGGGTGCCAACTCTACGCAGACACCTGTCCAGGCACTGAGGCAGACAGTCCTCGCCACAGGGAGCTCAGGTCCTAATTTTGGGAATGATGTTAGCTTTTATGAACTGGTGAGGCCTACAGATAGTAGTAAACGGGGTGAAGAATGGAAAGAAGGGAGAGTGGGGTGTCCCCATGCTGTGCATGGCAAGCTCTCCAGGGGGACTCCCCAGGGGGCAGCAGGGGCTGTGAGTACCAGGTCAAAATGGAAGGAGTAGCTTTGGAGAGCTGGGGGACACTGAGGGAGGCGGAGCCCTCACGTCCGGTTTGGTTTCTGTTTGCTCACATCTCTGTGGTGGCAGTATAGCCCCAGAGACTGTAACTGTGCCTGGTCCCTGCTGGAGCCCTCTCCTCAGCTTGCCATACCCGAAGGCTGTCTCCTTCCTCGCACACCAGGAAAGGCCCTCCAGACCTTTGCAAAGAGCACCGCACTTCTTCTCTGGGTCTCCAGCAAGGACAAAGACTATCAGCCCACTTGCGATGGGTTGGAGGGCGGCCTAGGAGACCCACAGAGCCCCTGGTGCGGCCAGCTCCCTGCGTGAGTGTGCAGGTGTGTGCATGCATGGCCTCGGAGAGCCACAGTCATTGTTCTCCAGAGCCATCCAATCATTCCCAGCAAACATGGACTCTACCTGACCCAGGGACCCTCCCTGACTGGGCCTTGGAATGTCAGGACTCCTACCTATTCAGTGACCCCCAAGGCCACTCCACCTTGCCTGGCCACTGTGAGCTTTGCTCCGTGTTAACAGAAGGAAATGAAAATAAGCCTACCCTCCTGGGACACACGATCTCGCCTCAGTATCCAGGATGCACATGCGTGGGCATGTGGGAAGTGTCAGTGGAGTCTGCTCTCTAGAGGCCTGTGGGCCATGCTAATCCCATGCAGAATGTGCCTGTGTGGAGAGACAGAGCCAGGACGTGCCGGGGCCACACATGGTCCTCTGTTTCCTTGACATCACTGCTCAGAAGCATCGGACCTAGAAGCCACATCCACTAAGCTCCTTGGCCGTGGCCTCAGGAAGGGGACTTCTCATCCATCATGTACACTGTTCCAGAAGCCACCACGTCCCTTTGTAAGGTCTCCATGGACCTCCAGTGCCACCAAATCTCAGGATTACTTGTTTCTGCTGGGCGTGGTGGCACGTGCCTTTAATCCCAGCACTTGGGAGGCAGAGGTAGGAGGACTGCCGTGAGTTCGAGGCCACCCTGAGACTCCATAGTGAATTCCAGGTCAGCCTGGACTAGGGTGAGACCCTACCTCAAAAAACCAGTAAAATAAAATAAAATAAAGATTACTTGTTTCATTCAAAATTAGGAAGTAGAAGGGGCTTAAGATTTGTGTTGCCAAGGAAAAAAAGAAATGATGGCATCTTTTTACTTATTTAATTTTAAAAATTTATTTATTTACTTATGAGAGAGAAGGAGGGAGCAAAGAGAGAATGGGTGTGCCAGGGCCTCCTGCTGATACAAGCTCCAAACACATGTTCCACTTTGTGCATCTTGCTTTATGTGTGTACTACGGAATTGAAACTGGGCTTTCAGGCTTTGCAAGCAGTGTCTTTAACTGCTGAGCCACCTCTCCATTCCCAATTACATCTTTTTAAATGGACGCTGAGACCCATGTGCAGAATCATGAATTTGGACACTGTATTAGTATGTAGTGCCTCCGTAAAAGGATATGGTAGAATAGCAAAAGCAGCTTAAGGGAGGAAGAATCTAACTTGGTTCACAGTTTGAGGGGATACAGTCCATCATGGAGGGGGCAGTGTGGTGGCAGAAGCGTGAGATGACCGGCCACATCACGTCTATAGTCAGGAAACAGAGAGAGATGAATGCCGGTGCTCAGCTCACTTTCTCATTTTTATTCAATCTGGGACCCCAGCCCATGGGAGGGTGTCCCCACATTCAGGGTGAGTCTTCCTTGCTCAGTGAGACCTCTCTGGAAACGTCTTTGCAGTCATGCCCAGAGGTGTGTCCTCAGTGATTCTAAACTCCAATGAGTTGAGCATGAAGATGAACCATTTCACACCCCTACCTCACATCAAATACAAAATTGGGCTCAGAAAGTCAGACTTGAAGCTGTCACCAGACACAGCAGAGCGGGGGAGATCCTGAGTGTGATCTTGACAATGCTCTCTAGGACCCGGCGTCCAAAGCAAAAGCAGGCAAAGGGGACGTTGCTGAACCTTCTGCACAGCCGTGGAGGCCGTGAGCAGAGCGGAAAAGGTGACATGCAATGGCGATAGCGTCGGCCGACCTGATAGCTGACATCCAGGTACACAATGTCCCATCTCAGCAACAGCAGCAAAGGGCACCTAACCTGATGCCAAAAGTCGGCAAAAGGACTCCACTAGTCATTTCTTAAAAGGTGACCCACAAGCATGCAAAAGATGGCCAGGCCGGGCGTGGTGGCGCACACCTTTGATCCCAGCACTCGGGAGGCAGAGGTTGGAGGATCACCGTGAGTTTGAGGCCACCCTGAGACTCCATAGTGAATCCTAGGCCAGCCTGGGCTGGAATGAGACCCTACCTCAAAAAATAAATAAATAAATGAATGAATAAATAAAAGATGGCCAGGGGTACAGAGAGGTGGCTCACAGGCTGAAAGGTGCTTGCTCGCAAAACCTACTAACGCAGGTCCAATTCCCCAGCTCCATGTAAAGTGATGTATCTGTTGATCCCCAAAAGCCTGTGGCAATGGGAGGCGGAGTCAGGAGAATCCAAAGCTAATAGGCCAGCTAGTCTGACTGACGTACCTTTGCAGCGACAAGAGGCCGAGTCTCAGAGGAAGTTGTAGCACAGGCATCTCAACATTGTCTTCTGACCTCCACACACATGCCATGGTGCGTGTGCGTGTGTGCACGTACACGTGAGCATACACACACACACAAATAAAAAACGTTTTTAACTGGTGGTCAGCACCACTGATCACCAGAGAAATGAAATCAAAACCACCAGGAGAGGTCTAGAGAGGTGGCTCAGTGGTTAAAGGTGCTGACTTGCCTGGGTTCAATTCCCCAGCCACTCACGTAAAGCCAGACAGGCATCCATTTTCAGCAGCATGAAACCCCCTTCACATGCATGTGCACATGAGCAAATAAAATAGAAAATTTAAAGCCACCGGAAGCTGCTCCCCACACCCACTATGAAGGCGAGTTTGTTCACTGCATGGAACTTTCAGCATGCTAGCTACTGGGGGTCCAACTCAGGTGTGATTTACTTAGGCTGCTGTGAAACTCACAGAGACAGAACACAGAACGGGATATGCCAGAGGCTGAGGAGGGAGATGAGAGTCAGTGCTTATGGGAACAAGGTTTCAGTTTAGTAAGAAGAGAAAGTTCTGGATATGGATGGTGGAGACAGTTGTACCACACTGTGTGTGTACTGAATGCCATTGAAACACAGATTTCAAAATGAGGGGCTGAGGAGATGGCTTGTGGAAAAAGTGCTTGCTACACAAATGTGGGAACTGGAGTTCAGTTCGCAGCTCCCTTGGTGCTGTGGCCTGCCTGTAACGTCAGTGTTCAGGAGACAGAGACAGGGATCCCTGGGGTAAGATGGCTGGCTAGACTGGCCGAATCGACAAGCCCTGGGTTCAAGTGAGAGACTCTGTTGGTAAAATAAAATAGCAAGTGATCAAGGAAGGCTCCAGATGTCAACCTCTGGCTTCCACAGGCACACATTCACGCGTACCCCCACACAGAGAAACGCATACACACGGGCATACACACAGGTGGGTCCATTGGTAAATTACTTTTCTGTTGCCGCAAAAATTTTGTTTGCTACTTTTGCGTCGCTGTGAGCAAACTAGCTAAGAGAATGACTTAAACACGAAAGGATTCAGAGGCTTCTGAGGGCTTGGTCCATTGCTACTTGGCCCCGTGAAGGTGGGCAGAACACCACGGTGGCAGAAGTATGGGGGAAGGAGGTTTGTGATCGCTTGTCTTGAAGGCCAGCATACCTCTGGGTGTGTCTGTCAGGGTTAACTGCGAAGACCACTGTGAATAAGGATGCCACCATCCCATGGGAGGAAAGGGCGAGATTACCAGCTGCCTCACCTGCCCAGAAGTGAGCTGCCATGCTGTGCCACACCCTCTGCCAGGACAGAACAAATTCTCTGAAACCCTGAGCCAAAATCACCCCTTCCTCCCTTACGTGCTTGTCACAGTTGGTTCTTTACCTCATGAGAGCACAGAAACGGAGAGAGATGGTGTGCTGCTTCATACTGACTGCCAACTTGACAGCACCTGCAGTCACCCGTGAGGGACTACCTAACCGAGGTTAGCTCTGGGCATGCCTGTGAGGGATTTATTTTTTAAAATATTTACTTATTTAAGAGAGAGAGAGAGAGAGGACGCGCCAGGGCCTCCAGCCACTGCAAACAAACTCCAGACACATGCGCCCCCTTGTGCAACTGGCTTACATGGGTCCTGGAGAATCGAACTGGGATCCTTTGGCTTTACAGGCAAACGCCTTGACTGCTAAGCCATCTCTCCAGCTCCCTGTGAGGAATTATCTTAACTAACTTAATTGAGAGGGAACGACCCACCTGAACTGTGGGGGCACCATTCCATGGGCTGGGGTCCTGGACTACATAAAAAGCAGAGGGCTGGCTGAGCAGCAGCATTGATTTCTCGGCTTCCTCACTGAGGACCGAACGTGACCAGCTGCCTCAAGTTCCCGCCACCCTGCCTTCCCTGCCACGATGGACTGTCACCTCCAACTGTAAGCTGAGCTAAACACTTCCTCCCATACGCTGATTTTTGTCAGGTATGTTGTTCCAGGAAGGCATTGACTAATACAGGTAGGAAGGGATCAGGACAAGATACATCCTCCAAAGGTTGCCCCCAGTGAGCCATCTCCTCCCACCAGCCCCACCTATCCCAGACCCGTCGCTTCACATCATTCAGTTTATGAACCCATCAATGGGGTTCCGAGCCCGCAGGACCTACCAAGCTCTGGAAGCACCCTCAGCACACCCAGAGGAGCACTCCACTCATCTCCTAGTGCCTCTCAGTCCAACCAAGTCACCAATCAAGATGAACCATCACAGGGCTGGAGAAATGGCTCAGTGGTGAAGGTGCTTGCCTGCACAGCCTAACAACCTGAATTCAATTCCCCAGTACCCATGTAAAGCCAGAGGCACTAAGTTGGTGCGTGCGTCTGGAGCTCATTTGCAGTGGCAGGAAGCCCTGGTGCGCCCATACTTAATCTCTGAGTCTGCCTCTTTCTCTATGAATTGTTATGATTATTATGAATATTTCTCTATGAAATTAATAAATAATAATTTTTAAGTGAATCATCACAGTAATAATCTTTTAGAAAGACCTAAATAAAAGCTCTTTGAGGCATCAGAATCTTTCAGAGGAGGGTGGGTGTGGGGGGAGGGATAAGGAGCAGACAAGGGAAGTAGGGGGACTGTGCTGGCTCCTGGACTTGAAGCCTGCTGCATGGAGCTGGGTGGAGCTAAGACAGGGGAGGGAGACAGCATGAGGACCTGAGTTGGATCCCCAGCACCCCCATTAAAGTCACACACAGTGGTACACACCTATAATCCCAGCACTGGGGATGCAGAGACAGGAGGATCCCTGGGGCTTGCTAGCTAAGTAGGCCAGCTGAATCAGGGAACTCCAGGCTCAGCGAGACACCCTGTCTCAAAAAACAAGGTGGGGCAGGGTGTGGTGGCGCACACCTTTAATCCCAGCACTCAGGAGGCAGAAGTAGGAGGACCACTGTGAGTTCGAGGTCACCCTGAGACTACATAGTGAGTTCCAGGCCAGCTTGGACTAGAGTGAGACAGTACCTCCAAAAAACTTTGAAAAAGAGGGGGTGGCTGCACGGATAGCTTAGCAGTTAAAGCATTTGCCTGCAAAGCCACATGCACAAGGAGGCACACACATCTGGAGTTTGTTTGCAGTGGCCGGAGGCCCTGGAGTGCCCATTCTCTCACTCTCAAATAAATAACTAAAACTAAAATATTTGGTGGGGGGGGGAGCTGGAGAGATGGCTTAGTGACTAAGCGCTTGCCTGTGAAGCCTAAGGACCCCAGTTTGAGGCTCTATTCCCCAGGACCCACGTTAGTCAGATGCACAAGGGGGCGCATGTGTCTGAGTTCGTTTGCAGCAGCTGGAGGTCCTGGCGTGCCTATTCTCTCTATCTGACTCTTTCTGTTGCTCTCAAATAAATAAAAAAATAAAATGAAATAAAATTTTAAAAAGTTAAGAAATATAAAATATTTTTTAAATAGGTGAGAGAAAATGAAGATGACACCTGATGTCCACCTTTGACTTCACATGCATGTGCACATATGTGCACCCACATGAACCTGCATAACATGAGAGAGACAGAGCAGGAGCCAGTGCAGACCCCTGAGCAGTTCCTGACCCAGATACACAGCCTAGGTGGGCCGTTAGCCTGTAGGCAGACAGAGGGTCTCCACTGCTGGGATGGCTTGAGGAATGGCCTGGAGATGCACATGCGCACTGGGCTTGTCCCTTCAGGAACTGAACCATGAGTCTAAGAAGTTTTGATCGAATCTGGGAGTGTACTGTCACTGTATGACCCCACATTGGGGCAAACTGCCTTAAGGGCTGGGCAACGGGAATTGACCCGTCACTCGGTCCACAATTGACATTAGTCTTGTTCCAGGTAGACGAGAAACCTTCTCCCCTCCTCAGCACCTCCGATCTGGGCACAGGCTTTGTGAAAGATGCCGGACCCTGACCGCACAGCACGGTGGAGGAGCAGTCTAGGAAGGCGATGCCCTTCTCGAACGCTCGCCGCCGGAACCTCCCGTCTTGAAGCTTTAGGAGCTGACCGAAATGCAGTGTGATTGGCCAACTCGCTTGTGACACGAGTACAAGAAAAGCAATGGTTTTATTTATAGAAACTTCATTTTGCTATTCATCAAAAGAAATAAATATAACCCACCTCACACTAAAAATATGCATCTGTAGATCAACAATGAGGCCATGCTTGGCTGACTCCAAGGAGACTTCAAATCATAGGAATTTCTCACAGACATGCCCTAGAATAATCCAGAACAGCATGCCAAAGAGCACTATTTTTTATTGACATTTTAAGAAACATGTCACCTTCTCCCTAATTAAGAAGCTGGCCAAGAAAAGCCCGATGCTCTGATATATTGGTGCATGCTGTGTGACCTTTTCGAGTTATTCAACCTCTCTGAACATCAGTTTCTTAGGAGGAAAATGATATCTATCTTGCAGGGGTGCTGTGAGGAGCTCTGAACACTCAAGAGAGTCCCATAGCCGGCTGTCAGACCACTGAGCACCTGTGGTGGGAATTGTCAAATCTTCAGTTCTCTGTTACAGATGTGTTGGCAAGACTTGACCTCACTCAGGCCAGGGCTAACCCTCTCCCAGGAGCACTACAAGACTATCTGGTCACCCTAAAAGACACCAGGAGAGGGGCTGGAGAGATGGCTCAGCAGCTAAGATGCTTGCAAACCTGACAGACCTGGTGGGATTCCCCAGCACCCACTTAGAGCCCGGTGCTCAAAGTGGTGCATGTGTTGGGAGTTCGTTTGCATGGTCTCTCTCTCTCTCTCTCTCTCTCTCTCTCTCTGTCTGTCTCTTAAAAAAAAAAAAGAGGGCTGGAGAGATGGCTTGTTGGTTAAGGCATTTGCCTGCAAAGCCAAAGGATCCAGGTTCGACTCTCCCAGACCCACATAAGCCAGATGCACAAAGTGGTGCATGCATCTGGAGTTTATCTGCAGTGGCTGGAGGCCTTGGTGTGCCCATTCTCTCTCTCTCCCTATTTCTCCCTCTGAAATAAATAAGATACATATATATATTTTAAAAAATACACAAAGGACACCTTGGGAAGACTATCCCCACAGCTCAGCGGGGACGCTCTGGGCATAGCTACTGCACGTGGAGGTCACAGCTTATGCCTATACCTATCCTACTGCCTCCTCCCATCAGGCCACACCTTCCGCAGACTCACCACCTCCCAGGAGCCATTCAATTATGAACCCGTCCATGGATCTCTGAACCCTCAGGACGTAACCCGACTTGGGAAATACCCTTGGCACACCCAGAGGCGCACTCCACCCATCTCTTCGCGCCTCTCTGTCCAAGCCAATGAAGATAAACCATCACAGTAATCTTTTCAAAAGACTTAAACAAATGCTCGTGGGGCATCAGAATCTTTAGAGGAGGATGAGCGTGTGGGGGGGAGCAGACCAGAGAGTCAAGTGACCCCACTGCCTGGCTTTGAACCCCACCACTTCCTAGGACTATCAGTGCTTCTGGGAAGAGGGGAGTGGGAACAACTGCCTTGTAGGGTTCAGTGACAAGCCTCGAGGTGACTCTTGTGAAGCGTGCAGGTAAGCATTGGGAAAGTCACAGGGAGCTGTGGTGATGAACCCCAAGGGCATATGTCGTCTCTCCTGTGCTGTATTATACATATGCGTGGGGGCTCGGGACTGTTTGATTCTATTCCAAACCCCGCAGCTATCACAAGCTCCATGAACATCTGGAGCACAGGCTTGAGTCCTGGGAGATGAGGTCTGCTGTGGGTGGGGTGAGACCACTGAGCCAGGAGCACAACTGAGGGCCTCAGGCCTCAGGTCTCAGGTCTCAGGTCCATTAAGGGACCCTCCGGCGCTCAGGTGGGCAATGTTAGGAGTGGGGGATAAACTTGCCTCAGGAGAAGGCGGGGCCTGTAGGGCATGCTGGTCTCTTTGCATAGGGAGCTGAGAGCCAGTGATGACTTCACACTATTCCTTGGGAAGTGGCAGATGTCTCTCGGCCCCACCCGGAGCACAGGGACAGCATCTATCTTTTCACTGCTTTATGCGAAATTGTCCTTGCTGAATGCTGAACCAAGAATGAAGCAGTGGGATCAAGAGGAGGTTTCTTCATTCCATTCAACTGCCCATTTCTCATCCATCCATCTGTCCATACACCATTCATCCACTGACCCGTTTTTTTTTTTTGTTGTTCATTTTTTATTTATTTATTTGAGAGCAACAGACACAGAGAGAAAGACAGATAGAGGGAGAGAGAGAGAATGGGCGCGCCAGGGCTTCCAGCCTCTGCAAAGGAACTCCAGATGCGTGCGCCCCCTTGTGCATCTGGCTAATGTGGGATCTGGGGAACCGAGCCTCGAACCAGGGTCCTTAGGCTTCATAGGCAAGCGCTTAACCGCTAAGCCAACTCTCCAGCCCCACTGACCCGTTTTTAATTCATCCATGCATCTCCCCACCATCTTCCACCCATCATCATCCATCCATCTGTCCTTTCACCCATACGTCATCCATCCGTCTGTCCATTCTTTCATTCATCCTCTGAGCTCACCATTCATCTATCCATCTATCCACCCTTCATCCATCCATCCATCGCCCATCCATTCATCATCTGTCCACCCTTCATACATTCCACCATCCACCCATCTTTCATCAATCTAGCATCCATCCATCCATTCACCCATCCACCTGCCCATCCTTCATACATCCATCTGTCCACCCACCATTCTTCCATCTATCCATCCATTCTTCCATTTGCTCACTCACTTACTCATCCTTCCACCTGTGCAACAATTTATTTTGCTCCAGACATGTGCTAAGCCATGAACTCACAGGACAAGGACTCCACTGACCACTGGTCCACCCAGCTCAGAGACCTGTGGCCTGGGGAAGGCTTGAGAAGGGGAAATTGCACACACCAGGGTGTCTGCATATAGCAGGCTCGTGACACAGCTGTGGCCCAGTGACCACCTATGGCCACACTGTCCTGAGACTGGCGGGATCATGTCAGAGCCAACAGTTGCTGGTAGAAGTCTGTTTTCACAGTCCCAGCCATGGTACCATGCATGAACTTAGTTAATTTGATGTTTAGAAAAGGATGGTTCAGGTGCTGGAACATACACTGTGCTGGCTACTACAAAATGAGTCTTTTCTAGACATTTAACCTTTTTCTGGGCTGTTTTGCTCTTGTGACAATGTTCCTACTTGTGTTTTGGTCTTCTCTGGTTTTAATTGATCTATAAGTCTGTCTTTTAGAATAAAAGAAGCATTATTTTGTGGGATGCTCAGTCAATAATTACCCTGATCTTGTCATTTTATTTTTAATTTGCTTATGGTCTTGTAGGTGCCAAAATTGTTTGCTTCACAGTTTTTGGGTTAGTGCGATGTTCAGAACATCTTTCCCCACTATAGCAGAAATATCCATCTTGTGTCATTTTATAATGTCTATGATTCTAGCTTTTACACTTAAGCTCTCAGTCCCTCTGGGGTACCTCAGGGTACTTGAGGTGCAGCTGGAGTTGCTTTCACCTTTTCTTCTGGGGCTGCTGGCTGCTCCCAGCCATGAAGTCCTGGCCTGCTCTGGGCTCTGCCTCACCCAGCGTTTCCCTTTAGCTGCTTCCTGGCTGTGTCTCTCGGCTGAATCTGAAAATCGTTGGAGCATTCCTCCTACAAAGTGATTCTGCCCCTCGTGTGGTCTGATGCACACCAGACCCCAAGGCGTTTTGAAGTTCCACTGCAATTCTAGCCAGCATGTCAGCCCTGGGACATCCTCAGGAAGGCTCTTCAATGAGTGGCCACTTTACTTTCCTCTTTATAATAATTGTAATTTCATTGTCTTGCCCAATGGCAATAGCATATTGTAGAATTTTCAGAGCATTGCTAATGAATATCCTTGACTTGTCTTTGACTCTTATGTGCCCACTTTTAAGGTCACCATTCCACATCTGGGTGTTGTCTCTTTGTTTGCAGTATTTGTGTGTGTGTGTGTGTATATTTGTCCATGTGCACACACACTTGTTCATGCGTGTGGAGGCCAGAGGACAACTGTTGAGTGTCAGTCCTCATGGGTCTTTGTTATCCAGCAGTGTGTTCTCCTCAAGCTAGCTAATCATCAAGCTTCCAGGCCTTCGCCTGTCTGCCTCCCTTCCTGCCATAGGTGCGCTATGATTACAGACATCAGCACTACAGTATCTGGCGTTACTCGGGTTCTGGAGACCCGAGCTCAGGTACTCAACCCTACGCAGCAAACACTTTAGCTACTGAGCAGCCTCCCCAGCCCCCACGATAAGCATTTCAGTCCTGTTACTACCATCAATGTTTGCAAGGGCTTTTTTGGTTAGCCCAGTGATGGCCCCACCACCCACATCTGACAAGCAATCGCAGCTACCTAATAGGAGTTTTCACACAGGAAGTCCCTGGGGGATTCTCCCTCCCGGAGAACTGGGGCTCGGAACCTTCTCAAGTGAAACGGCAGGGGTCTGCTTTAGCCGGAGCCCTCTGGGCCCACCCACCATCCTACCCAGGGCCTGGGGACTCTAGTTCTTTTACCACATACTCCCCAGAGTGTCTGAAGTGGGTGACGGTGGTCACCGATGCCATGCTTACCACCCCCACTGTCACAAAAGCCAGGAGACGCAGCGTGTGCCATCCCAGAAGGCAGGACCCCCCAAGCCCACGCGCTACAGGAAAACCACCCTGTCCAGACCTGCATTAATCTGGCCAGTGTTCGTTCAGCACCATCATCATGCTAGATGATGGCTCTCACCTGCCCAAAGTTTATACACGGAGGGAGAGGGGCTGAGAATAGACACAGCCAATAAGCAAGCCCAAGAGCGATTCTGACGAGGGAGGCTGGCTGGGAGCACGAAAGAGTGTCGGAGAGCACTTGATTCTTGAGCACTGCTCTCCTGTGGCTCAGCAACCCTGGCTTTTTCCTTGGGAGTCTGTCAGAGACATCAAGACCCACACCCACGACAGCTCTGTTCCCTGAGGCATCACTCCTGTTCAGTCTAGACTGGAAACAGTCCCATGTCTTTTCCTCCACACAACGGGCATGCCCAGCAACGATTCCTTATCATGCCCACAGGGCACGAGATGCCAGACACAGCATCCACATGGCTTCTGTGAACACGAGGTTCCAGGTTAAGCAGTATTACACCCGCATGAGGGAAAGGGGGCTGGCAAGGAGTGGACAGGAGGCAGATCTCTGGGACAGTGGAGATGTCCTATATCTCACAGTGTGGTGTCCGTTACACAGATGTGTGGGTTTGGCTGTGCACTTTAGATCTGAGCGCTCTGCTGTGTGTAAACTAGAACCCGGGTCCAAAGTGGGGGCGTGTCTCAGAGGTGGAGTTCCTGCCTAGAATCCACAGTGAGGGGCTGGGGGCGAGTCTCAGAGGTAGAGCTCCTGCCTAGAATCCACAGTGAGGGGCTGGGGGCGAGTCTCAGAGGTTGAGAACCTGCCCATCATATACAAAGCCCTGGGTTCTGCCCACAAAGAAAGGAAAAACAAGGAAAACTCGAAGGGCAACCAGGCATAAGTAAGACTCAGGAGAGCTTGGTCAGCATGTCAGCCATGTGACCAGAGTGATCAAGATGTACAGGGACAGCGATGGGCCAGGTTGACGATGTGAGCCTTTGACACCCTGTCATAAGACAGCACTTCACCTCTGCTCCTGTCCCCCAAACCTGCAGGGCCAGGCAGGTCACAGGGAAGAAGTTCCAGCTGAACATCTCCCAAATGCCTGGCCAGCACCCCTCAAAGCTGCCAAAGTCACCCCAAAACAAACACTTAAAAAGTCACCCCACCAAGACCACCTAGAGGGCTGAGGTGGAGGTCCCAGGAACAGAAGGGACCTTTGCTGACCACCAAGCATATCTCCACACACCAGATTGGTGGCAATCGGGTTAGCAGTGTTGGCAATGAGCCATTTCAATGTTAAGGCCCTGAAGAGAGGAGGGCTGGGGACATGAAAATTTTCTATGTCATCTCCACAATGTCAAGTAAATAGAACCCCCAGAGTAGGACTAGAAAGACGGCTCTGTGGCTGAAAGCAGTTCCTGCATCAGCACGAGAGCCTGAGGGGGCTTAAGCGACCCCTTGAGTGTGATCCCCACGACCCACATAAGTAGCCAGTGTGGCTCCAGCCCTGTGGGCAGAGACCTGAGAACCACCGGCGCTCCTGGAGAAACAGCAAGCTCTGGAGTCGCTAAGAGACTTCTGTTCCAACAGCAAGGGCAGGAGAACGACGGAGCAGGACACCTGACATTCGCTGCAGCTACCTCAGGTGGGTACACCGTGCCGCAGGGGGGCACATGGGGCAGCGCGCGGGCACACGCATGCACGCACAGCACACAACAACAAACCAGCAAACAACCGCAGCGTGGACACGGCAGTGCCTGCAAGGATTGTGTGCGCGCTGACTTGGAGGAGAGCGGCTCGGGCTGCCCCGGACTCCTGATGGGGAGAGCTGTGTGACTGCCCACTCCCTGCTCCAGTCACCGTGGAGAAATAGGCCACTGCTGCAGTCAGCTCCACGTTGCTGGGATGAACTTCCAAACAGACACAGTTTAATGGGGGGAAGGGATTTGTTTGAAGCTTACAGACCCAGGGGAAGTCCCATTGATGGTGGAGGAAGCTGCCCTCCTTTCACAGTTTTGCAAGCAGAGACACCACACAGTCAGCAAGCGCAAACCAGCAGCAAACCAGCAGGGGCTGAGCAAGCAGCAGGGACCCACACGAGCTCGGCTCTGCATACCTTTTTGGCCTGGAAATCCCATCCACCCCCAGTGACACCTCCTCCAGCCAGGTGGCTGGAAACCCAAGTTTTTTTTTTTTTTTTTTTAATTTTTATTAACATTTTCCATGATTATAAAATATATCCCATGGTAATTCCCTCCCTCCCCACCCCCACACTTTCCCGTTTGAAATTCCATTCTCAATCATATTACCTCCCCATTACAATCATTGTAATTACATATATACAATATCAACCTATTAAGTATCCTCCTCCCTTCCTTTCTCCACCCTTTATGTCTCCTTTTCAACTTACTGGCCTCTGCTACTAAGTATTTTCATTCTCACACAGAAGCCCAGTCATCTGTAGCTAGGATCCCCATATGAGGGAGAACATGTGGCGCTTGGCTTTCTGGGCCTGGGTTACCTGACTTAGTATAATACTTTCCAGGTCCATCCATTTTTCTGCAAATTTCATAACTTCATTTTTCTTTACCGCTGAGTAGAACTCCATTGTATAAATGTACCACATCTTCATTATCCACTCATCTGTTGAGGGACATCTAGGCTGGTTCCATTTCCCAGCTATTATAAATTGAGCAGCAATAAACATGGTTGAGCATGTACTTCTAAGGAAATGAGATGAATCCTTTGGATATATGCCTAGGAGTGCTATAGCTGGGTCATATGGTAGATCAATCTCTAGCTGCTTTAGGAACCTCCACACTGTTTTCCACAATGGCTGGACCAGATTGCATTCCCACCAGCAGTGCAGAGGGTTCCTTTTTTTCCACATCCCCGCCAACATTTATGATCATTTGTTTTCATGATGGTGGCCAATCTGACAGGAGTGAGATGGAATCTCAATGTAGTTTTAATCTGCATTTCCCTGATGACTAGTGACGTAGAACATTTTTTTAGGTGCTTATATGCCATTCGTATTTCTTCCTTTGAGAACTCTCTATTTAGCTCCTTAGCCCATTTTTTGATTGGCCTGTTTGATTCCTTATTAGATATCTTTTTGAGTTCTTTGTATATCCTAGATATTAATCCTTTATCAGATATATAGCTGGCGAAGATTTTTTCCCATTCTGTAGGTTGCCTCTTTGCTTTTTTCACTGTGTCCTTTGCGGTGCAAAATCTTTGTAATTTCATTAGGTCCCAGTGGTTAATCTGTGGTTTTATTGCCTGAGCAATTGGGGTTGTATTTAGAAAGTCTTTGCCAAGACCAATATGTTGGAGGGTTTCCCCAACTTTTTCCTCTAGCAGTTTCAAAGTTTCCGGTCTGATGTTAAGGTCTTTAATCCATTTGGACTTAATTCTTGTGCATGGCGAGAGAGAAGAATCTATTTTCATCCTTCTGCAGATATTTATCCAGTTTTCAAAACACCATTTGCTGAAGAGGCTGTCTCTTCTCCAATGAGTATTTTTGGCATTTTTATCGAATATCAGGTGGCTATAGCTACTTGGGCTTACATCTGGGTCCTCTATTCTGTTCCACTGATCTACATGTCTGTTTTTGTGCCAGTACCATGCTGTTTTTGTTACTATGGCTCTGTAGTATAGGTTAAAATCAGGTATGGTGATACCACCAGCCTCTTTTTTGTTGCTCAGTATTATTTTAGATATTCGAGGTTTTTTATGATTCCAAATGAATTTTTGGATTGTTTTTTCTATTTCCATGAAGAAAGCCTTTGGAATTTTGATAGGGATTGCATTAAATGTGTAGATTGCTTTAGGTAAGATTGCCATTTTCACTATATTGATTCTTCCAAGCCAGGAACAAGGGATGTTTCTCCACTTTCTAGTGTCTTCTGCAATTTCTCGCTTGAGTGTCTTAAAGTTCTCATTGTATAGATTCTTTACTTCCTTAGTTAGGTTTATTCCAAGGTATTTTATTTTTTTTGATGCAATTGTGAATGGGAGTGATTCTCTGATTTCATCCTCTGTGTGTTTGTTGTTAGCATATATGAAGGCTACTGATTTCTGTGTATTTATTTTGTATCCTGCTACATTGCTGTAGGTTTTGATTAGCTCTAACAGCTTGCTAGTAGAGTCTTTAGGGTCCTTTATGTATAGAATCATGTCATCTGCAAATAATGATAGCTTGATTTCTTCCTTTCCAATTTGTATCCCTTTTATGTGTGTCTCTTGCCTTATTGCTATGGCTAAGACTTCCAAAACTATATTAAATAGAAGTGGAGACAGTGGACACCCTTGTCTTGTTCCTGATTTTAGTGGAAAAGCTTCCAGTTTTTCCCCATTTAGTAATATGTTGGCTGTTGGCTTGTCATAAATAGCCTTTATTATATTGAGATATGTTCCTTCTATTCCCAGTCTCTGTAGGACTTTTATCATGAAGGGATGTTGGATTTTGTCACATGCTTTCTCTGCATCCAATGAGATGATCATGTGATTTTTGTCCTTCAACCCATTTATGTAATGTATTACATTTATAGATTTGCGTATGTTGAACCATCCCTGCATCTCTGGGATAAAGCCTACTTGGTCAGGGTGAATGATCTTTTTGATATACTCTTGTATTCTGTTTGCCAATATTTTGTTGAGAATTTTTGCATCTATGTTCATGAGGGAGATTGGTCTGTAATTTTCTTTTTTTGTTCTATCTTTGCCTGGTTTTGGTATCAGGGTGATGCTGGCCTCATAGAAGGAGTTTGGTAGGATTCCTTCTTTTTCTATTTCCTGGAAAAGCTTAAGAAGCAATGGTGTTAGCTCTTCCTTAAAAGTCTGGTAAAATTCAGCAGTGAATCCATCCGGGCCTGGGCTTTTTTTAGTTGGGAGATTATTGATAACTGCTCGGATCTCCATGTTTGTTATAGGTCTATTTAAGTGATTAATCTCATTTTGATTTAATTTAGGTAGGTCATATAGATCAAGGAAATCATCCATTTCTTTCAGATTTTCATACTTGGTGGAGTATATGCTTTTATAGTATGTCCCTATAATTTTTTGAATTTCTCTGGAATCTGTTGTGATGTTACCTTGTTCATCTCTGATTTTATTAATTTGTGTCTCTTCTCTCTTTCTTTTGGTCAGATTTGCTAAGGGTTTATCAATCTTGTTTATCCTTTCAAAGAACCAACTCTTTGTTTCATTAATTCTTTGGATTGTTCTTTTTGTTTCTATTTCATTAATTTCTGCCCTAATCTTTATTATTTCTTCCCGTCTACTACTTTTTGGTTTGCCTTGTTCTTCTTTTTCCAAGGCTTTAAGACGAAGCATTAGGTCGTTTACTTGCGACCTTTCTAATTTCTTAATATAGGCACTTAAGGCTATAAATTTACCTCTTAGAACTGCCTTCATTGTGTCCCAGAGATTTTGGTATGTTGTGTTCTCATTATCATTTGACTCTATAAATTTTTTGATTTCCTTTTTGATTTCTTCATTGACCCACTCATCATTTAGTAGTGTATTGTTTAGCTTCCATGATTTTGTGTATGCTCTATAGCCTTTCTTGCTACTGATTTGTAGTTTAATTCCATTGTGGTCAGATAGAATGCAAGGAATTATTTCAATTTTCCTGAATTTGTTAAGATTTGCTTTGTGTCCTAATATATGGTCTATTTTAGAGAATGTTCCATGTGCTGCTGAAAAGAATGTATATTCTGCAGCCTTTGGATGAAATGTCCTGTATATATCTGTTAGGTCCATATCTTCTATGACCTCATTTAGTCCAGATGCCTCTCTGTTTATTCTTTCCCTGGATGACCTGTCAATTGATGAGAGTGGGGTGTTAAAGTCACCCACCACCACCGTGTTTGGTGTTATCTGTGACCTTAGTTCTAATAGTGTTTGTTTGACGAATTTGGGAGCCCCCATGTTAGGTGCATATATGTTTAGGATTGTAATGTCCTCCTGTTGGAGTGTGCCCTTAATCAATATAAAGTGACCTTCCTTATCTTTTTTGACTAACTTCGGACTAAAGTCCACCCTGTCTGATATTAGGATAGCAACCCCTGCTTGTTTTCTAGGCCCATTTGCTTGAAACACCGTCTTCCAACCTTTCACCCTAAGATAATGTCTATCCTTTGTAGAAAGGTGAGTTTCTTGAAGACAACAAATTGTAGGATCCTGCTTTTTAACCCAGTCTGCAAATCTATGTCTTTTCGTTGGGGCATTGAGACCGTTGATATTAAGAGATATTATTGAAATGTGTGTATTTATGTTTGCCATTTTTGTGTGTGTGTGTGTGTGTTACTGGTTCTACCTGTGCTCTCTTCTGTTAACTGGTATTTGAGTATGGCTGGTTTTTTCTAGGTTCCTTATATGTGTGCTTTTCCTTTTGTTCAGCATGGAGGATTCTATCAAGTATTTTCTGTAGAGCTGGTTTTGTCTTCAGATATTCCTTTAACCTGCTTTTGTCATGGAATGTCTTTATTTCTCCATCTATTTGGATGGATAACTTTGCAGGATAAAGTAACCTTGGCTGACAGTTGTTATCTTTCAGAACTTGGAATATATCACTCCAGGCCCTTCTGGCTTTAAAAGTTTGTGTTGAATAATCTGCTGTAATCCTGATGGGCTTGCTTTTGTAGGTAACTTGATTTTTCTCTCTAACTGCTTTCAATATTTTTTCTTTGGTTTGTGTGTTTGGAAGTTTGAGTATAATGTGGCGAGGAGAGTTTCTTTCTGGGTTTTGTCTGGCTGGGGTTCTAAAGGCTTCCTGTATCTGTATTGGCACCTCTTTCCCAATTTGGGGAAAATTTTCCTCTATGATTTTGTTGAAGATGCCTACTATGCCTCTGGAGTGGAATTCTTCTCCTTCTACTATGCCCTGAATTCTTATATTGGATCTTTTCATAGTGTCCCGAATATCTTGAAATTCCCACTCATACTTTTCTATAAGTTTGTTTTTCTCTTTGTTGGACTGCATTAGGTCTGCCACCTGATCTTCTAGCTTAGATATTCTGTCCTCTCCCTCATCCATCCTACTGGTGAGATTTTCTACAGAGTTTTTTATTTCATTAACTGTGTTCTTCATTGCTAGTAATTCTGACTGGTTTTTCTTTATTATTTCTATTTCTCTATTTATGTCTTGTATTGCCTTCTTTATTTCATTAAATTGGTGTCCTGCCTCTTCTTTGATTCCTTTGATTTCCTCTTTGATTTCCTCTTTGATTTCTTCTTTGATTGTTTTCATGTGTTCTTTGACCTCTTTGAACATATTTATAATTATTCTTTTGAACTCTTTCTCAGGCATTTCCTCTAACTCTTTCTCACTGGAGGACATTTCTGATGCATTAATACTTTTAGGTAGATTTATATCGTCTTGCTTTTTAGTGTTTCTTGTGTTATAATGTATATATTTTTGCATCTTGGATTAAGTTAATGCTTGGATTTTCTAGCTAGCTGTGTATTCTTAGCTGTATCAATTGATTTGGTGTAAAATATTTTCAGGGTAGGACCTTAAGGTATTAGGTGTGGCTCTTAAGACTCTCAGAGTATCTACAAAGATGTTCTTAGGGGTTGAGTTTCCCTGCTATAGGAGTATTCAAGCAGGCTGAGTGGAATAATATACTGGTAGATTCTAAAATTTAGCTAAACACTGTACCCATTCCATCAAAAACAGCCCCGAGTATGTATGCAAGAGTAGTTATTATAATGACCAGATCCTCTATCAACAAAGAGGTTTAGATTTCTGGTCTGTTGAGGTATCCAAGTCAGCTTGTGACCAGGTGAGACCCTTCCCTGGTGCAATCCCAGTTACCTTGGGTGATTGTGGTCTCAGTCAAGTTGCTGCCTGGGTCGTCGGGTTGCTGTTCTGATTTCTGGAGCTGGGCACTTGCTTTTCCTACGGGGCAAACTGAGTCGCTGCCGCCGCCTCTGCAGCTGTTGTAGATGTCACCGCCGGAGCCCCCACCACTGCTGAAGCTGCCGTTGTCGTGTCCACCGCTGCTGCTCACCCCGAAGCCGCTGCTCTCCTGGGTCCGCTGCTGCTGGGGCCACTGGTACCGGTGCTGGAGCCGCTGAAGTTGCTGCCAAATTCTGCTCCTGCTTGGGTCCCGCCGTCAGCCCAAGTTGGCGTGGCCGGGTCCCGGGCCGCTGCTGTGTTCGCTGGAGCTCGGTTCAGGCGGCAGGGGAGGGGAGGGAGCCGCGGCTGTTCTGGTTGTATCGTGTGCTTTTACCTCGCGGTCTGCTCCTCCCTCCGTTGCTCACTGCCGCTCTCCCCTCACGTTTCCTGAGTTGCGGAGAGCGCGGTGTGAGGGGAAATTCCCGCACCTGGCTTGTCCTGCGGCTCGAGCCAAGAGTCCGGCGGTTTTCTGCCGCTCCGCGGTTGCGGCGGGTAGCTGAGCCGCCCCGGGCCGCTGTTCCCGCCTGTGCAGGCTCCGGATGCTCTATAACTCTTCCACTTCTCCGCTGCCGCCTCAACTTCCTATACACCTCACTTTTTAGTAAAAGTGTGTATTTTGCTGAGTTTTTTTTTGGTCTCCCCCCCCCAGGCTATTTTGGCGTGGTACCTACGCCGCCATCTTAACCGGAAGTCAGGAAACCCAAGTTTTAATAAAATACCTGAGTCTATTGGAGGACATGCATTCAAACTACCACAGCCACAAATACCAACAAGGCAATGGGCTGGCTTTAGAAACACTGTGTGTGAGCTCACAGACACAGCGTGCAAGCGAGGACATAACCACAAACCAGGCATTTGACACAGAGCCACTACTAGACTACTTCCTAATAGACCAAAAAAAAAAAAAAAAAAAGCCGCATCTAGGGCTGGAGAGATAGCTTAGTGGTTAGTGGTTAAGCTACTTGCCTGCGAACCTTAAGGATCCAAGTTCAATCCCCCGGGAGCCCTCCACCCCCCCCCCAACTCCCCGTAAGCCAGATGCACAAGGTGGCACATGCACTGAGGTTTGCTTGCAGTGGCTGGAGTATCTGGCACGCTCATTCTCTATCTACCTCTTTCTTTCTCTCTCAAATAAATAAATAAAAATAAAATATTTTAAAAGCTGCATCTATATATTGATAGCTACAAAGGTATATTGATATACCTTATAAATCCCTCTGCCTAGCTATGCATCTTTTAACCCACTCTTCCATTCACCCAGCCACACATTCACCCACCCACCCATTTACCCATGCATCCATCAATCCATCCATTCATATAGCACACAAAAAAGAACAAAACGGCACGCTCAATACCCACAGCGTCCTCCAAGGGTCTCCCCTTGGTGATGCAGGGGAGCACTACACCACTGAAAAGCCCACCAGAATGGTGACAGGACAGGGGCCACTGTGCTGCTAGGGAAGCCTGAGAAGGGCCGAATCATAGAATGAGACCCTAGATAGAGGGGGGAAGAGAGATGGGGGGGCAGTGCTGCTGAGAAGAGGGAAGGAGCTGGGCAAGAAGGGACTGAGGGGAGGTAGGAGAGCTGACAGCAGGATGGAGCTGGGGGAGGAACTCCTGCTCAGCCAGGGGCTGGGCTCCCCTGATAAGGACAGGGACAGGGTCATCGTGTTTGTGTCTGACAACGTCTCCTCTGCTCACTGGGATGAGCAGACAGGAGGGGGCGTCATGGGGGCGAAACATGCATAGGAGGGTTCCCAGCTGCACTGGTCAGTGAGCTGAAGGTGGGGGCGTGTCAGGGAGGGGAAAGTAGACACCCACCCTTTGTGACGAGCATGAAGGATGGCAGCGGAGGGCTCCAAGGACCCGTCTGAGCTGGACTGAAGGGGCCCTTCTTGGCCCAGCTGTGATGTGGAACTCCTCTGCACAGAGTCTACAAACAGGACTCCAGGTAGCCCCAGGTCCTCTCCCCCATCCTGTCACCCCCAATTCCCTAACCCATGCCCTTCCTGGCCCAGGAAACTGTGTGATACCAGCGATGGCAAAAGCGCCTGTTTTCTGATAGCGGTATCAATAGCTTCATTTCCATCAGAGCCTCCTCCCTGGAGCCGCCTCATGAATGCATTGAAAAATCACTATCACCAAAGGCTGTGAGTGTATGGAAGCCGTCCCACAGCTGTGTAAGGGATTAAGTCTGGGTGTCCATGTCGTGTTTACACACCATACCTGGAGGCAAACAGGGTGCGGCTAGAGATGGGAGGCTGTCCTGGGAGGCAGCTGCTGCCCGTTCGGGTGGAATCCAGCCTCAGCCTCGTGGGGAGAGCTGTGCGTGGGAACCCAGAGCCCAGCTGAATCAAGGGGAAAAGGCTTGGAGAAAGCAAATGTCCCCATGGGTTGCCACGGAAAGGGAGGCTGACGTTACCACCGAGTGGCATCTGAGCACCAAACACATGGAACTAGTAATTTGTCTACCTAACAGCCACGTGCCCGTTGTCAAATGGACCTCCGAGGGCCCGGAAGGCTTTTAGTGTTTCATTGCACAGTGGGAAAGCCTGGGTGCGTGGGCCCGGCACGGAAGGCGAGGCTGGGGATGGAGGTGGAGAGGCTGAACCATATGGAGCAGATGCGGGCTTAGGAAGAGATGGAGGGCTGTGGCTCCACCCTGCCTCTCAGGCATGGCTCCTGCAATGGCAAGGAAGTCAGAAAAAAGTGATTCCTCTCCTTTAGAGGTCCGGGAACCCCAGTCCTGGCTCTGTCAGAGTTCCAGGCCTCACCCGGCCACTGGCCGTGGCAAGCCTTGCCTCTCGGTGTCTGTCGGAGCATCAGTGTTACGGGCTAGCCAGAGTCTTCCGGGCGCATGCGTGAGGACTCTTGGTTGTGCGAACTGGGTCACAGTCTTTGCTCTTTCGGTGCCTCAATCTCCATGTCTGTCAAAGAGGCTCCTGAGGGCTGGAGAGATGGCTTAGCAGTTAAGCGCTTGCCTATGAAGCCTAAGGACCCTGGTTCCAAGGCTCCATTCCCCAGGACCCACGTTAGCCAGATGCACAAGGGGGCGCACGCATCTGGAGTTCGTTTGCAGTGGCTGGAGGCCCTGGCACGCCCATTCTCTCTCTCTCTCTCTATCTGCCTCTTTCTCTCTCTGTCTGTCACTCTTAAGTAAAGAAAATAAACAAAAAATATTTTAAAAAGAGGCTCCTGATATTAAGAACCTGCTAAGTGAGGACTGAAGAGAGTGACCCGAGGAAACCACCCACAACACAGGAGCGCTGGCACGTAAGGTCTAAACCATTGGTATCGGCCACCAGCTGTCCCTCTGCTCACCACCCCCCCGTTTATCCATCATTCATCATCTACCTATTCACTTACCGCCCTATCAACCATGTACCTCTCATCAGTCCACCATCCATCTATCACCCAGTCACCCACTGT
This sequence comes from Jaculus jaculus, assembly GCF_020740685.1. Classification (NCBI taxonomy): domain Eukaryota; kingdom Metazoa; phylum Chordata; class Mammalia; order Rodentia; family Dipodidae; genus Jaculus; species Jaculus jaculus. The sequence continues at coordinate 157,923,382 of NC_059102.1, forward strand.
CCATCCAGCTTTCATATATCCATCCATCCTCCCACTACTCATCAATCATCTGCACACCCATCCATCCATCCATCTGTCCATCCGCCTACCCATCTATCTATCTGACTTTCACCAAGCCCTGCCCTGGCCAGGCTCTGTGCTAGGACTAGAAAAATGAGTGAGACTGGTCCTTCCTACTCAGTGGACCAAGTCTATCTGGGTGGAGGCAGCAGACACAGTGGAGAGAATTAACTAAAGGCCAACTCACCATGTGCTCTAGAGGAGGGGGATCCCCTGCTCCCCTCCCCCAACAGCAGCTGGAGCTGAGGGGATGGGATTGTTGGGGGAGGGGTAGCCTCGGCACACAGAGCCTATTTCCCCAGTGGATAACCCTGCGTCATGTAAATCACAGTGTCGATACGAGAGAGCAAGGACCGGGGCTGGGCCGACGGCTCACTGTGTGAGACGCTTGTCTTGCATGGTAGTGTGCTTGTAATCCCAGTGCAGGTGAGGCAAAGACAGGAAGATCTCAGGGGTTCACTCACCAGCCAGCCTAGCCTAATTGGTGAGTTCCAAATCCACGAGAGACCTGTCTCTCGTGGATTTGGGACTGGGCTGATGGCTCAGTAAGTTAACGGAGCTTGCTTACAAAGCCTGCTGGCCCAGGTTTGAGTCCCAAGTGCCCATGTAAAGCCAGATACACAAAGTGGCACATACGTCTAGAATTTGTCTTCAAGCAGAAAGAGACCCTGGGGTGCCTATACACTCTCTTTCTCCCATTCCCTCTTGTCTCAACTAACTAACTAAACAAATAAATAAATAAAGTTTTTTAAAAATAGCCGGGCGTGGTGGCGCACGCCTTTAATCCCAGCACACGGCAGGCAGAGGTAGGAGGATCACTTTGAGTTCGAGGCCATCCTGAGACTACAGAGCGCATTCCAGGTCAGCCTGGGCTACAGTGAGACCCTACCTTGAAAAACCAAAACATAAAAATAAGTAAAGTAGGATAATAAAATTAAAGGTAGGTGGTACGTGAAGAACACCATCAGAGGGTACCCCCTGGCCTCCGCACGCCCATGGAAACACATCTGCATGCACAGCTGCTGTGGTGCTTTGAAGGGAATGTCCCCATAGGCCTGAATGTTCTGAATACGTGGCCCCTGCCTGGTGGCAATTTGGGAAAGGGGTGGAGCATTTGGGAGGTAAAGCCTTGTTGAAGGAGGTGTGTCACAGGGGCGTGGGGGATTTGGGGTGTATTAGTCCAGCCCCACTGGGCAGAGCCTGCTGTCTCTTGCTGCTCCCTCCCAGCTGCTGCGACATGAGCCAGTTTCCAGCTCTGTCATGCTTTCCTTGCCATGAAACGTCCTTTGAAATAAACCCTTTCTTCCCACATACTGATATTTATTTATTTATTTATTTATTCGGCAGAGAAAGAGGGAGAGAGAGACAGAATGAGAGAATAGGTGTGCCAGGGCCTCCAGCCACTGCAAACGAACTCCAGATACATATGCCTCCTTGTGAATCTGGCTAACACGGGTCCTAGGGGATCGACCCTGGGTCCTTTGGCTTTGCAGGCAAACGCCTTAACCGCTAAGCCATCCCTCCGGCCCCCATGTACTGCTTTTGATTGGGTGTTTTGTCCTAGCAACAAGAAAGCAACTGCTACGCCTGCACACAGAGGAGCATGTGTATACACACTCACACACACACACACACACACGCACAGCACAAGAGTTTACTGAGCACTGAACTGTGCATGCAGTTGCGATGGTGGCAGACATCTTCCTCGACTTCTCCACAGTACAGAGAAGCTTCTGTGTGGCCCCTCCACAGGACATCAGCCTCGCCCATCACTGCCTCCACAGCTTTGGGGCTTCTGCCATGGTCTGCACCAGCCTCGTGGTCAGCTGCAGAGGGTGGAGTGAGCTGGTCTTCAGGTAGACCATCCCTGCCCTTGCTGTCCTCAGAGGAATGTGTCCCTGGCTTTGGGATTAGTGAGAAGTTTGTTCTTCCCTAGGAGTGCACACAGAGCACCCCAGATGACCATTTTAACCCTAAGTGACTAGGATGGGTTCCAAGCATAGGCTTTGGTGATTTGGTGTTATTAACATACTCAAAAGCAAAGCCTAGACTCTATTGCTGAAGACATCACATGCTTGGGCTGCAGGCCACTGAGAAACCAAACTGGAACTACACTGGAAACTTCCTCCCTCCTAAGTAGCGGTCAGGATACAGCCTGTTGGGGTAGAAAAGTCATCAACAGTCTTAACCAGCAGTGGACCCTGCAAGCTTTAGGACTTGCCAAATGTCCTCTGGTTGGATTTAGGCCCACAACACAAGAGAGAATTCCTGCCCAGTACAGAAAACCTAATCAAAAACTTATGGCTGGGCTGGAGAGATGGCTTAGCAGTTAAGCGCTTGCCTGTGAAGCCTAAGGACCCCGGTTCGAGGCTCGGTTCCCCAGGTCCCACGTTAGCCAGATGCACAAGGGGGCGCACGCGTCTGGAGTTCGTTTGCAGAGGCTGGAAGCCCTGGCGCGCCCATTCCCTCTCTCTCCCTCTATCTGTCTTTCTCTCTGTGTCTGTCGCTCTCAAATAAATAAATAAATAAATAATTTTAAAAGATTAAAAAAAAAAAAAAGCTTATGGCTGGGGAGGTCATAAGCCCTAAGGGGAAAACTGCTCGCATTGTCTGGCTAAATGCATATATTATGCTCACCAAATTGCCCTCTAAATACTTATGTTTATGCCCATGTGTTAATGCAACTCTCACTTTTGGTAAGGGAAACTTCTCTTTTCAGATAGTGGTGCCCACCTGGGGCACTCACAATTCACCAAAGTGGCAGTGGCGTGTTCATCACTAAATGTGAGATATCTGTATCACACCCTCCAAGGCTCAGGGACCATTGCAGAAGAGATGGCAGAAAGGATGTAAGAGCCTAAGGAAGGGGAAGAATGCTTTGCAACAGTATCTTCCTGACACAAAGCAGCAGTGGAATTCATGACTTCACAGTGGCTGATGCTACCCACACTCCACCTGCGTGCGTAATGGGAGGGAAAATGATGACATCAAAACAGAAGAGAGACCAGCTAGAAAGAAGGAGGGATCCAGCTGAGGGTACGGTAGGAAAAGGAGGGAAAAGGGAGGGTGGTTGGAGGGGATTGTGATCATAGTGTATTGTCTACATGGACATAGGTTGTCAATAAAGTTTTTCAAAAAGCAAACCCCTGAAAAACGCTGCCGCAATGACTGGGTGTTCACGTGCAGAAGATGAGGCTGGGCCCTTCCACGCCGCATGCATAAACACCAACCCAACACAGATCAATGATCTAAATATAAGAACCCAAACCACAACACTCTCAGAAGAAAACAGAGGTGGATCTTCATGACCTTGGATTTGGTAATGGAGTCTTAGAGCTGACAGACACCGTTAAACGCACAGCCCCAAGAGGGAAAGCAGGTAAGATAGACGTCATAGAAATTGGCTTTTATACATCAAAGGATGATATCAGAAAGCAAATACAAGTAAATATTTGCACGTCATATAACTTGATAAAGCCTCATATTCATGCTACAGAAGGAACTCTTACAACCAGACAACAAAAAGGCAAATTTTTAATAGTAGACATCACCCAGGAATCTTTTTTGAAACTCCTTCTCCAAAGAAGGGAGAACAGTCATTGATAAACCAGCTCGAAGGTCTACCGGGCAAGTTCAAAGCTGGAGAGATGGCTCAGTAGTTAAGGGTATTTCCTACACAAGCATGAAGGCCCGAGGGGACCTGAAACCACCAAAGTTCAGCTCTCCAGATCCCACAGAAACAGCTGAGCACACGGCCCCAAGAACCTTTAACCTCAACCCCACAAAGGGAAGCAGAGACCAGGAAATCACGCTGACTTGCAGAAAATAGCGAGCTCTGGTATCAGTAAGAGACTTCGGCTCAAATAAGATGGGCAGAAAAGCAATGGGGTAGGACACCCGACCTTCTGCTCTGGCCACTGCTGGTGAGTGTCTTCCAACTGCAAACAAGCGCAGGGGATTGTTGCAAGGACACACCCGCATGTATACAGCCCCCTCCCACACACACATACAAGAGAAAGCAAACAAAGATAAATAACAAATGTGGGATGTAGAGAGAAATTGAAAATCTTGTCCCTGTTAACAGGGATATAAAATGGGACAGCCACCGTGGAAATCCATTTAACTGTTCCTTTTAAAAAGTGAAAGATGGTAAGCTGGGTGTGGTGGTGTATGCCTTTGATCCCAGTACTCAGGAGACAGAGGTAGGAGGATCACCATGAGTTCAAGGCCACCCTGAGACTGCATAGTGAATTCCAGGTCAGCCAGAGTGAGACCCTACCTCAAAAAACCAAAAAAAAAAAAAAAAAGTGAAAGATGGAGGCTAGAGATATGGCTCAATGGCTAAAGGCACTTGCTTGTAAAGCCTGATGGCCTGGGTTCAAATTCCCAGTATCCACATAAAACTGGATGCATAGGCCTAGGCCTGCAGGAAACCCTGGCACATTTGTTCTCCTCCCACCCTTGCAAATAAGTAAATAAAAAGTTTTTAGTGAAAGATGGGGCTCAAGAGATGGTTCAGCGGTTAAGGTGCTTGCCTGCAAAGCCTGACAACTGGGTTTAATTCCCCAGTACCCAGGTAAAGCTAGATGCATAAAGTGGCATATGTGTCTGGAGTTCATTTGCAACAGCTGGATGCCCTGGTGTGCCCATTTTCTCTGACAGTCTCTCTTTTCTCTATCTCTCTCTGCTTGCAAATAAAATATATATTTTTAAGTGAAAGATGATGAAGATGGTGGTGTACGCCTTTAGTACCAGCACTCAAGAGGCTGAGGTAGGAGGATCACTGTATCACCAAGTTTACAGCCAGCCTGGGACTACAGAGTGAGTTCCAGGTCAGCCTGGCCTAGAGTGAGACCCTACCTCAGAAAAACAAAACAAAACAAACAAACAAACAAAAAAACAGTGAAAGGTAGAACGACTGTGTGACCAACAGTTTCACTCCTGGGTGTCTACCCAACAGAACTGAGGACAGGCTCCTAAACAGTAACCTGAAAATTTTCATTGTGACATTACTCAAAAGTGACAATCCATCAAGTGTCCATTGACGGGTGAGTGGATAAGCCAAGCGGCACATGCGGAGTATTAAACTCGGCTATGGGACACATGAAATAGTGACATACGTCTGGAACAGCCCTGAGAACCCTTAGTGAACGGTGTCTGAACACGAGACGGAATACCGAGCTGCCACCTCTGAGAGTTCTAGAACAGGCCGTTCATGGAAACAGCAGGTGGAATCTCAGTTTCCAGGCATTCTGAAGTCAAGTGCCAGCTTTTATTCAACCTGGCTCCAAGGGTTTCATGAGGGCCAAGGCCTGATCTGCTCTGTCCCTCTCTGGGTGCCCAGGATGGTAGACACAGAGTCAAGCATAGGGCAGGTGCCAGTCACCGTTGACTGGGGTGGATTTCAGGAGGCTCAACACACCCCCCCCATTCCCGAGTACAGTAACTAGATACCCAGAAACTTACCTGAGCCCCAAATCCTCCCCCTACCCCACGTCAGCGGTGTGAGTGCTCAGCAGACCTGGTTTGCAAAGTGAGGGAGTAGGGTGCTCAGCGCACGCTCACGGGCCGCAGTGCGAGGTGCCTGGGTGCCTGACGCACACTCACCCGCTCACACAGCCTATAGCGGCTGGCTTCCTCTCTCCTCCCTCCCCCGCCTGCCTCCTGCCATCTAGGTGCCTTCCGTGGTATCAGAGATGTCCCCGAGGGATGTCCTCACTGGGTTCTGAGCAGTGTGGTGGGCAGACGGGCCTCAGTGGGAAGGGGTGCAGTGGATCTGCCCCTAACTCCACCTGCCCTTGTGGGGTGGCCACCATGAGCTCACAGGCAGGTAGCTTGAAAGAAGACCCTGAACAAGACATCTGACCCCGGGCTGGGCTCCGGGACCCAAGGCTCCAGGGTGTCACAGGGAAGCAAGGAGGAATAGGCGCTGGGCTAAGTAGCAGAGCACCAAGTGTGATTTCACATCTGGGTTGCATGGACGGAAGGTGGCAGTGGGGACCAGGGAGATGGTAACAGTGACAATGAAAGAACAGCAGGCCTCGCTCATGCAGAGCAGCCAGGCACACAGGGAAGGTCACAGACTTGAGTCATCCTCACAGCCCTCTAGGCTTTGAGGACAGGTGTGGTGTGAGCAAGGCAGGTGGCCACAGGCACACGGAAGAACGGAGAGCTTAGCTTGGGAACCCCAGCCCGCACCTGCCCTGCCCCCTTGCAACTGGGCTGCATGAGGCAATCCCCTCAGAGGCTCAAATGGAGACAGAGCCAACCTGCCCTCTGGACCCCGGATCTGTCCAGTGATTCTCTGCCTTCCTTGTTCTCTATTTACTTGCAAATGCTAATAGCTTCGGGGCTGTGATTCCCATCACAAGCCAGAAGGGCTGGTAGCCACCCTCAGGCTTGCCCAACACTTGCACCTGCTGTGGGGTAGGCACACAGGTCAGTGAAAAGCCAGGGATGGACGGTGGCTTGCCGGTTTGGGGATTTTGCTCTTGACAGAAGATAGCCAGAGCAGGAGAGGGGCAAAAAGCCTGCCTGGCGCACAGCTGAGAATGGTCTGTGGGAATGCATCCATGGAAAGCCCAGGTGCCCACACCTGACCTCCATCGGGGAGAGCGCCCTTAGACACCAGAACACAGGCTTCCCTTGCATACCAGCTGGCATGGGACAGGACATGACTCCTTTGACACGGCTGGGCAGCATACCTGTGGACTGTGACTGGGGTGGGGGTAAGAGATCACAAAGAACCTCAGGACACTTGCAGCCAGGGTGGTGCTCTGGGCTTGGTACCAACCCGCGTTCTGGGAGGCCCCAGTTTTCCTGCCTGTGCAGCGATGATGACCATGCGCCCAGCTGTGTGAAGATAAACCTTCCACTCAGGGTCCAGGACCTGTCAGAAGTTCGCACGTGGTCAGTTAGGAGCTGATGCCTGCAGCCAGTGCTAGAGAGAATCAAACTGAGCTCTAGGAAGCTGCCCTGGAGGGCAGAGTGGCCTGGCCACCCAGTGCCAGCCTTGGCAGTAGCCTGGGTCTTGCCTCTACACACTCTCTCTCTCTCTTTCTCTAGAAAGAAGCCAAATTGAGTAGTTGAAGAATCGCACCTGGGAATAAGTTTCTCTTTGGGAGTCCAAGTGAGGGAGGAGGAGAAGAAGGGAGAGATGGAGGGAAGGAGAGCTGCTTGGAGGCTGTGCCTGCGGGGGGGGGGGGGGGTGGGGGGGGGGGGGGCTTGGGTGGTGTGAGGTGGCAGAGCTTTCTGCTTCCCCACTCCATCCTCTTTAATAACCCCAGAACCCCGACTGGGACATGGCAGAGGAAACATCGCTTGGGTCATTTATTTTAAAATTATTGATATAAAAATCTCTAGGGTGGTGATTAATGGGCAGGGACCCCAGCGAGGAAGTCAGGGACAGCCAAAGCCCCCCCCACCACCACCACCCGGTTTCCCAACCTCATTTATCTCCCAACTCGGCGAGGATTTTGGCCGTTTCCGTTACGACTTCGAGTCATAAGAGTTACTTCAGCTCACAAATAAATCTCCGGAATTGCACGGAAATATTAAATGTATTAACAGCGCTTGTAAAAACATCCGAAAACCACACGGCGAGCTGGGGGACGCTCCCGAGGGATTCGCAAGCGCCTGGAGGCCTGGCAGATGCCGCGAGGGCCCCAAGGGCCCCAAGGGCCGGCGGGGTCCCTCCGTGGGGGCCCCCGGAGTGTCCCTCTCCTCTACGGGGAGCGCTGACTCCATCCGCTGGGCGTCACAGCCCCAACCCAGAAACGTGGCTGGCGCGACCTCCACCCACCAAGTCCCGCCCCTTTCGCCTTCGCTGGGGAGCAGGCAGTCCCCCTACCCAAGATGGGGGGGGGTCCCTGGGTCCTGCATCTCACGCGCTGTCCCTGTGCATCCCAGAAACTGCTGCATCGCGCTCGGGTCCCTTGGACCCCAACCCCGAGCCGCCCCTGGATACTCACGGTCTGTAGGGACGTCCTTGGGGGACAAGCCCTCCAGGCCGATGTCACTCTCCTGCATGGTGCGGATTGCTTTCTGACTCCCGGTGCGCCCTGGACGCACGGGATCCAGGATAGGGGACACCCAAGTCACCCCTGGAAGTCTGCGGAAGCCCTGACGGCCGGGGTGTGTGTGTGTGGGGTGGGATGGTCTGGGACCTAACTACGAAGGGAAAGTGTCCCCTGTTCTCCCCAGAGGCAGACCGCCTAGCGGCGCTCGCGCCGGAGCCCAAGTTGGCCGTCCTTGGCGCTGCGCAGCGCGGCTCCGCCCCCTTTGCTTTTTGGTCCTGGGGTCCCCGGGCCTCCTGTCCCTAGAGGGGGGGTCACCTACGGACTTCCTCGCCTGGCCCCGCCCCGTGTGGAATGAGACGCCCCCGCGGCCACCGGACACCGAGAAACAATGTCCAGCTCCAACTGCGCTGGGGCAAGTGGCCCCAACTCCCGAGGTGGCCCTTATCGTCCACGCAGGCACGCAGGTGGGGCCCTGAGCAGTGGGGTGAGGCCGGCCGAGCCCCAGCAGAGTCGGGGGGGGTGGGCGGAGGTGCGGGGGAAGGATGATGAGTTGGAGAGACTTGGACTGAGCCCTGGGCTGGGGACAGCTCCGTGGGTGGCAACAGAACCCTAAGGGGCCATAACTGCCAATTGATCAAATGAGGTGACAGGGATGGGAAGGATCAAATGATATTCCAGGGATGGGAAGGAGAGCTGGCCGTGTGGAGGTCAATGTTTGAACTTGACCTCAGGGAGGAGGGTTTGTTTATTTATTTGCTTATTCATTATTTTATTCATTTTGAGACAGGATGTTATGCAGCTCCAGAACCTGAGGGCGATCTTCCTGCTTCAGCTTCCTAAATGCTGGGATGGCAGGTGTGACCAACATCTGGGGCTGAATTCAGGGATTTTTTTTTTAAGTGTCTGCCCCTCCCCCAGCCTGTGCAGAATTTAGGAATCTGGACCGAAGGCCACAGCCAGTTCTGTGTCCCTTCTGGTTAACGGAGACGAAGAGAATGGGGCCAGCACTTCTGACCTTCCCGGGGCCATGGCTGTTGAGGCAGGCACCGGGCAGAGAGCCAAGACCTCACTCTCCAGGAGGCGGCATGCTGTGGGCAGCCAGGAGCGAGGGGTGCTGCTCGGCCTGCCTAGGCGCCTGCTTGTATATCTGCAAACCCCACATTCCGACAGCTCCAAATACATCTCATAAATTGTGCGGCAGAACTACCCTAAACAAAACGTTCAGCCGCTCCCTGACCACACGAGGGGCCAGAAGGAGGGGTGGCCAGCCTCATCTTCAGCAAAGTCTTTGTACCATTCATTTCTGCACCCCCCTGGGGAAGGGGGCGAGTTGGGCTGAGGTTGACAATGGCTGGTGCCAGGGACCCTTAGGTCACCTGCAAAATTAGCTCTGTACTTCGTACTTGAGCTAGACCTTGATGCTATGTGCTATGTGGGGCACTCCACAGCCATGGGGAAGGACCTCCTCCCAGGAGGATGAGCTCTGGTCCCCACCAAGCCTCCTGAAATAGATACCATATACACAGCCCCTGGCAGAAACTTGCCAGCGGTTGAGCCCTAAAGAAATGTCTTCTGGCTGGGCATAGTGGCGCATGTCTTTAGTCCCAGCACTTGGGAGGCAGAGGTAGGAGGATCGCCTTGAGTTCGAGGCCACCCTGATACTACATAGTGAATTCTAGATCAGCCTGGGCTAGAGTGAGACCCTACCTCAAAAAACAAACAAACAAGCCAGGTGTGGTGGCGCACGCCTTTAACCCCAGCACTTGGGAGGCAGAGGTAGGAGGATCGCCGTGAGTTCGAGGCCACCCTGAGACTACATAGTGAATTTCAGGTCAGCCTGGGCTAGAGTGAGACCCTACCTCGAAAAACAAAACAAAAAAAAAAAAAAGAAAAAGAAAAAAATAAATAAATGTCTTCTGCTGGGTCCTCCCTCCTGTCTCCACCCAAGGGCTACTCTGGGAGGGAGGGTCAGGAAGAAAACTGACTTGACTTGTAAGTCTTCTTATTTGGAAGTCTGTCTGTCCTGAGACACTGAGAAACCCAATACCAGGTGGGACCTTCATCCTCTTCTCGTGAGCTTGCCAAGAAGCCGTGGGTTGTGTGCCCTGGGCCCGGAGTCTGCCCAAAGAAGCTGCCCGGAGCCAGGGCCTGTCAAGGTTCCTTCCACACTCATGTTCCCTTCACAAAGCTTTTCCATCTGCCCATCGTGTGGGAGTTAAGGCAACAAGTCATTTTTCTTGGAAGGGTCTGATAGCTAACGCGATACATAGCGATGGCTCGGTTGTGTAAATACAGAGAAAATTTTAGAATTTTTACCCTTAGAATGATGAATTATAAACCCAAAAGGCTCAGGAGGGGAAATGTAAATACTCCTTGGACTATTTTTACCCCTCCTTGTTTACCTTGGGGGAGGGAGAGGCTATTATAGTTTGTAAATGGAGGACTTATTTTATTTAAGGCATTATTATTATCAGAAGAATGTTAAGTAGCCATTAGTAGATATGGATTCATTCACACTGAAGCCATTCTTCTTTTCATTTGCTTGGCTCCAGTTAAGTTGCATTCAGATAAAACCAGTCACCTGTGTTCAACCTATGCAAAAAAAAAAGCCTGGTGGCAGGTCCAGAAGTTCAAAAGATGTTTCAGTGAATACCTGAGCCAACTGGATTTTTAAAAACCATTGCTTTCAGCTGCTATTTTGGTAAGTGAAATCATATGGGAAGGATGCCAGGCTGGCAAAAGCTGAGTTGCCTGTGTGGTCTGCGGGGGGGGGGGGGGGAGGATAGAGTGTACCAGAAGAGGAGCCCCCCCACCCATTTCCCCAGAAACCCCAAGCTGTGACCCTCTGTGCTCAGGACCTCCCCAGCACCCTGTACACAACAGGGAAGTATTTATGTCAACAGAAAGCAGGGCAAGTGGCTGGGCTGTCATTGTAACACACAGCCATCATTTCAGAATACGGTAATCACAAAGCACCATGCTTGTAATTACGAAGAACGGTTTCTCTTTTCAGCGAGGCTGGGAGAGAGGGAGAGAAGGCGGTTTGCAGTCCGTGGGCTTGGTTCACGTTTAAAATAGCCCTTGTAGGATGACATTCTGGACCCAGCTGGGACAGGCTCAGCTCTCCCTGGAGATACTGTCTGATACTGGGAGATGCAATGACTCTGGACTCATAACTGAAGGTCAAGGCCACTGGCAACTGTCTGGCCAGGTCAAGGTACCTGTCAGGATGAGCTTACATGGCCTACAGTCTGGCCTAATGCACCCCTCTTGGGTAAGCTTGGGGACACCCAAGGTGTCACATGCTTCCTGTCCCTGATATTCCTTGTCCTCAGAATGCACTCAGGGCCACAGTCATTTACACACTCATTTCTTGTGGTCTCAGGGAAGTCTGTTTACAGTTCAGTTCAGCTCTTTGAGTGCCTGCGGTGGACGGGCCTCCAACACAGGTGTCTGGGGAAAGGAGGTGCGGGGGGAGATAGAAGCCCCAGTACTGGGTGGATGTGGTGGCACACACTTGCCAGCGCAGCACTTGCAAAGTGGAGACAGGAAGATCAAGAGTTCAAAGTCAGGGCTGGAGAGATGGCTTAGCGGTTAAGCGCTTGCCTGTGAAGCCTAAGGACCCCTGTTCGAGGCTCGGTTCCCCAGGTCCCATGTTAGCCAGATGCACAAGGGGGCACACACGTCTGGAGTTCGTTTGCAGAGGCTGGAAGCCCTGGCGCGCCCATTCTCTCTCTCCCTCTATCTCTCTTTCTCTCTGTGTCTGTTGCTCTCAAATAAATAAATAAATTTTTTTTAAAAAGAGTTCAAAGTCAGACAGGCGTGGTGGCGCAGGCCTTTAATCCCACAGCACTTGGGAGGCAGAGGTAGGAGGATCACTGGTGAATTCGAGGCCACCCTGATAATACATAGTGAATTCCAGGTCAGCCTGGACTAGAGCAAGACTCTACCCGCCCCCCAAAAAAAACCCTCCCAAAAAAAAGAAAGAAAAAGAAAGAGTTCAAAGCCATCCTTGCCTACATAGTGAGTTTAAGGCCGATGTGGGATACATGTGTCTCAAACAAACAAAAAACAAAAAGGGGTCCGGTCCAACCGGAGCTGATGTAGACTGGAGGAGATAGGTCCCAGGCATCAGCAGACAGTGAGCAGACAAGAACCTGACTCCACAATGGGGCCATTTTCCTCGTGGTATTTCTCGGCTGTCTTAGTGGTCCACAGACCTAGAACAGGAGTCTCACCCTGCCCAGATCCCAGCATTCCTGAGGACCAGAGCTACTCTCCCTGGCATGGTCCGGCTCACTCCGAACACCAAACACTGGGACTACACAGAGAAGCCAGGCCTCCTCCTTATAGGGCCCACTAGGTCCACAATGGTCCTTGACCGAGAGAGAGCCTGGGGCTTCCAGGTGATGGGTGGCATTAGTAGGTGCTGGCAGAGGTGGCTGTGGGTGCAGGGCAGGTGGGAGCCTGGTGAAGGATGGAGTGGCCAGTGGGACGGGTCAATAACCAGGGCCTCTGGCTACACTGAGTGGGTGCCTCTGTCTCCTTCTCTCTCTCTCTCCTTCCCTATCTCTCTCTACTATGTTTTTTCTTTATATAGGATCTCATTATGTAGTTCAGGCTGGCCTCAAACTTGCAGCAATCCGTCTGCCTCAAACTCCCAAGTTCTGGAATGACTAATGTGCACCACTATGTCAGATTTTTTAAAAAATTTTTTCATTTGACAGTGAGAGACAGAGAGAGGAAGAGACAGAGAGCGAGAGAGAGAACGGGCACGCCAGGGCCTCCAGCCACTGCAAACGAACTCCAGACGCGTGCGCCCCCTTGTGCATCTGGCTAACGTGGGTCCTGGGGAATCGAGCCTCGAACCAGGGTCCTTAGGCTTCACAGGCAAGTGCTTAACCGCTAAGCCATCTCTCCAGCCCCGTATGTCAGATTTTTGTTGTTGCTGCTGAGTTGTATTTCTGTACATGCACATACGCATGCATGTGTAGATGGTGTTTGTGTGCATGTGTGTGTGCTTGCGTGCACATGGACAGCAGAGGTTGACGTTGGGTGTCTTCCTCAATTTCACTCCACTTCATTTTTTTTTTTGGTGACAGGTTCTCCCCACTAGCCCTAGAGCTCACCAGTTTGGCAAGGCTAGCTGCCAGCAAGCCCCAGGCCTCCTTTCCTTCTCCGTGCTGGGGTTATAGTCGCATGCCACCACACCCAGCTTTCGGCAGGTTCTGGGGATCTGAACTCAGGTCCTCATGCTTGCCTGGCAAGCACTTTACTCACTGAGCTGTCTCCTTAGGCTCTCCTTTGGATTTTTTTTCAGAGTTTTGCAATGTAGCCCAGGATAGCCTCCAACTCATAGTGATCCTTATGCGTCGGCCTCCCAAGTGCCGTGGTTGTAGACACTCACCACTGTGCCTAGCTTATTTTGCTTTCAATTAAAATTATTTACTGAGGGCTGCAGGGATGGCTTAGCACTTAAGGCTCGTGCCTGCAAAGCCAAAGGACTCGTGTTTAACTCTCCAGATGGGACATAAGGCAGATGTACAAGAACACGTGCGCATCTGGAGTTCTATTGAAGTGGCTAAAGGCCCTGGCAAGCCAGTTCTCTCTCTCTCTCTCTCATAAAGAATGCAAAATAAAATTACTGAGGGATAGAGAGATGGCTTAGTGATTAAGGCACTTGCTGGCAAAGCCAAAGGACCCAGGTTCGATTCCCCAGTACCCACATAAACCAGATGCACAAGATTGTGCACACATCTGGAGTTCATTTTCAGTGGCTAATGGCCCTGGTATGCCCATTCTCTCTTTCTCCGTACACCCACATACACATCTCTCTCTCTCTCTTAAATAAATAAATAAATAAATAAATAAATAAATAAATAAATAAATAAATAAAATACTTTAAAAAATATTCACTGAGCCAGGCGTGGTGATGCACACCTTTAATATGGAGAGGCAGAGGAAGGAAGAGTGCTGTGAGTTTGAGGCCAGCCAGCCTGAGACTACATAGTTAATTCCAGATCAGTCAGCCTGAGTTAGAGCGAGACTCTACCTTAAAAAAAAAAAAAAAAAAAGTGCCTGGCGTGGTGGTATACACATTTAATCCCAGCACTTGAGAGGCAGAGGTAGGAGGATCACCGTGAGTTTGAAGCTGCCCTGAGAATACATAGAGAACACCAGATTAGCCTGGGCTAGAGTGAAACCCTACCTCAAAAAACAAAACAAAAAAAAGGGGGATGCTGGAGAGATGGTTTAACGGTTAAGTAGCTTGCCTGCAAAACTTAAGGACCCATGTTTGATTCTCCAGAATCAAGCCAGACGCACAAAGGTGAAACAAAGGCAAGGTCACACATGCCCACTAGGTGGCCAAGCATCTGGTGTTTGATGGCAGTGGCTGAGGCCCTGGTGCTTCAATTCTCTCCCTCCCTCTAAAATAAAAATAAAACGCCGGCATGGTGGCGCACACCTTTAATCCCAGCACTTGAGAGGCAGAGGTAGGAGGATCGCCGTGAGTTTGAAGCTGCCCTGAGAATACATAGAGAACACCAGATCAGCCTGGGCTAGAGTGAAACCCTGCCTAGAAAAAAACAAGGAAAAAAATTATTTACTGAGCTATGATTCACATAACATATACTTAAACATTTTTAAGTGAACATTGGGTTGGAGAGATGGCCCAGTGGTTAAGGTGCTTGCCTGCACTGCCTAAGGACCCAGGTTTGATTCTCCAGTAGCCACATAAAGCCAGATGTACAAATAAATAAAGTGAACATTTTAGTTTGGCATGACCTCCCTGGCTATCAAAAGTCCAGAATGCTTTGATCTCCCAAAAGAAAACTATACTTAATAGGCAATCATTCTCTGTTGTCTGCGTGCCCTACCCCCAGCAACCCCAGCATCCTTCCCTCCCACAATCTCCTCTCTCTCTTTCTGTGGATTTGTTTATTCTGGATCTTTCCAATAAGTGTGATGACACAGCACATGGTCTTTCATGCCTGGCTCCTTTTTCGATGTTTTTAAGGCTAAGTCACATCATACTGTGTGGTGTCAACCTCATTCCTTTTTATGGCTACATAATATTCCCTGTTGTGAATGGGCCACGACTGCTCTCAGTGAACATTTGGGCTGTTTCTACAGGGTCTTAGGAAGGATTGGAGAGGCCCTACCCAAGCACCTTCAGGGTTGGGTTTAATGAAGACTGGGGGCCCTGGGCCAGACTGGCCATAGAATCCAGAGGCCATGTGGGGCAGACAGAGGAGGAGGAGGAGGAGGAAGGGGGCTGGATGGCAATAGGCTGGGGAGTCTCCCCCCCCCCGCAGTGACTGCTCAATCCTGGTAAGGTGCCATCAGCCATGGGACACAGTTGCTGGAGCAATGGCCCTTTACCCTGATAGGGAGGCCTCTGTCAGCTTGGCCCAGAGGTCCCACGGACTGAAAGGCAAGCTGCTCTGTGCCTCCTCAGAGCAGTCTGCATCTGGCCAAGACTTGGGACAGAGACTCCATACTGGGCTGTGCTCCACACTCAGCTATGCAATGCACTCTATTCTCCTTCCTGTTTTACAGATGGGGAAAAAGAAGCTCAGACAGCTCACGGCCTACAGTCACACAGCAGTGATCTCATTGGGCCTGGAAGCTAGGCAGCCTGCCTACAGTGCCTGATGTGGCCTGCATTGTGTCTGGTGACCACCCAGCATTCCCAGGACACCTGCCACCAAGTGCTGCCTCCTCAGTTTGGGTGTAATCTTCTGTCTTCCCTTCCATCATCTCCTCCTTTTCCTTAATCCACCTCAGTGCCTCTAATGTTGTTGATAATTTTTCTTAACCATGAAGAAACACATGGCGTAACAGCTTCCATCTTGCCCGTGTCTGGGTGCATACCACAGTGACATGAAGCTCACTCACAGTGTGTGCGGCCATCCTCACCATCTGTCTCCAGAACTTTCCATCTTTCCAGACTGAAGCCCAGTCCACACGGCACTGCTTCCGTAGTCTTCTCTCAGCCCCAGCCTTCACCCTGACAATCTGATCATCTGGGGACCTCTCAGGATGGGACACCTGTAGTCTGTGCCTCTGAGGCCACAAGCTGTGGCCGGTGGCAGAACTAAAATGAGGATCAGTCACAAACAGGAGGTGACATACCGTGCAAACCCACAGTAACACTAGAGTGGCGTGCACACCCAGCACTTGAGATTGAGGCAGAATTGCTGGCAGGGTGAGGTTACCCTGGGCAACAGAGTGAGACCCTGTCTCAAGAAAAAGCTGGGAGGTGGCCCAGGCTCAGAGACCTGCTCTGCACAAGGCAGCCAGAATTAGACCCCCCCACACACACTGTAGGATTTTTATCCTGGGCCCCAACCAAGGATGTTGAAAGAACTATTCCCATTAACCCTTCGGAAAGTGACAAGCAGACAAGGATAAATCGCTGGGTTCCCACAGCTGGCAAGTGACAGAACTTTGCTCTACTTCTAGGTTCTTAAAGGTTCTAGAACATTTTAGTCAACTCTTTCTGTGGCATCATCTCTCGCCCTTGGTTGCTGTTATCATCTCATTGCTGGCGCAAAACACCCAACCAAAATCAGCTGATGGGAGGAACAGGCTTATTCTGGCTTACAGTCTTAAGGGGAAGCTCCACGACGGCAGAGGAAAGCATGGCACGAGCAGAGGCTGGACATCACCTCTGCCTCAGCAAGTGGAGAACAGCAGCATGAAGAACGAGCCAAACACTGGCAAGGGGTAGCTGGCTGTCACACCCATAAGCCTGCCCCCAATGACACACCTCCTCTAGCAAGGCTCCAATTCCCACATTGCCACCAGGTAGGGACCTAGCACGCAGAACACATGAGTTTATGGGGACACCTAGTTCAAACCATCATGCCCTCCTTTCCTTTGGTATTTGAAGGGACCCCACACGCCATACACTGCTGCCAGGATTGGTAAAAAGAAGGATCTAGAAGCAATAGGAGAAAGGCCCTGTTTAATTCTGTCATTTGGATTCGGTACAACTTACAGCCTAAGCCCTGGGCACCTTGGCCTGCCCTCAGTCTTTGGTTTGTTTGTTTATTTGCAGGTGAAGGGCCTGCGGTGAGGGATGGTCCATCTGGAATGTTCCGGTGGTGACTAATATCTACCCTTAGAGGCTGCCCTCTCGTCTTGAATTTTTGGAATGGGACTGACTCTAATTAATGGGGTAAATATTTACTCTCGATATGCCATCAAAGGGACACAGGCTGGTTTTGCACAGAATAAGGAGTTCTGGGAAAAGTGTGTGGCAACAAAATGGGTGAGATACTAATTCCAGATGGGCTGAAGGCCGTGGACAGAGAGTCCCACGCAGGCCATAGGAATATGCTGTGCGCCGTCTCGGCACTCGGAAAGCTGAGGTAGGAGGTTTGCTGGGAGTTCCAGGTCAGCCTGGGTTATACTGAGACCCTGACCAAAAAAAAAATGGGGGGAAGGAAGGAAGAAATGAGGGAGGGAGGGAAGGAAGATAAGGAGGACAGGAGGGAGGGAAAGAAGCAGGAGGGAGGGAAGGAAGAAAAGAGAGAAAGAAAGAGGAGGGAGGGAAAGAAAGAAAAAAGGAAGGAACGAAGGAAGAAAGGAAGGAGGGAGGAAAGAGCGAGCGTGCTGGGTATGGGTGTTGGGCCACAGTCAGCATGTGGGCCTGCCTTTGGGAGAAGCCTGGCCAACACAAACAGTCACTGAGGGGTAGCCTCAGGGAACATCTTCCAGGGTGACCCAAATGCCCCTTCTAAGAACTGTCAGACGAAGCTCAAAGTGACTCACTTCTTGGTACAAGGGAGTGGAGTTTGTCCCCAGAGTCACCTCACCCTTCTTTTATGTGGGTTTAGGCTGTGATGGTTCCCAGGAAAGAAAATACGAGGTCATGCTGCCTTTGGGGACATGCAAGCCCAGAGGAGCTGCCTCCTTGAGCCTCCCCTTGGGGTGTCTTCCAACCCCCTTCAGCCATGGCATGTGGATGACGTGGCCCTGAGGGCCACCAGGGCCACGGTTCACAAAGCTGTGCTTTCCAGAGCCTAGATCGGCTTCCCAGAATGGGGAGGGGACCCGTAAGAGAGAAGCCAGCGCCTCCTCAGGTGTCTCTAAAGGGGTCTGAGTGGCGACAAGCTGCCCACAGTGCCTGGCACCCTGCCGGGGCACACAAAACCACGACTCCTCTGCCAACCCTCTCTGGGGACAGCCCTGCACGGGAGCAGACCTCCTTTGTCCTTTAGAAACAGAGGGGATGAAACGGTCCCTGTGGCCGCCCTAGAGGGGGCTGAAGGCTTCTGTCTCCACAGCACATTCAACTTAAAATCTCACTTGGAAAAATCAGTTGGGCCTCTTCCCATGCCCAGATATCAGGGTCATCCTTGAAAGTGGGAGACTGTTGGTGCCAACTGGCATTGTGGGTGGCATAGAGGTTCCTACCTTGAGTGGTACGGACATCCCTACTTTGAAAGGGTCCCTGGGATTCTAAGCCATTGCCAGATCTCTCTGCTTGCCATCACCACAAAACACTGTCCAATACACATCCGATGGCCTGCAGCTTCATGGTGTTTGGTCGTGGAGGGCTAGGATGGCCCCTGGATCAATGGATGTTTTCTGCTCCTCTGTTAACTTTGACCAGGGGGTGAGAAATGGCTTTCAGCAAGCTGGGTGGATGCCGATCTACACCTGTGCTTAGGAGCAGAGGGGAGAAGAGGCTGCCTCCTGTCTTGGCTTTGTCACTTACTAGGGGACGCTAGCAAGGGTCAACCAGAGCCTCTTCTTTCTTGCCCCCCCCCCCAGGGTGACCACCACCATGGGAATGGCTGGCACCATGTGAACTCCGAGGACGAGCCCGGTGCCAGGCCCGGATGGCTGAGCCGTGAGGAGGGTGCGTGAGTCTTGGCTTCGGGCACCATGGCCAGGCTTGTAGGCGGGGCTTCGACAGCAGATGTCCACTGCCCCGTGGCCTGAGGCTGGAGGTCTGGGGTGGAGGTGCCACAGAGCTTTCTTAGATATTTTTCTCGTTGCTGTGACAAAGTACCTGACAAAGACAGCTTAAGGAAGAAGGGCTTATTTTGGCTCTCAGTTTGAGGGTGCAGTCCACCACGACAGGGGAGGCGCGGTGGCAAGAGAGTGAGGCAGCTGGTCACGTGTGTCCTCAGTCAGGAGGCAGGGGGCGGTGAAGGCTGCTGCTCAATTCATTTGTTCCTTTTTATATATATAAAAAAGTTATTTAGCAAGCTGGGTGTGGTGGTGCATGCCTTTAAACCCAGCACTCGGGAGGCAGAGGTAGGAGGATTGCTGTGAGTTCACGGCCACCCTGAGACTACCTACTGAATTCCAGATCAGCCTGGGCTAGAGCGAGACTCTACCTTGGAAAAAAAAAATTATTTAGGTGGGGGAGGCAGATAGAGAAAGAGAGAGAGAATGGGCACACAAGAGCCTCCAGCCATTGCAAACGAACTCCAGATGCACGCATCACCTTGTGCATCTGGCTTACATGGGTCATGGGGATTTGAACCTAGGTCCTTAGCTTTTGTAGGCAAGCACATTAACTACGAAGCCATCTCTCCATCCCCCACTTGCTCCTTTTCATCCAGCCAGGGAGCGCAGTCCACAGGATGGTGCCACCCACAGTTAAAGTGGATTCTCCCACCTCAGTCAACCTAATCTAGCAGTTCCTTACAGATGTGCCCAGAGATTTGTCTCCTAGGTGATTCCAGGGCCTGTCAAGTTGCCAGTCGACATTAACCATCACCACCTCCCTCTCAGCCTGACAGGTATACCATTTTGTCCCTCTGGGCTCCCGTGGTCGTCCTCGGCGGGTCTGCATGCTGATCTCTTCTCACAAGGGTCTCAGTCTTGTGGGTCAGGGCTACTCTAGTGACCCGATTTTAACTCTAATGGGCACATACTGAGACACTGAGGTTAGGAGTATAGATCAGACTCTTTACTGAGGTGTGGCCTAGGCTTAGAGACATCGGCAGTGCATTCAAGTCAAGGGTAGAGGGACAGGAGGGTCAACTCAGAGCCGGGCACTCATGGAGGCAGTGTAGCCTGGCAAATGAGGGCATTCTGTCCCCAGCTTCAAATGGCCAATTCAGGCAAACACACAATGGGTCACTCCTGTATCCCTGCCAGGCAACAGGACTTGGAACCAACTTGTCTGGCGGGCACTAGCCCCCTGTCATGGCGAGAGCTCCTTGTCCCCAGAGCAAGGAAGTTGTTTCATGGAGGAGCCCAGAGCCAATGTCCCTAGCTGCTCACAGCCACAATGACTTTGGAAGCTACTTCCGTACATTTCCCAGAGCCATGTGACAGTGGCTTCTTTGGAGCCCTGGAACTCACCACAGTTCTTCTGCCTCGGGCTTCTGAGTGCCAGGACTACGGGCGTACAGCATCCGAGGCCTGACTGCTTGCTGTCTCCTCTTGCTGTCTCCTCTCCTAGTCTTTTGAGTTTTGAGGGTTTTTTTTTTTTTTTTTTTTTGAGGTAGGGTCTCACTCTAGCTCAGGCTGACCTGGATTTCACTATGTAGTCTCAGGGTGGCCTTGAACTCACAATGATCCTCCAACCTCAGCTTCTTGAGTTCTGGGATTAAAGGTGTGCACCACCATGCCCAGTGGATGTCACTTTTTAATCCAAGCGAAACTGAAACTCACTATATAGCCCATCCTGGCCTCAAACTCATTGCAGTCCTCTTGCCTCAGCCTCCTGAGTACTAGGACTTCAGATAACGCACCATTGTGGCTCATAAAGATTTCTTTCTGGCCGGGCATGGTGGCACATGCAGTCCTTCTTGCAGCAATCCTCCTGCCTCAGAATGGTTGAACTCATAGGGTGCAAGGTCACTCTGCCAAATGAGAGCCTGTCACTCTGCACAGAAGCCTCCACAGGCAAGGAAGCTTAAGTGATGTCAACTATAGCCTGCCAGGCTGAGGGTCAGTGGAGTGCCCTTCCTGTAACCCACGTGTGGGGTCTGGGACACAAACCAAGGAGGTGGCCATTGAGGACAAGCCAGCTGGGTATTTAAACACTATTTTGTTTTTATTTATTTATTTGACAGAGAGAAAGAGGAAGGGAGAGAGAGAGCGAGAGAGAGAATGGATGTGCCAGAGCCTGCAGCTACTGCAAGCAAACTCCAGACACATGAGCCACTTTATGCATCTGGCTTATGTGAGTCCTGGGGAACCAAACCTGGGTCCTTTGGCTTTGCAGGCAAGCACCTTAACTGCTAAGCCATCTCTCCGGCCCAAGCTGGGAATTTTAAACACAAAGAAAAAGAAAGAAAGAAAGAAAGAAAGAAAGAAAGAAAGAAAGAAAGAAAGAAAGAAAGAAAGAAAGAAAGAGAGACAGGCATGTTAGGGCATGTCTGTAATCCCAGCACTAGGGAAGCAGAGGTAGGAGGAGGATCGCTGTGAGTTCCAGGCTACCCTGAGACTACATA
Source organism: Jaculus jaculus (assembly GCF_020740685.1). Classification (NCBI taxonomy): domain Eukaryota; kingdom Metazoa; phylum Chordata; class Mammalia; order Rodentia; family Dipodidae; genus Jaculus; species Jaculus jaculus. The sequence goes on from NC_059102.1 coordinate 157,944,890, forward strand.
GTGAATTCCAGGTCAGCCTAGGCTAGAATGAGACCCTACCTTGAAGAAAAAAAAAAAAAAAAAAGGAAGAGGAAGAGGAACAAAGGAAAGAACAGAAAAAGCTTTTTTGTTTTTAAGAAGATAAAAAAAGGCAAGTGATTTCTTTACACAAATTTATTCTAGTGAAATGGCAAGTATCAGTTACTCACTCAATAAACACACAGACCGTGTGCCAGGGATGGTTCCTGACCCTGAGATACAAAGTGCACCCAGCAGGCAACACTTCCCCCATCTCATCTTCTATTCCTCATCCTCTGCTGTAACATAGCATTGAACCTAGAAGATTCCATAAGGACATAGTCACCCACTGCCTGGGCAGATGGGGCTTAGATGGCCATGGGGACCAGCCAGCCCATTTTCATGGATGAGGGAACCAAAGCTCAAAGGAGGAAATAGAACTCAGGTCTCAGCTGGGGACTCATCAGCTCGAAGAATAGGGTTTCTGACGGCTCTCGGAACTCATTCTTTTTCACACTAAGAACCCCTAGATCTGGGCTGACAGGTGACAATCAAGACCCAAGACAGCATGTTCCAGCTTCCTTTGCGGCTATATGGGGTCTGACTCATCCTTGCCCCCCCCCCCTCCGTGGGCTAGGGGAACAGCTTCGCAATAAGCCCTTGCCTAGCATGCCCGAGACCCCAGCAAAATAAAAACCAAACAAAGGATGTGGGCAATTTCCAAGAAGGAAGGGGGCCTCTTCTTGCTCTTCAATACCCTGCTGGCAGGGAGGCAGCTTTAATGGCTTGCCATCCTGGGTCATAAGGGGTGTGGCCTGCCAGAGCTCACGAACTCCTCTTGCATAAGCTGATCCCTTCAGACCCCTGTGAAATCATAACTAAAGCCAGCAGTCCTGACCCCAGGGCCACTCAGGCCTTCCCCAAAGCTCACAGAGGGCCGCAGGCAGAGTGGCTTCCAAACATGGGAATCCTGCCAAACCTTCCTTGCTTTCGACCTGCCCTGGCCCCTGCCCTGGACCCCTATGTCTGATGTGGAATCACACAGCTCTCTAAGTCTCACGCAACCTCTCTGTCCTTCATCTAGGGCCCATCTTGGCATTTCATGACTTCCCTTCTTGGCACAAAGAGAGACATGGTTTCCCAGCCTCAAGCTGCCCTTCCCTTCCCCCTCTGGAGTCAAACAGCTGGAGTTGGGGGCTGTTACCAGGGGATGCTGTCACGTGTGGAGTATAGTGCTCATTCTACCGGAACCCAGAGCTACCCTGCCTCAGACCAGACCCTGTGAGCATTCCAAGGTGGGGTCCACCACTCACGGCCCTGAAAAAGAATACCCCTTGTTAGAGGCCCTCCATATGTGCCCCAGACACTCCTTGCTAGGTCTAGAAGTAGATTCCCTTTTCATTTGTCTAGCAGTCACCGGGGAAAATGAGATTAACCCTACTTGCATGCAGTGTGACTCACTAGTGCGGGTCTAACTCACCCCTCTGGAAATGCTGGTGCTGGACTCCAGGTCCCTGAGAGCCTAGAACTCAGTGACAGTGGAGTGGGGACAGAAAGATGTGACTTCCCATTGTGTGACCAGAGGTCTTCCAGGGGAGAGCCCCAAGTCACAGACCTGTGCCGTCAGCAGCTGCCAGGGCCAGGGCCGCGGTGTGTGCAGTTGGCATAGGAGTATCATTCACTCTCTACGCAGCTCCTAGGAGGAGATTCTGCCCTCTCGGGTGGTGAACCCCTACTGAGTCCATTGCCCTAGAGGTCCAAGGTCTGACACCCTTGGGGCAGAAATGGCTCAGACTGGGTCTTATTCGCCACCTAGGGAGTGCTGGGGCACCCCCCTGCCCCAGCTTGGCTCGGCGCAAATGGAGGTGAATCTGCTCTTAGAGCCTTGTCATTTCCCAGAATTCCTGGAACGGAGCCAGCCATGGCTCCTGCCCTCCAACCTGGGGGGGGGGAGGTTGCAGAGGGTGCCTCCTGTTGAGGGAACACCGGGACCATGCCACCGAGTCCCTGACACCCGACTGGAGGCCCATCGGGGAGGAAGTGGGAGTCAGGTGGAGTCCCTCGGGAATCTTGGCAATGGGGTACCCCTGGGGTTGATCCCAGGGAGGCTGTGGGGCAAACTTCGTATTGCCCAATGTGCGTCATCCTCCCTCTGCCTCTGCTCTCTAACACTCTGAGGCAACCCCCCCCCAAAAAAAAATCCAGTCCCTTTCCAGCTCCTTCTCCCATCTTTGCAGCTTCTTTCTCCCCTCTGCCCTGGGACGTGATTTCAGAAGAAACCAGCCACGATATTGGGGAGTTGGGGGGTCGGTTTAGGGGAAACTCAAACCTAGGTCCAGAGGGCCTGTGGGAAGCATCCATGCTCTGGTGCTGACTTGCTCAGGACCCACAGGACGCACACAGCAGGGTCACCAAGGTGTCGCCCCCCCCCCAGTCCTGCAGGAGGGGACGGCCCCAGTGGTGCCCTAGAGTTCTCGAGTTCAGGGATGCTCATCAGCCTCCTACGTGCCCACCATTTACTAAGCGGAGAGACCTTCATTCATTCCATCCAACTGCCCAGTCGGAGCACGAAAACGGGCTCAAGGGAGGCACAGGCAGCTGCACATCTGTCAGCTTGGTGGCCGGCTTCTCAGGAGACAACAAGGTGAGCCTTGGCTTCAGACACTCCTGACCCCGGCCCACCCAACTCTGTGGAGGGTCCTCAGAGCCCTGAGATAAGACTCACAGTGCCCGCTGAGGACGGAATCTACTCATGAGAGACAAGGAGCAGGGAGAGGAGTGGGCTACCCATGCTCACCCAGGGAGGGACAGGAAAGTACGAGAACAAATCCCGGCCTGTGAGTTCTCGCCCTTCTCACTTCTCCTCCCACCCGGGAAGCTCAGAACAGATATACTCCAGACCGCTCGGAACTGTGCGCCACATGCCGTGTATCCTCCAGCCAGTGACTTAATTTCTCTGGATTTCGGCTTTACGCTTTGGTGAAATGGGGTCACCGCTGGCTTTCAGAGGTTCCAGGCCCTTTACCTAGAGCTCTTGGCCAGTTCACTTCCCCTAGCCCAGACAAGGTTCCCTGCATGGGAACTATTGAAACCCATATCCTGATAAGTAACTAGGACACAGAGAGACGAGGCAACCTGCTCAGGGTGGCCCAGCTGCTAAACACAAGATCTGAGAGAGTGGCAGGGGTCTGACCCCCAAAACCTACAGTCACCGTCACCATAGAGACCAACCTCACAGAACCCTGTGGGCTTGCAGGGATTAAAGCCTGAATATCCAAGCCAGAGCTGGGACTCAACTACTCCACCCAGATGGCGAGGGCCAGTGGGGTAGTTGGTGCCTGTAAGGAACCCAGGCCAGGGCAGGCGGTCTTGACAGATGGAGATCCTGACTTGGGCGGGTAGAGGCCAGGGAGGCCGCTAAACTCACACTGCTCAGGACATCCTGTTCCCAAGCTCTACGCAGCCCACATGTCAGTCAGAGCCCCAATCCTCCCTCTCCCAGCCATCCTGGGTCCTCTCCAGCCTCCGGAGGGGCTTGGACGGGTGGACTGGGTGTTCCTGCCTGTGTCAGGCCCATAGTCAGCCATGCCTCCCCGTCCTCACTCCCCAGCAGATCCCCATCCCATTCTTACTGGTCAGCAGGGGGTCCAGCACTGTCTCCTCCATCGGACTTGCCTCCAGTATGCTGGCCTCAGACAGCTCCCGCCCCTGGCTGCAGGTCTAGGTGCCAAGCTCACCCCAGCCAGCCTTGGGACAGCTCTGTGTCTAGGTGGCCAACAGAGATGACCAAGGTCTCTCCCAGGGAGAGAAGAGCTGACCAAATGACTTCGCTGGGCAAGAAGGCTCAATGCCAGGTGTCCTTAGCAGTTAATCATTACCATGTAGAAACATTCCCAGGATCCCAACAGACGCCCAAGGGTGGGCCTCCCCCAGCCTGGCCCAAGGCCTTACCCATGGTCATAGGTAACCTGGGACCAGCTTAGCAAGTGGCAGCAAGGGACCCTAACCTTTCTTCCGCTCACATGGCCTCTGCTCTGGCGAGCCTGGGTAGGGAGAGCAGAATGGACCAATTTCTTGGGCCCTGCTCTCTCTGACCATGTCATTACTGGCTGCCCTAGCTCACGTGCCTTTTCTGTGCCCCACAGTGTTTCTGCTCTCAGCATCTGTCTCCCGGCGTGTCTCAGGAGCCCTGCGGTCAGAAGGCTCTGTGTGTGTCCCTTGCGCAGGCAGGAGATGGTGGGCTCAGAGAAGGTGACAAGGTGCGAGGGGCATGTCTATTTCCCCTGCTGACAGAGGAGACCATCTCATTGAGGGTATGCAAGTGACAAATTGGGTGTCCTTCACACAGACAGGTGCTCAGTAAATGCAGGCTGCATTTCACATCACGGGGCTGCAGAAGGCCAGCCAGTAGGCTGTGCTCAGTGTCTGAAGTGTTAGCATATGGCCGGGGTTGGGCAAATGTTTGTTGGGTGTCAAGTCACACCCAGGGACGTATCCAAGGCCAGAGAGGCAGACCAGGGCGTGACCTAATGGGTGTGACCCCCCAGCAAAAATACTCTAAGGAGTCACACTGGTCAGGGAGACAGTGTCCTTCCCTCATTTGGGAAGAGGTCACACTGTGCAGGAAAGGGATCCCTCTCTCCCATGGGTACCTGCTCTGCTTGACGTCACACTCTCAGCACAGACCTGGGCCAGCAAGGCCTAGCCATGGGGACAGTGTCACTGCCTTTCTGGTAGGAGGAGGCCAGAGGAGTGTAGGGAGGCCTTGGGGGCTGTAGGAGCACAGCTGAGGGGCAGCCCGGGGCAGGGGTGCAGGGGCTGTGTTTGCTATAGATCACTGGGAAATCCACCTCTGGTCTCCAGCAATGTATCCCCTCAGCCATTCCCATCCGCCTCCACAAGCAGAGGGAACTCAAGGGGAGTCCACTGAGTCAAGGGGTGTGATATGTGTATTCATTCATTTCATCAGTCCTCCATCTATCCATTGAATCACTCATTCATTTGTTCATGTATTAATCCACTCATTCATGCATGCATTCGTTCTCATGCTAATTAATGAACAAATGAGAATGAATAATGAACAAATGAATGAATGGATGATAGCGCATCTCTCACCATTGACAGCTTCACTCATTTATTTGCTTATTCATTCTCACTTCCAGAGAAAGTTTCCTGAGAGCCTACAGTGTCGTAGTGAGATTAGCCATAGGAGACATCACAAAGGGTCTGGGGACAGAGGAGGGTCTTAGGGAAGCCAGGGGATAGTGCTGTCATGTCCCCTCAACACCCACATAGGGCCTTTCCAGCACAGAGAGCTTGGCCTGCTGGCCTGTGGGTCCTGATGGGTGGGTTTTGTTGGATGTAGGCTGGTATGTCCTGGCCACCTTGGGCCAGTGAGGTGAGTCATTGTTCAGCATTCAAAACCCCTGATGGGGGCTGGAGAGATGGCTTAGCAGTTAAGGCGCTTGCCTGCAAAGCCAAAAGACCCAGGTTCAATTCCCCAGGACCCATGTAAGTCAGATGCACAAGGTGGCACATGCGTCTGGACTTCATTTGCAATGACTGGAGGTCCTGGAGCACCTATTCTCTCTCTCTCTCTCTCTCTCTCTCTCTCTCTGTGTGTGTGTGTGTGTGTGTGTGTGTCTTAAATAAAACCAAACCAAACCAAAAAAACAAAAACAAAAACCCACCTTTCTCTCTGCCTCCCTCTCCCTCCCTCTCTCTCTCTCAAATAAATAAATAAATAAATAAATAAAAAGTAAAGAAGACCCCTGATGGACTTAACTGTCACTGCTTGTCTGCAAGGCTCTGGTGAGGCGCTTAGCCTCAATAGGATCAGGCACCTGGGAGCTTTTGTCCCGGCCCAGTGTGTCTGGAGAGCGTCATCCCATCTGGAGTTCCATGCCAGGGGAGGGTTTCTGGGGCCCAGACAGGATCTTCTTTGGGTTTATTCCTGCGAGTTTAAAATTGGACAAATGGCTTTGCCACCCCCCCACCCCGCCTCCCGAGAGGCCCCCACGCCCGCCCCAGCCTTGCTTTGGGCAGAGTTACGGGACTTGGGCTGGAGACTCAGCATGCTCCGTTCGCTCTGTTCATCTTCCAGGTGCCCCCGCGTGCCCAGCTCACAGGCTGCTGTAAACAGTTAAATGTAATATTGCCTTATTTGGTCACAGAGCCTAGTCATCACTGGCAAGGCCTCCTTGCCTTTGACTTTGTGAGAAATGATGAATTCCGCCCCCTCCTTGGCCGGAGCAGTGGAAAGGCGCTGCCTGGCGCGGGGGCTGCAGAAGCCCCTGTGTGTGTGCATGGGGCCCTGGGCTCTTCACTGACCATGGGAATTTTGGGGGTGTTCACTCAGCTCTTGCCTGAGTGGGAGACACAACCTTTCCACACCCCAGGCCCCCCTGAGGGGCTCTGCAGGAGTAGATTGGGGATGGGGGGGTTCTATCCACCTGACATAAACTTGTCAAGGCACAAGTGATTATTTCCTCATCAAAATAAAGCCCGGGGTGGCAGGGGCCACTGGAGTTCTAGGGCCACACCGAGGGTGCACCACACACAGGTGAGAAAGGTGGTGGTCAGCTCCAAGCTCTGTCCTGGCTTCGTGTCTTGGACACTGGAGTGACTGGGCTCCTGCTAGGCCTTGGGAATAGCAAGCATCACCCATCATGGTTCCTCCTTAGGTCAGCTACCTACCACTCAGTCCAGTACAGGAAGCCCCTCACCTTCCAGAGCAGTGCCCCCCACCAAGTGGTCATCAGCCAGGGAAGCCCTTGTTTGGGATAAGCCGCCTCAAAGGAGTTGGGGGCTGCCCTGGACTCTCAGGGCTCCTTCCAGGGGTGACCTTGGAAGGCGCTATGAGTCACAGGAAACGGAGAGGAAACCCAAAGGGCTGTGACTCACGGCCACACCTCGAGGAAACCTAGGAATGCCAAACGGTGGGCGGGGTGGCCGAGCCGGGGCTTGCGTCTGCCAGTCCTGTGCTCAGGGTCCAGCCCGGGTGTTCCATGTCCCTTCTCTCTGAGCCTCAGTTTCCATCTGTAACACAGGCATGCTGAGGACCTGCCTTGGAGGGCTGTCATGAGCCAGAGTGCCTGGCATACAAGAGATGCTAAGTCGCTATTCCTGAGAAACTGTCCCCTAAGCTTTCTAGAATATTCTATTTCACTGAAAGTTCACAAAGCTGGTCAGTAAGAATGCAACTTCCCAGAAGGATTATAGGATTATATAAAGGGCAGAAGTAATTCTTCCCCTCTGGCTTGGATAAAGCTGTTATGACAGGAGCAAAAGCAGCCATTTTAGACCCTAAATTGACGTTGGCACGCAAGTTTCACAAACATAGAATAGCAAAATATACAGCGACTGCCCCTGAAACTGGGCCACCCTCGGGTTTTCTCTGTATATCCCATGCTCTTTGTCTGGAAATTCAGCCTCTGTTTGTCAGAGTATGAAAGCACGCTATGAACTCTTAAGACCCTTACAGAGGACTGGAGAGCGGGTTCAGCAGTTAAAGGCACTTGCTTTTTGCAAATCCTGATGACCCAGGTTCAATTCTTCAGCACCCATGTATAAAATGTGGCTCATGAATCTGGGGTTCTTTGGCAGTGGCAAGAGGCCCTGATGCATCCACCTCCCCATCCCTCTGTGTGTGTGTGTGTGTGTCTGTCTGTCTGTCTCTTATAAAATTTATATTTAACCAATCACACCAGACCCAGAAGGACAAACACAGTCATCAGTGGACTCAACTAGGTGGAGAAGCCTTGAGGAATTCCAAGCCCGAGACAGAAGAAAAGGCAGGTACAGAAATCCTGGGGCCTGAACGTATCACGAAGGGGCAGAAGGAGTCCAGTGGTGGTGAAGGGGAAGCCATGGAGACTGGCTCAGGGGCACCACACAGGACCTACAGGCTACAGGAGGAAGACCTTAGCATTTTTATTTTCTGAGACAGAGAACACCCCCGGTATATAGAGTCTATCAAAGCCGTGGTTGTGTCCTAGAGTTTCCGTGCACAAGACAACAGTGGACGAAGGCCAGGTAGGCAGGTCAAGTTGACCAGAGGCCTTGTCCCCATCTTAGCCCCTGCTATGTATGACAGAGAACACTGGCCTGAGATTCGTGTAGGTAGATCCAAGCTCTTCTGCTCTGGGGAAGAAGGCACTTGTCCCGTGCTCCTGGGGAATCTCTGGTCCTGCAACTTCCTCCTGCAGACAGAGCTGAGCTGCCTGAGGCCAGGGCAGGAGGTGAATGGCCTTGCTGGGCTCTGGGGTCAGCCAGATAGACTGAAAACCTGGGCCAATGACGGGGGACTGCATCACAGGGCCTCAGGCCAGTCCAAGTCTTCAAGCTGTTGGTCTCTACACTGTCATGTGTGATACGGGCAAGGTGTGCGTGGTGATGGAACTGGAGAATCAAGCATGCTTCCTTTGTTTTGCCAAGAATCCAACACTGTCTTACCCCCCAGTGTTGTCTAGCCCACTCCTTCATACTTGGCTGAGGACAAAAAATGGATAACTGAACAGAACACATAGCTGCAGGAGGAATGCAGGGTGCCCATCTTGCTGGGAGCTGAGACCCCTGTCCTGCCCCCATCATGACCTACACCACAGCCTCACGGAGGGACAGGGCAGCCCTTGTTTGGTTGGCTGCTTCTCCCCAGAAATGGGGATGCTGGGTTTCCAGAAACATCTCTTTGGAAACTTTTTGGTTTGTTTATTTGAGAGTGACAGACAGAGAGAGAGAGAGGGAGAGAGAGAGAGAGAATGGGTGCGCCAGGGCTTCCAGCCACTGCAAATGAACTCCAGACGCGTGCGCCCCCTTGTGCATCTGGCTCACGTGGGTCCTGGGGATCAAGCCTCAAACTGGGGTCCTTAGGCTTCACAGGCAAGCGCTTAACCGCTAAGCCATCTCTCCAGCCCCGGAAACTTTTTTTTTAAAGCAAAGGTCTCATGTAGCCCAGACTGGCCTAGAATTTGCTTTGTAGCTGAGGCTGGCCTTGTACTTCTTTTTCATGTTTTTAGGTATATTTTATTTTATTATTCTCTTAAATTGTTATTAAAATCTTCCATAAGTTTAGACAATATACTATCATCATAATCCCCACCCATGACCCCCACTTCTCCCTCCCAAATCCCCCCTCCACCAAACCCCTTCTTCTTTCCCATTAGACTCTCTTCTACCTTGATGTCATCATTCCCCCACCACCACCCATTATACAGATCTTGGGTAGGTCTTGTGAATTATACAGATCTGTGAGGTCATGATTTGTTTCTTAGAGGCAGGATCTCACTCTAGCCCAGGCTGGCTTGGAACTCAGGTGATCTTCCTAGCCTCCAGAGTGTTGGGATGAAAGGCTCAAGCAGGCCTGGCTAGCCTAGAACTTGCTATGTAGCTAAGGCTGGCCTTATTATATTCCTGATCCTTCTGCCTCCACCACCCCAATGTGGAATTGACAGGCCTGTCTAACACCACACCCAGTTTCCTTTGGAAACTTTAAAATCCACAGTGATTAAGAGGGTTCCTTTTTCAAAAACCCTTCCGATAACAGAAGAACAGACTTCATTCCTCCTGTTGAACTTGAACCTGCTGATCATCTTCTGCAGGTGGTCATTGGGAACCATGGGCAAGAATACCCGCGGCTGCAAGCTTGGCCAGCTGCCCGGGGCCGCTTTTGTTTGGACCTGGAGATCCAATGGCAGCTGAGACCCAAAACTGAGCTTGGCTTCCTGGGCAACCACCGCGCAGGATGCCTTATTTGGGATTATTGGGTTTCTGGGATTTTATGGGGCTAAACCGTTGCTCTGAGCTCAGAGTTCTGTAGGGGGTAGGGAGAGTGGCCCTCTCGGGAGGCCAGCCACGAAAGAGGAAGGGCCATACAGACCTGGCCCCAGGTGAGGCCCTAGGTAGCCTAGGTGAGCAAGAGGACCTCTCTGAACTGTGTCCTCCCTGCAAGGAGGTGGCACCCTCAGCCCGCCACAAGAAGAGGGGATATGCCAGGAAAATAGAAAGGAGGGAGAGAGAGAGAGAGAGAGAGAGAGAGAGAGAGAGAGAGAGAGAGAGAGAGAAGGGGGCAGAAGGGGAGAGAGAGAGAGAGAGAAGGGGTAGAAGGGAAAAGAGAGAAGGAGGCAGAAGGGGAGAGAGAGAGACAAGGAGCACAGGCCTACTCAGGAAGAGGAATTTACAGCTGAGGATTGTAGAGTGTTCCTTTGCTGGCGAGCCCTAAAATGGCCCAGGCTCAATAGCCAAGTGCTCACAGCAGCCCTGTGGTGCACATGGGGAAGATGGGGCTCAGAAAGGTTGAGTAACTTGTTGGAGGACACACAGCCCGCAAGTCAGTCCAGCTGGAGACAGCGCAGCTGGTCCTTTCTCCTGTCTGCAGTCCCCCGCCTTTGACTCCAGGGTAGTTGTGCTAACCGCTGAACGAGCCACGCCCTTCAGGCCTTCCTTTTGAGGAGTGCTGAATGGTGCAGCTGCTGTAGAAAACCACTTGAAGCCTCCCTAATAAGCCGAGCGCCGTCCCTGGACCACACAGCGTCCACAGCAGCATGATTCACAATAGCAGAAAGGTGGACAGAGGCCCGCTGTCCATCACCTGATGGCTAGAACTGCAGGGAATCGTATTTGGCCATGAGAAGGAACAAGGCACCGAGCCATGCTTCGATGTGAAGGGTGCTTAATGGTGCTGAGTGAAGGAAGCCAGCGACACGAGACCACGTGCTGAATAAAATCGCGGCTGTGAAAGAGAGAGAGGAAGTAGATTGGAGGCCACAGGGGCTGGGGAAGAGGGACTAGACAGGGACTGCTCAGAGGAATAGGGCTCCTCTGATGGGTGAGGGGGAATGATGAGAATGTTCTGAGTTAGATGACATTAGATCACATGTGAATGTGGGCGACCATGTCAATTTCAAGTCTTGTGAGTTTCACCACACAATTTTTTTTGCTTTTGGTTTTTTTTGAGGTAGGGTTTCACTCTAGCTCAGGCTGACCTAGAATTCACTATGTATTCTGAGGGTGGCCTCAAACTCACAGCGCTCCTCCAACCTCTGCCTGCCAAGTGCTGGGATTAAAGGCATGTGCCACCATGTCTGGCTTTTATTGTTTTTTGTTTTTGTTTTTGTTTTTCAGGGTAGGGTCTCACTCTAGCCCAGTCTGACCGGGAATTCACTCTGTCATCTCAGGCTGTCCTTGAACTCACATTGTTTCTGCTAATTTATTTATTTATTTATTTATTTATTTTTGAGAGAGAGAGAGAGAGAATGAATTCCAGATGCATGTGCCATCTTGTGCAACTGGCTTACATGGGTAATGGGGAGTCCAACCTGGATTCTTAAGTTTCACAGGCAAATGCCCTAAACACTAAGCCGTCCCTCCAGCTGTTTTTTTTTTTTTTTTTTTTTTTTTTTTTGAGACAGTATTCCATTCTGTAGCTCTGGCTGGCCTCCAACTAGTGATCTTTCTGCCTCAGCCTCCTGGGTTCTGGGATTGAAGGTGAGCACACCACATCCAGCGTCACCACATTTAAAAAATACATTTATTTGGGCTGGAAAGAAGGCTTGGAAGTTATGGTGCTTGCCTACAAAGCCTAAGGATCCAGATTCGATTCCCCAGTACCTACATAAAGCCAAATGCACAAGGTAGCACATGAGTCTGGAGCTCATTTGCTATGCCTAGAGACCCTGCTGTGCTCATTCTCTCTCTCTCTTTCTCTCTCTCGTTCTCTTTCTCTCACTCTACCTGCCTCTCTGTCTCTCTTTCAAACAGATAAATAAGCATATTTATTTGTTTATGAGAGAGAAAAACAGTATGGGTATGCTAGGGCCTTTAGCCACTGCAAACGAACTCCACATGCACATGCCACTTTGTGCATCTGGCTTTATGTGGGTACTGGGGAAATGAACCCAGGCCAACAGACTCAGAAAGCAAGTACCTTTAACCACTGAGCCATCTCCCCAGCCCTTTATCACAGTTTTAAAAATCACCCTTAAGGGCTGGGGAGATGGATCAGTGGGGTAAAGTACTTGCTGTGTAACATAGGACCTGAGTTCAATCCCCAGCCCTCCATCAAGATGGAGGCAGTGGCATGAGCGTCTGTAATCCTAGCACTCTTGTGGCAAGATGGGAGGCAGACACAGAAGGATCCCTGGAAACTCAGGGGCCAGCAAACCCAGCAGAGAGTAAGCAATGCTTCAAAGACATGAGCAAGCACCAGCGCCCAAGGTCTTCTTCCTCTGGCCGCCATACACGTTTGGCCGCCCGCGTGCACGCGCACACACACACACACACACACACACACACACACACACACAATTTAAAAATGGTAGAAACTGTGGTCTCACTCCGCAGATTGGGTTGGTGGCGGTCAGCAAAAAGGACCAAGCTCTGTCCACTTAGAACCTAGCAGGAACCACTCCCGGGCCTATAACATTAGCCCCTTCTGCCCTTGCTCTTCTGGAAGGTTCTCTGAGGCACTCTCATGGGTGTCAGTTGTGAAAAGAGAGTCTTGCTGGGGTCTGAGCTCACAGAGCTACAGGGAGGGCAGTGCCATCTCTGCCAGGCTGCCCCTGGGATTCTCCCGGCACAGGGCAGGGACAGCACTCAAGATAGCTTGGAATGAAGGCCGGTGACCCACACTCGGCAACCATGGCCTCCAGGTCTTTCTGGGTCTACTCTGGATGGGGATGGTGAGCTTGGTCTCAAGAGACCCTGGCCCACGGCAGGTGCTGCCTCCTCTTTTGGCCCGGCTATCCCTCTGGTCACCTCTTCCTCTGTTGTGAGACCTACTTTGCTCTGCCGTGGACTGGCTCACGACTTTGAAAGTCCTGAGCCCCAGGGGCAGGTCAAGGGGTGGCCAAGTGACCCATGCTGGTCTATTCAGCATCACAAGATGATTTGTGCTGTCCCTGTGGGCAGGGCGGGGGAGAGTTGTCACCGAGCTGGGGGCAGGAGAAACTCCTAATAAGCTGGGTGAGTGGACCCTGGGGACTAATAATGCTTCTTCTGCCACCGTGGCCAGGAACACCATGGATGTAGGAACCTGAGGGATGTCGGTGACCTGTGAACCAGCTCCCAGGCCAACAGCTGTGAAGAGAGGAACTGGGTGCCACTGAAAACGGGTGCTCCTCCCCAGCCATGGGCTAGCTCCTTCTTCTTACAGCACACTGGGGACTGGGGTGTCCCATACCAGGGTGCTAGAGGCTTGAGCCCTGTCTGTCTCCCAGCAACCATTTGTGGCCTGGCTCCATGCCTTCCATCTGCTTCACTCCTTCCAGCCTTGGTTTCCCCCTCTGCGAAGCCAGGCTTCCCAGTGCACCTCTCTCTTCAGGCTGCTGTGCAGCCAAGTGGCTAGGCACCAGTCAGCCAGTGTCAGTGATCACTGGTCCCTCACAGGCCATATGAACACAAATGAAAAGTGTGTGACTCCAGCCAAACAGAGGTGTCCGTCACAGTCAAGTCCTCTCAGCAAGAAGCCTTGGAGCTGTTCTCATGCACAACAAGCTACTATCATCTGGTGACAGCTATGCCTGCACCCCTCCTTGGGCCTCAGGGGCGATCATGGATGATGTAGGTGTCAGGGAACGCATCACATTGCCCCAGGCACTTCGGCCCCGCTGGGAGCCCCTGCATTTCACTGAAAGCATAAATAAAGCCTTCAGCACGGGCCACAAGGATGACATCTGCAAGCAAGGGGGTCCTCGCAAAAGCCACACGCCAAGGATTTCACTTCTCCCTGTTAAAAATGGGGTGAGAAGGAGGCCTGGCAGCTACTGCACTGTCCTGGTGGGCAAGAGCCTGGCCTTACCGCGGATGACCCCACTGTGGTGGGCTGTGGCTCTGTTCTCCCCCTCCCTCCTTCTCTCTTGTTTCTCCAATGCTGGCTGTCCTGCTGGTCTTCAGGGATTCAGATGCAAGATGATTGAAATTAACATAAGAACCGATGTCTAAAAATCTTAATATTAAAGAGAAATCAAAAGAAAAGACAAGGAAGCTTTAAGTTGCATCCATTCTCCTCATTTCCCCCTGATGAGAAGCCACCACACTCACTAACCTGGGAAGGGACCGCAGCATTTATACAACATGCAGCTCAGGTGGGCTCTAAGGGCGCAGGAGGGCCCATGGACATGGCACACAGATGGGGCCAGGTTTTCAGAGTGGGCCTCGCAGTGCACAGTCCCTGTGGTCCCCCACACTCCGTGGGACCCTGGGCTTGGGTTAGGTGGTGTTTTGTTTTGAAACAAGGTCTCAGGGAGCCCAAGTGGGCCTTGAACTCACTATGTAGCCATCCAAGGTTGACTTTCAACTTCTGGCCTCCTCTCCCCAAGTCCTGAGGTTGCAGTGCGCCTCCCCCATACCTAGCACAAGGCTTCATTTCGCAACAGTCTACCTGTGACCCCACTGACCATGTGTGCCCTGGTTGTCATTTGTGGTTCTTTCTCTTTGCTTATTGGTGTCTCTGCCAAGAAACACACACACATACAAAATACAGGATCCACTGGTTACCTAAGTGCTCAGGTAACAGGCCTGTGGTCCCTCCTACCTCTCCTGTCTGGGTAGCAGAACATTCTAGACATCTCGTCTATCTCACTGTCACTTGTCTCTTGGTGTGTGTGTGTGTGTCTCTATGTCTCCATGTCTCTGACTCTTTCTCTCTGTCTCCCTCTTTCTCTCACCTGGCTTTACATCCCCAGCAGGGGTGAACCCATCACTTTATCATGGGCCTTTGTGAACTCTGTGTGCCTGGTGCTTCCTCTGCCTGGCTTTGCTCTTTGGCTAGGGTTCTTTCCGGGCTCTGAGTGCAGCCTCTCCTGCCCGCTCCGCAGGTGAGGCTGCTGAGGCTCAGAGAACCTCAGGGGCTCATTTCAGTGAGCCTGGTGCTGCTGGCCTCTTGCCGTTACCAGTGGACAGCCTCACACAGGAATGCACGTGGTAGGTGCATCGTGAATGCTGGTTGAGCCTGAAGTGCCCCCCACCCATTACGAGTTGCTGGAAGGAGGATTCCATGCTTGGTCCCCACGAGAGGCCAGGGGTGGGGTTGGTAGCCTCCCAGAGGCAGGGTCCTGGCAGGGTGTGCCCGTGTGGGTTCCGGACCCTGTGACCAGGCACCACACCTGAGCCTGCTTCATCAAGGAGTCCGTGAGTCACCGGGATGTGTAAAGAGAACAAAAGCCAAGCAGGGAAGGAAGGCCTGCAGGATCTCCACGGGCTCGACAGGAACGAGAAAGCCAGCCTACCCAGGGATGCTCTGTCCCCAGGGCAAAGGGTCGCCATGAAAAGCTGCGGACTCCAGGCAAAGGAGGGTCCTCGAGGCGCCTGTGGCCCAGTCTTTGTGGAGAAAAGCGTGAAGTCCTCCAAGGGCCAACGTAAGACAGACAGGGCAACCCGCTGGGTGGAGTCTGTAAGGGGTGAGAGAAGGGGTTTTGCCAAGGGGAAGGCCTGTCCCTAGACCTGCAGGAGCCAGTCACAATGGAGCCACCTGCAGGACAAGCCACATAGCGGAAGCCCCCGTGGCAGGGAAGGGCCGGTAGGGGAAGGAGCCACAGCTGTGTGGGTCCCAGCTCTCTCCTTCCTCATTGCCCTAGCTTCCCCGAGGAGGACTCCTGGCCTCACCGAAGGGACCATGGGCACAGATAGGCTGCCAAGAGCCGGGATCCAGTAGCCACTGGTGTTCAAAAAGTCCCAGCAGAAGTGGGCAGACCCCTCTTTTCCCATGAAGAAGCCCACCCCACCCCCGGGCTGGAGCTGCCCTAGAGGCACAGCGCCTCGGGGACTGAACCTGCCCCAATGACCCAGACCACCTCTGCTTGTGGAATCCCTGTGATTCAAGAAACCGTGCATTCTGGGGTTTCGTCTCCTTTTTCAAACAATGTAGGCAACTGGAAAAGAGGCTTTTGGGATGCGATGTCCCTTGTCTGTGGTGCTGGGCTCTGTTGTGCTTGACAGGGGTGGCCACTGGCTCCAGTCCCCTCACACTGGGCACACTGAGGTGTCCCCTCGTCGAGACATGACACTCTCGCCTAACAAGAAACTGGCTGCACTGCAAATCCACTGTGTTGACACTAAGGATAGAACCCACTCACTCACCATGCATCCATCCACCCACCTTCCACCCCACCCCCTATCTACCCACGCACCCATCTATCCACCTATCTCCCTGCCCTCCCACCCACCCGTCCATCTATCCATCCACCCTTCCACCCATCCTATCCATTCAATCCATCTACCCACCCAACCACCTATCTACTGATCCACTCACTCGTGCATTCATCCATGCAGGCAACCACCCATCTATCCATCCAGCCCTCATCCACCCATCCATCTATCCATCTGCCTGTTCATCCATCTATATCCCTACCTATTCATCCACCTATTCACTACGTATACATTCACCTGTCCATCCATACACCCTTCTATTCATCGACTCACATACCCATTGTGAATGACCCCACAGCTTCAAGTGTTTGTGATGAAGCCTCTCACTTAGTCCCCAGCTGCTGGAGCCTTTGGGAGGTGAGGCCTTTGGGAGGTGGGGCCTTGCAGGGAGGAGGTGTGTTACTGAGCTAAAGTGATACCCTATCTTGGAACATAAAAATAAAAAATAAAGAAAGTACATGTGGCATTTATCTTTCCGAGCCTTAAGTAGGTTGGGTCTGGCCTTCCAGGCACCTTTCCTATTATGCTGGTGTAGAACAATTGGCTTATCTATAATGGGGGTAATCTCTTAAACAACTGCTGCTGAAGTGGCCCAAAACCACTCTGTGTGCCTATGACTTCAAATTGCTTGCATTTCTTTCTGTGCCAAAGCTCAGGCTGTCCTTGGATTCACTATGTAGTCTCAGGGTGGCCTCGAACTCATGGCGATCCTCCTACTTCTGCCTCCCGAGTGCTGGGATGAAAGGCATGCATCCCCACGCCCGGCTCACATGCTCTCTCTTATCTGAGGGTCTTAACTGGGATCAACTGGGGGTGAATGCAAAGTGGTGGTAAGCTCCAATTACTAAGAATGCAACTTGTTTGGAAAGGACGGGACCTGGAGGAAGGACGCTAATGGAGATTTTCCTGAATTAACAAGTGCGGCAATGTCCCCTATCTGATCCTGGTTTTGGAAGTATGACAAACATAGGAAGTAGGGTTGTGAAGTGCAACGGTGGCTCCAGGAACAACAGTGTAAACCAGGGTCACAGTCCCTGCATGGAGGCCCTGGAAGGCCATTATGTGGAGCTGTAAAGGTGAACCATGGCTTGCAGTGAGACGTCAGGATCTTGGAAGGGCCAGGACTATGGAATGGCCCACAAGGAGAGAACATAGTCCTCCTCAGGGTGGGAGCTGAGGTCTTCCAGACTCCATCCACTTGTAACTTTTGCTCCACACCAGAACCCTGAGCCCCAGCTAGGGTTATTCCATGGAGACGCTCAGCTTCCTGAGCTCTGGAGGGCAGCAGCCTATCACAGACCTCTGTGTGCCCAATTCCTGGCCTGCCTCAGTTTCTCTCAGGGTCTCATCCCCTTTCACTGAAGGTCAGCCAGCTTATGTGAACTATCCTAACCAGCCCTCCCTGCCTCCCAGTACTAGGTCCGGGGTGAATGGTCACCAGGACGTGCCTCCATGCTTTACCGGTGGTATCTCTTCCCAGGGACAGACTTGCTTATCCGCTGAGCCTCAGTAGAGACCTTAGGGGTGATCATTGACAGGAATTGCTTTCCCAGCTTAGATGATTAGATTATAATCATACTGGGTTCCTTTCTGCTAGTGGGGACCAGCCACGTGCAAAGAACGCTGTGTCTCCCCAGGCCACTCACCCCTGGCTGATGCTGGGACAGCCCAGCAGGCTTGGCCTGAGGCATCACCTGTTCCTATCCTTAAGCAGCGCTCCTTGGAGAACCCCAGGCTGATGTCTGGAACCTGGAAAAGATCTCCAGAGCCTGAGCCTGAAATCTGGAGGAAAGCTGCAGGCCAGCCTGGGATAAGGGACGGGCCGCTCCAGACCAGCTCCAGACTGTATAGCTGCGGCTGGCTCTCCGGGACTCTCTGGTGCAGCCCACACGTTCTCACAGCGCTGACTTCCGGGTGTCTTGGGTCAGTCCCTGTAATAGCCGCCCTCCTGGGGCCTGGTTTGTCCCCTGCAGCTGAAAAGGAGGCGTGGGAAATGCAAGCAGCAGTCAGCCATGGCTCCCTCAGGTCGGCTTCCCTGTGAGAGGCGAGAGGACCCTGGTTCTGCCATCCATGTGCAGGGAAGTCACTCCCATACCATGTCCACATGACCACTCCAAGGTGCCCTGGGCCTGCGGCTCCCTGAGAATCCCATAAGCAGAGCAGACTTACTTCAGAAACCTCTGGATGCTCAGCTTCCTGTCCTCAGGCTTGGCCCCAGCCAGCCCCTGTCCTCCCGGCCATGGTGGCTCTGTTCTGTTCTCTGGGGAATGTCCTGCCCAGCCTCAGGGTTGGTACACCCGACACCTAGCCTCTGATGGCTGCCGGTCTGTGCCACCACAGGCTGGAAGCTGGCCCTCCCTCTGAGGCTGGATGGGGTGACCAGGCCAAGTCCACCAGACCCTCCGGCAGGCCTACCTGGGGATGGTTCTTGCTGGGCGCTGGCAATAGGATGTCAATCAAAATATCACATAAATCGATTTTTTTTAAAAAGTGACGGGCTGGAGAGAGGGCTTAGCGGTTAAGCGCTTGCCTGTGAAGCCTAAGGACCCTGGTTCGAGGCTCGGTTCCCCAGGTCCCACGTTAGCCAGATGCACAAGGGGGCGCACGCGTCTGGAGTTCATTTGCAGAGGCTGGAAGCCCTGGCGCGCCCATTCTCTCTCCCTCTATCTGTCTTTCTCTCTGTGTCTGTCACTCTCAAATAAATAAATTAAAAATTTAAATATATATATATATGTATATATATATATATATATATATTTAAAAAGTGACATCTGACAGCAGTGCTGGGGCGTGACACCTGAGAATGGACTGTCCTTGCTGGCCACCTTAGGCCCTCTGTGCAATAGGAGGACAGGAGATGGGGCACCTCTGGCTCTTACCGGGGTAGCTGGTGGGTGTCTGGGGAGGGCAGTGCTGGAGGAGGCAGAGGGAGGTGGGCAGGCAGATGGAGGCCAGGGAAGGCACCCTCCTGACAGGGGCTCCAGCTCTGGCTCAGCAGACAGCAGCCTGGGCTGGCCTGTGGCTTTGTTTCCTGGCTGCTCCAGCAGGGACTGGTTTCTCAGGATCCCTGTGAATTTGGGGACCAGTGAGAAAATGGCAGATTTTCTACTGCAAGTTCCCCAGTGCTACCAACTGGCTCCCGTGGAGGGATCTGGTGTTGAGAAGAGACTCGATCTCAGGGAAGGATTCA
This sequence comes from Jaculus jaculus, assembly GCF_020740685.1. Taxonomy (NCBI): domain Eukaryota; kingdom Metazoa; phylum Chordata; class Mammalia; order Rodentia; family Dipodidae; genus Jaculus; species Jaculus jaculus. The sequence continues at coordinate 157,964,220 of NC_059102.1, forward strand.
ATCCTGGGGCGGGACTGTCGAGGGGAGGGGTTTGGCCTGGAGGGAGGGGGGATTCAGTCCCAGGGAAGAACTTGATCTTAGGGAAGGGCTTGGTCTTGGAGAAGGATTAAATCCGGGAGAAGTGTTCAGTTCTCAGGAGGGACTCAGTCCTCGGGAGGGACTGGACCTGAGGAGGAGTCTGTCCTAGGAGAAGTTTAAGTTCTGGGGAGGGACAGACTGCTAAGAAGGACTCAGTCAAACGTGGGCAGTACCCATGATACATGATGGATGAGTCAGCCCTCCCTGTCTGCCCCCTAAATAACCCCTTTGCTGTAGAGACCCTTCATTTCTCAGCCCACTCCCCACCTACACAAGGCACAGGCCTTACCCTGCCCCTCACTTGTGCCCCACCTGGATGAAAATATGGGCTCATGTGACAGAGGAAAGAGCCAAGTACAGCCCAATGTGGTATCTGCTGGCATGGGAGTCGGGTGCAATATGGCCCAGGGCAATCTGGGTCAGAGGGCATAGCATGTGCAAAGGCCTCGAGGAAGCTCTGGGCTCCGGCTCACCCTGCTCTGCCCTTCTCACTGCTCAGGTGGGCGGGGGTTGTCACAGCCTGGTGACACTGAGAGAGATTTCAAGGGGAGCCTCCCCAGCTCTGTTCTTGGCAGAAACACACCCAGATGGCCCAGCTGAGGAGCCCTGGAGTTCTCCCAGTGTTGCCCTGACCTGCCCAGGATCTTATCAAAGATTGGAGATCATGCTGTCACATCACACAGGATGGAAGGGGACCGTGCAAGACATGGCTGTCAGGACCTTGCATGTGGATAGGTCCTGTTGACTCCCTGAAGGACCAGGGCCCTGGCAGGGTTCTATGAAGCTGCTTGGCCAAGCAGTCTGTGGCGGAGATAATCTCCTAGCAACTGCTGAGGTGCCCGGGGACACTCGGCTAATCTGCCTGTGAGGACAGGGCTGCCTGATGCTGCTGGGGATTTCAGAGCTCCTTCCTCTGGGGCAGGGGTCTGAACTAGGGGAGGCAGCTTGCTAGTCACTTGAAACCTGGCCTGGCCACATATTTCGGGGTGTTTGGAAACTGCAGAGTGCAGATTGGAACTTCTGTGCAGGCTCCAAAATACTCTGACATGAAGCCCATGTGCAAATGTGCAGATGTAGATGTGTATGCGTGTGTGTGTGATTCTGCACACGACTTCCTGGGCTCTTGGCTCCAGGCTCATCCTCTCCAGGAAATAGTATATATGCTATATACGGGTTGGGTCAGAAAAAACAAAAATTGAAAGCCAGGTGTGGTGGCACACACCTTTAATCCCAGCACTGGAGAGGCAGAAGTAAGAGGATCGCCATGAGTTCAAGGCCACCCCTAGACTACATAGTGAACTCCAGGTCAGCCTGATCTAGAGTGAAACCCTACCTCAAAAAAACCAAAAGAACTAAAAAAAAAAAAAAAAAAAATAGTGAACACTTTCCAAAAATTCTTAGCATAGGCCCAAAAGTTGAGCCCAGCACACAGCAGGCACTCAGTATTTATTGAAGGACACATGAACCGAATACTTTAATGATGGTGTCACCTTTGCTCCCTTCCTGCCACTGGTGTTTAAAAAAAGACCCTGGGTGAAAAAGCTGCAGAAACTAAAATATCAGTTGTAAGTTCCGCCCTGGCATGGACAAAAACCAGGGCTCTGCCGGGCATGGTGGCTCGCGCCTTTAACCCCAGCACTCAGGCGGCAGAGGTAGGAGGATCGCTGTGAGTTCGAGACCATCCTGAGTCTACATAGTGAATTCCAGATCAGCCTGGGCTAGAGCAAGACCCTACCTCGAAACAAATACACACACAGGCTTCTCCTGTCAAGACCGGGGCCTCAGGGGTGCTCTTTTTCACCTGTGACCTCTCTGTTCCTTTTTCTGCCCTTCCTGCTCCCCACACATTGGCAGCTTTGATGTCCACTAACTCCTTGGTGTGTGTGTGTGTGATGTGTATGTATGTATGTATGTATGTATGTATGTATGTATATGTTATGTGTAGTATGGTGTGTATATGGTGCATGCATGTGTGTGTGCACATGCGTGTGCCCCAGGCACACTTGTGCAGAGGCCACAAGGAAACCTCAGGCGTTCTCGTCTATCATTTTTCTGCATAGCTTCCTCGAGATGGAGTGTCTCATTGACCAAGAGCTACTGTTTATTCCAGACAGCCCTGTGGATCTTCTGGTCTCCATCTCTCCAGACTGACTTTCATTCTTCGTTGTCAATTCAGAGAGGTGCTCATTCATTAAGGACCTGACCCTGGTCTTCACTTCACTTTCATAAGGTTATTGGTTTTTCGAGTTAGGGTCTCTCTCTAGCCCAGGCTGACCTGGAATTCACTATGTAGACTCAGGGTGGCCTCAAACTCACAGCAATCCTCCTACCTCTGCCTCCCGTGTGCTGGAACTAAGGGCATGTGCTACCATACCTGGCTAAAATTAGAATCTTTTAACAAGAAAAAAAAAATAATCCATACCATCAAAAGAAAATAACCTTATGAGCCAGGCGTGGTGGTGCACACCTTTAATGCCAGCACACGGGAGGCGAAGCCACCTGAGACTACCGTGTGAATTCCAGGTCAGCTTGGGCTAGAGTGAGACCCTATCTCAAAAAACAAACAAACAAAAAAAAATTATAATGTTTGGAGAGTCAAATTTATCAATCTTTTTTTCAGTTTTTTTTTAAGAGTAGATGGGATGACTTTCTCAAACAATTTTAAAATTTTCAGTTTCTTTTTTTAAAATTTAATTTTATTTCATTTTTTATCTTTTCACAATTTTTATTAACATTTTCCATGGTTATAAAAATTATCCCATGGTAATACCCTCCCCCGACCGCACTTTCCCCTTTGAAATTTCATTCTCCATCATATTACCTCCCCATCTCAATCATTCTACTTACATCTATATAATACCAACCTATTAAGTACCCTCCTCCCTTACTTTCTCTTCCCTTTATGTCTCCTTTTTAACTTACTGGCCTCTGCTACTAAGTATTTTCCTTTTCACTCAGAAGCCCAATCATCTGTAGCTAGGATCCACATATGAGAGAGAACATGTGGCGCTTGGCTTTCTGGGCCTGGGTTACCTCACTTAGTATAATACTTTCCAGATCCATCCATTTTTCTGCAAATTTCATAACTTCATTTTTCTTTACTGCTGAGTAGAACTCCATTGTATAAATGTGCCACCTCTTCATTATCCATTCATCAGTTGAGGGACGTCTAGGCTGGTTCCATTTCCCAGCTATTATAAATTGAGCAGCAATAAACATGGTTGAGCACGTACTTCTAAGGAAATGAGATGATGCTTTAGGATATATGCCTAGGAGTGCTATAGCTGGGTCATATGGTAGATCAATCTTTAGCTGTTTTAGGAACCTCCACACTGATTTCCATAATGACTGGACCAGATTGCATTCCCACCAGCAGTGCAGAAGGGTTCCTCTTTATCCACATCCCCGCCAACATTTATGATCATTTGTTTTCATGATGGTGGCCAATCTGACAGGCGTGAGATGGAATCTCAATGTAGTTTTAACCTGTATTCTCCTGATGACTAGTGACATAGAACATCTTTTTAGATGTTTATATGCCATTCGTATTTCTTTCTTTGAGAATGCTGTATTTAGCTCCATAGCCCATTTTTTGATTGGCTTGTTTGCTTCCTTATTATTTAACTTTTTGAGTTCTTTGTATATCCTAGATATTAATTCTCTATCAGATGGCGAAGATTTTTTTCCCATTCTGTAGGTTGCCTCTTTGCTTTTTTCACTGTGTCCTTTGCAGTGCAAAATCTTTGTAATTTCATGAGGTCCCAGTGATTAATCTGTGGTTTTATTGCCTGAGCACATTGGGGTTGTATGCAAAAAGTCTTTGCCCAGACCCATATGTTGAAGGGTTTCCCCTACTTTTTCCTCTAGCAGTTTCAGAGTTTCAGGTCTGATGTTAAGGTCTTTAATCCATTTGGATTTAATTCTTGTGCATGGAGAGAGAGAAGAATCTATTCTCATCCTTCTACAGATATATATCCAGTTTTCCCAACACCATTTACTGAAGAGGCTGTCTTTTCTCCAGTGAATATTTTTGGCATTTTGATCAAATATCAGGTGGCTATTGCTACCTGGACTTACATCTGGGTCCTCTATTCTATTCCATTGATCTACATGTCTGTTTTTGTGCCAGTACCATGCTGTTTTTGTTACTGTGGCTCTGTAGTATAGGTTAAAATCAGGTATGGTGATACCACCAGCCTTATTTTTGTTGCTCAGTATTATTTTAGATATTTGAGGGTTTTTGTGATTCCAAATGAATTTTTGGATTGTTTTTTCTATTTCCATGAAGAATGTCTTTGGAATTTTCATAGGGATTGTATTAAATGTGTAGATTGCTTTTGGTAAGATTGCCATTTTCACAATATTGATTCTTCCAATCCAGGAACAAGGGATGTTTTTCCACTTTCTAGTGTCTTCTGCAATTTCTCGCTTGAGTGTTTTAAAGTTCTCATTGTAGAGATTCTTTACTTCCTTGGTTAGGTTTATTCCAAGGTACTTTATTTATTTATTTATTTTTTGATGCAATTGTGAATGTGAGTGATTCTCTGATTTCATCCTCTGTGTGTTTGTTGTTAGCATAGAGGAAAGCTACTGATTTCTGTCTATTTATTTTGTATTCTGCTACATGGCTGTAGGTTTTGATCAGCTCTAACAGTTTGCTAGTAGTCTTCAGGGTCCTTTATGTATAGAATCATGTCATTGTTTCCTTTTTAATTCAAATACAATAAAATTTAACAACCGGTAAAAACTTCAACAATCTCAAGAGAAACTAGGGTATAAAAGTGTTCCCCTTAAAATATCTCTTCAGGGGCTGGGGAGATGACTCAGTGGATGGAGCGCCCGTTGTGCAAGTGTGAAGACCAGAACGCAGATCCCTGGCACCCACATAAACCCTCCAGTGGCCATGGCAGCCCACCCCCCATGCTGAGGAGGGGGAGACGAGGGCCCCTGGGGCAGGCTGACTAGCTGCACTAGCCAAATCAGTGAGCTCTGGGTTCAAGTGAGAGGCTGCCTCAGTAGAATACACAGAACAATCGAAAATGGTGATAACATCATACACCAGCCTCCACAAACGTGTGCACACACACATGTGTGTACACTCCCCCTGACACACACACACACACACGCAAAAACATCCGAGCACAGAGATGGAGAGATTGTTCAGAGATTAAGGTACTTGCCTTCAGAACTTAATAACTCAAGTTTGATTCCCCAGTACCCATATAAAAGCCAAATGCACAAAGTGGCGCATGCATCTGGAGTCTATTTGCAGTGGCTGGTAGCCCTGGTGTGCCCATTCTCTTCTCTCTCTCTCTCTCCTTGCAAGTAAATAAATAAATTTAAATATGTATAGATAGGTAGATTCACAGTTTCACGCAGCCACATCCAATGTTACTTCAGAACCCACAGAGAATTAATTCCAAACGCATCGGCAGTTATTCCCCACACTTCCTATCCTCAGACAACATAGAACCTGTGTGACCTGGGCCAGGCTCCGTGCATATCAAGCGTGTGTCAGTGCTCCCCTCATTTCTGTGAAGAATATTCCTTCTTGTATCAGTTGATACACAGCCTGGTAGTTTCTGCTGCTTGAATGTGGTTGGCAATGCTGCCAGAACGTTCATACCAGCGTGGGCATGTGGGCACCGACGTGCATGGAGGTTGGAATTGCTGGATCACATGGCAACGTTGGCCAGCATGCTAATGAACTGGCAGACTGGCTGTGAAGATGGCTGCGCCGTTTCACGTTCCCCCAGTGGTAGAGAAGGCTCCAATTTCCCTCTACCCTTGCCCACACTTGCAATTGTCTCCTATTAGATTTAGCCATCCCAGTCATACTCCTGGTATTGAGCACATCCCTGCTCCCTGTGTGCCTGGACGACAGGCGCTCATGCTGCAGTGTTTGGCTTTATGAGAACTCTGGGGATCTGAACTCAGGACCTCACACTTGTGCAGGAAGTGTTTTATCCACTCAACCATCTCCCCAGCCTCCTCACTTTCTGCTTTGTTTGTTTGTTTGGGGGGTCTTTTTGTTTTAGGGGATGAGGTAGGGGCCTATTCTAGCTCTGGACTGACCTGGAATTCCCTATGTAGTCCAGGTGGCCTTGAACTCACAGCGATCCTCCTACCTCTGCCTCCCAATGCTGGCATTAACGGCGTGTGCCAACACAACTGGCTGTTTTGTGTTTTTTTTTTTTAACAGTTTCTCTAAGTAGCCTATGCTAGTCTCTAACTTGTTATCCTCCTGCCTCAGTCTTCCATGTGCTGGGACTAAAGTTGTATACCACCACCCCTGGCATTTGAGGAAATCTGGTTTGTTTGTTTTCTCTTCTGTTGCTGTTTTGTATCTAAGAAGGCTTGGCTCAGCCTGCACTCAGGAAGTTCACCCTCCTACTTTCTCACAGGAGATGCCCAACTTCAACTTCCCTGGCCAGCCAACATCCACTGTGGAATATTCCTCATTGCTATGACAAACGCCTGACAAGAAGCAACTTAAGGAACGAAGTGAAACAGGATGTTAGGGGCTCAGGAAAGTCCTTAAACCCCAGGCCCTGGGTTTGTGTGCATTTAACTAAAGAAGTGGGCAATAAAACTGAGAAGGATAAATCTTAAATTATAATAATAGGGAACTACAGAACCAAGGGAAGGAATAGGAATACACCCATGTGGTCTGAGAGTCCATGTGGTGGGCTGGAGGAAACGTAAGGAGAGAGTCAGAGGGCTGGAGGGATGGCTTAGTAGTTAAGGTGCTGGCCTGCAAAGCCAAAGGACCCAGGTTTAATTCCCCAGGACACACGTAAGCCAAATGCACAAAGTGGCGCATGTATCTGGAGTTTATTTGCAGAGGCTGGAGGTCCTGGTGTGCCCATTCTCTCCCTCTCTCTTTTTTTTTTTTTCTCTTTCTCTCTCCCTCTTTCTCTCAAATAAATAAATAAAAATAATTTTTAAAAGAAGAGAAAGTTAGAAGGGAAAGAAAAGAAAGTATAGAGCTAGAGAAATGGCTTAGTGGTTAAGGCACTTGCCTGTGAGGCCTAAGGACCCAGGTTCGATTCTCCAGGTCTCACATAAGCCAGAAGCACATAGTGGCACATGCATCTGGAGTTCGTTTGCAGTGGCTAGAGGCCCTGGCATGCCCATTCTCTCTCTCTCTCTCTCTCTCTCTCTAATAAATAAATAAAATAAAATACCTTAAAGAAAAAGAAAGCACGAAGAGGCATGGGCAGGTCAGGCGGGGGTAAAGGGTCCGTGCCGCAGCAGGGGTCAGGGGCTTCTCCCTTTGTCTCAGCCCAGCCCAGACGAGGGGAGATGCAAACAGCACTTCAGGTGTGGTCCGGCAGCCCAGAGAGCTTGCCCTCCCCTCATAGACACATTTATAACCTGACGGTGGTGGACCCTACCTTCTGGCTCAAGTGAGCCAGAGATACAGCCGACTGGTCTGGACTAGGGTCTGTCTCAGGAAGCATCTAGTCATGATGCCAAGTTCTGGGGGCTGAACTTGACCAACCGCAATGTTAGGATTAAATCCTAGGAAGGAAGTTCTCCCTCCCTGCCTAACAAAGCTACCCGACACCCTCTCAGAGGGTTTATTTAGGCTCATGGTTTGAGTGTGCAGAGGAAAGCAGCTTCTCACATCTGTGCAGTCAGGAAGCACAGACATGAATGAAGGCTGGTCCTTTGTTTTTGTTTTGGTCTTTTTTTTCTTTTGGTTTTTTGAGGTACGGTCTCACTCTAGCACAGGCTGATCTGAAATTCACTATGTATGTAGTCTCAGGCTGGCCTCAAACTCATGATGATCCTCTTACCTCTGCCTCCTGAGTGCTGGGATTAAAGGCAGGCACCACCATGCCCGGCTTATGAAAGATTGTTTTATATATATAAAGGCAATAATCGCCCTCACAACTCTCCCAACCTGCGACGGTCGCTGTCTGTAAAATCCTGTTCAATTCTAGCACGAAGCTCAGGAAGGAGAGGCTTGGCAGGAGCATAGTAAGAGAGCTGGCTAATATTTATTTAAATATTTTTTGTTTATTTTTATTTACTTATTTGAGAGCAACAGACAGACAGAGAAAGAGGCAGATAGAGAATGGGCACGCCAGGGCCTCCAGCCACTGCAGACGAACCCCAGATGCATGCACCACCTTATGCATCTGGTTTACACGGGTCCTGGGGAATCAAGCCTCAAACAGGGGTCCTTAGGCTACACAGACAAGCTCTTAACCACTACGCCATCTCTCCAGCCCCCAAAGATTGTTTTTTTTGGGGGGGGGTTCATTTGTTTTGTTTATTCAAGGTAGGGTTTCACTCTAACCCAGGCTGACCTAGAATTCATTATGTAGTTTCAGGGTGGCCTTGAACTCACGGCAATCCTCCTACCTCTGCCTCCTGAGTACTGGAATTAAAGGTGCGCACTACCACGCCTGGCCCACTTTCACCTTCAATTCAGTCCAGGAGCCCATGCTGCTGTCCGGTTAGGGTGGTTCTTCCACTTCAGTCAACCTAATCCAGAGAGTTCCTCACCGACAAGCCTAGAGGTTTGTTTCCATGGTGATTCTAAATTCCGTCAAGTTGGAGATTAAGCACCATGGGTGGGGGTGCAGAGGAGGACAGGACAGGAAGATAGTCCTACCTGAGCAGTTCCAGGGGCCTGGCTGCCGACTCTGGAAGAGCACCGTGAAGGCAGCCAAATAATGAAGAAAAGGAATGAGGAGGCACAAGCGTCTGCAAGGAAGAGCGAGATCCACAAGAGAAGGCTCCCACACTTCCACGCAAACAGAGCCAGGAGCTTGCATAAAACTGAGTTTTTCTTTTTCTTTTCTTTTTTTTTAAATTATTTATTATTTATGAGAGAGAGAATGGGAGCACTTCCAAGGCCTCCAGCCATTGCAAACGAACTCCAGATGCTTGCGCATCCTTGTGCATCTGGCTTACGAGGGTACTGGGGAATTGAACCTGGGTCCTTAGGCATCACAGGCAAGAGCCTTAACCACTAAGCCATTTCTTCAGCTCAAAACTGAGTTTTTCTAAGAAAAGGTGAATTACAAAACGTAACACAGAAGAAAAAGATAAGAAAACACTGCTGGCCGGATGTGGTGGCGCATGCCTTTAATCCCAACAGTGAGGAGGCTGAGGTAGGTCTGCCGTGAGTTCGAGGCTACCCTCAGACTACATTGTGAATTCCAGGTCAGCCTTGGCTAGAACAAGATCCTACCTTGAAAAACAAACAAACAAAAAAAACATAAATAAGTAAATACATAAATAGAACTACTGAATTCCAGGTCAGCCTGGGATACAGTGAGACCCTACCTCAAAAAAAAAAAAGAGAAAGAGAGAAAGAAAGCAAAACGAAAAGAGAAGAGAAAAGCTACTGAACTACCATTAAAGAAAACACTGAAGTTTAGTTCTCAAATAGATCCCCTGCCTCAACCCAAAGGGCGGCAGGCCAGCTACTTCCCCAGGGAATTCTGTGTCAGCTGAGGGAGCAGATGAGTCCAGAATCATCCATGCTGCCTTGGGCAAGAAAGAAGTAGATGCATTTCTAAAATTCTTAGAAAAAAAAAAAACAAAAACAGTGTGATACTGGCATTCAGTTTAATAAAAATAGTTTTAAAATGTGAAATTGGAGACTTGGAAGATGGACCAGTGTTTAAAGTTGCTTGCTTGCAAAGCCTTCTGGCCCAGGGTTCAATTTCCCAACACCCATGTAAAGCTAGATGCACAAAACAGCTGATGTGTCTGCAGTTTGTTTGCAGGAGCAAGGCTGGCTCTCTCACACATGCTCTTTCTCTCTCTCATAATTAATAAAAATATTTTAAAATAAAGATTGCACTACTAGCCAGGCGTAGTGGTATGTACCTGAGAGCACACGACCCCTCAGGAGGTGGAGGCAGAAGGATTGGGAGTTCAAGGCCAGCCTCAGCTGCAGAGAGGTTTGGAGACCAGCTCGGCTACCTCATTGCTCAATATCAATCAATCAAATGCAAAAACAAATTAAAGCTACAGGCCAATCTCTTGAGAATATGAATTCAAAAATCTAAAATAAAGTATTACTAGGGCTGGAGAGATTGCTTAGCCATTAAGGCGCTTGCTTGCAAAGCCTACGGACCCATGTTCCACTCTCCAGATTCCACATAAGCCAGATGCAAAAGGTGATGCAAGGGGCTGGAGAGATGGCTTAGCGGTTAAGCGCTTGCCTGTGAAGCCTAAGGACCCCGGTTCGAGGCTCGGTTCCCCAGGTCCCACGTTAGCCAGATGCACAAGGGGGCGCACGCGTCTGGAGTTCGTTTGCAGAGGCTAGAAGCCCTGGCGCGCCCATTCTCTCTCTCTCTCCCTCTATCTGTCTTTCTCTCTGTGTCTGTCACTCTCAAATAAATAAATAAATTAATTAAAAAAAAATAAAAGGTGTGTGCCACCAAGCCGAGTTTAAAAAAAAAAAGGTGATGCAAGCGTACAACGCTGCATGTGAGCACAAGGTGGTGCCCATGCCTAGGGTTCAATTACAGTGGCTGGAGGCCCTGGCATGCCAACTCTCTCTCTGTTTCTCTTTCTCTCTCACACATAAAATAATCACTAAGCTTTACACACCACTCAATAAATATAGAGAAACCTTTAATAGGACATGGGGGGATGGCTCCGTCAGTAAAGCACTTGCCATGCAAACACAAGGACCTGAATTTGGATGCACAGTCCCTATGTCACTGCTGGCAAGCATAGTGACTCTCCTGTCTCCCAGTGCCCAGGAGGCAGGAACAGGGGTTCCCAGGGACAAGCTGGCTAGCTAAACCAGGCCAAGTGGATGAGCTCTGGGTTCAAGCGAGAGAGTCCACCTTATTAAATAAGATGGAGCGTGATTGAGGAAGACGCCCAACATTAACCCTCAGCCTCCACCTGCACACACAAGCATTGCATATCAGCTACTCAAATGCAAGCACCCATACACACAAGCACGCACGCCACACACATACAAGTGCAAAAAAAAATGCTCTAACATGTTGAAGATGTTATGTTCAGAACACTCTATTTTTTTAGAAAAGTTTTTATTGTTGGTTTTTCCAGATAGGGCCTCACTCTAGCCCAAGCTGACATGGGATTCACTGCGTGGTCTCAGGGTGGCCTCAGACTCACAGTGATCCTCCTAACCTCTGCCTCCAGAGTGCTGGGATTAAAGGAGTGGGCCACCAAGCCTGGCCATGCTTCTGTGATATGGGGAAATAAAGACCTTGCAGAAACAGGTAGAGATGGAGCCTTCCTCTTGAGAGCAAGAGCAGACCAGGGAAAGTTGTGGTGGCTTGAATGTAAATGGCCCCATAGCCTCAAGTCATTTTGAACAAGCTTCCCACTTAGTCTGCAGCAGGCGAGGAGCTGGAGGAGGTGTGTCACTGGGGGTGCTTAGAGTCAGCTCCTGCTGGAATCTGTACACTTGAAACAAACTCTTTCCTCCCATAAGCTGTTTCTGGTTGGGTGTTGGTCCCAGCAACGACAAGGTAACCACAACAGAAGTCCATTCCACTTACCTCCTACATCATGCAAGAGGCTGTGGTTAGAACAATTAGATGAGAAAATGAAACGGAAGGCATCCCATAATGGTTCACCTTCCATGTCAGCCTGGCTGGATTTGGAATAACATAGGACACACACTTCTGGGCATGTCTGTGAGGGTGTTTCCAGGGACATTTAACTGAGGAGGAAAGACCCACACTGAATGTGGGCAGCACCATCCCAATGGGCTGGGGTCCAGGACTGAATAAAAAGGAGAAAGTGGGCTGAGCACCCAGCATGCGTCTCTCTCTGCTTCCTGACTGCGAATGCAATGGGACCAGCTGCTCTGTGCTCCTGCCTCCATGACTTTCCCATCAAGACCAACGATAACCTTTCAAACCGTGACCCCAAATCACCCCTTCCTCCCTGAAAGTAGCTTCTTGTCAGGTATTTGGTCACAGCAACAGGAAAGTAGCGAAAACAAGCCCACTCTCCTACATGGGTCACAGCCACCTTGTGGTTAAAGATTCTCAGACTTTGCCCTGCTTGCTGCCTCTGTAGATTTCTCACGTCCAGGCAGGCAAGGACAGGAACACCACAGCAACCCCAGGCTTGGCTCAGCTCACACTGTATCTACAACCTTCTCCTTGGCAACCTGGGACCCCCACCTGCATGAAGCTGCCTGTCGACCCCACTTCAAATAATGCAGTGGGTCTGCTTTTCCCTGGCAACTCCTTGGTAACTCCCCTTTTGTGGTTAGTTTCCAGTCAAATAAGTCCTAGAACATATCCAGGAAATAGAGGCAGGGGGTCCATCCATCCTGGACTGGCTTGGGACATGCACAATAAGGCAAACTGTTTTCTGAGTAAAGATTTAGAGAGATGGCTGAGTGGTTAAGGTGCTTGCCTAAAAAGCCTAAAAAACACAAGTTCGCTTCCCCAGCACCCACATAAAGCCAGATGCACAAGGTGGTGCATGCATCTGGAGTCTGTTTGCAGTGGCTGGAGATTGTGGGGTGCTCATTTTCTGTCTGTCTCTCTTCTAGTTCTCTCTGCTTGCATATATATATATATACATACATATATATACATATACATATATATATATATATATAAATATATATATATTAATTTTAGGGAAAATCCTCAATTTACCATCTCATGCCTGTGCCTAATTTGGGTGTGCCTATGATTAAAATCAGATGCATGATGAGAATAAAGCCTGTCAATCTCAAAGCAGAAAAACATGCTGTGACCCCTATCAATCAACTCTTCCTGAACCCCACAGAGGAAGCCCCACGTAGTGACCCCCTGCTCTTGAATCCTCTAACTCAGACAGGTCCTTGCTCCCTGCAGCACATCCGGTACTGTCTCTTTAAATAAAGCTGCTCGCTGCTTTGCCATTTATGGTTTTATTTAAATATCTTTATTTATTTGCAAGCAGAGAGAAAGCATGCCAGGGCCTTCAGACACTGCAAATGAACTCTGGATACATGTGCCACCTTCTGCTTTATACATGAGTACTGGGGAATCAAACCTGGGTCATTAGGCTTTGCAGTCAAGAGTCTTAACTGCTAAGCCAACTCTCCAGCCCCCTGTTTATGTTTTTTTATTATTTATTTATTTGCAAAAGAGAGACAGAGAATATGCACGTGACAGGGCCTCCAGCCGCTGCAAACAAACTCCAGATGCATGCGCCACTTTGTGTATCTGATTTTTACATGGGTACTGGGAAACTGAACCTGGGTCCACAGGCTCTGCAAACAAGTAGCTCTAAGTGCTGAGCCATCTCCCTAGCCCTGCATGTGCTTTCTGCAAAAACCCAGTCCAGACAAAACTATTAGTAACAATGTCCTAATTTGTGTGTGGCCTTTGTGGACTGGAGCAAGTCCCTAACAATCCCTGCCTGCGATGTAGCTGAGGGACCGGGAGGGACCCCTCGTGTCCGGTGCTGGCAGAGACAGGTGTGGGCAGCAGCCAGCGAAGAACCATCTCTGAGGGCTCAGGGACCAGCAGGACTTGCGTTCTTCCATGTGCCCTGCCTGTAGCATTCCTTCCCAGGAGCTCGGGGTCGGGCTGAGTGCCAAGATGAAAGACGAGTTGACGTGTTTATTCAGTCTTTCAAGTCTGCCTCAAAACCCCATCTGATTGCAGCGAAATCCTGCACAAGAAAGAGAGAGACTGCTGGCAAATGTTCCTGGAACAGCCCAGAAAGACCAGGGCCCCCGACTGTGCCCACTGTTGGCCCCTTCTAGAGACCAGGGGATGGCCACCAGCAGAGGAAGCCACCCAGGGGTCTGGCTAGCTCCCCTGTGGCCTGGGCAAGATTCCTAGACCCAGGATGTCCACCTAGCTTAGCTGCTGTCTGAAGCTAAGACAGGGGAAAATGATTCTTTGCTGATTTGAAGTTGTGGTTGTGTAGTTGGGGGCCATGCATGACCTTCTTTAGGAGCTAGAAAGGATTGAGAACAGGGCTGGATAGATGGCGCAGAGGTTAAAGCACTTGACTGCAAAGCCTAATGACCTGAGTTTGATTCCCCAGTACTCATGTAAAGCCAGATGCACCAGGTGGCACATGCATCTGGAGTTCATTTGTAGCAGCAATAGGCCCTAGAGTAGTAACACACTCCCTCTCTCTCTCTCTCTCTCTCTCTCTCTGTCTCTGTCTCTCTCTCCCCTGGGTGTGGTAGTACACGCCTTTAATCCTAGCACTTAGGAGGCAGAGGTAGGAGAATTGCTGTGAGTTCCAGGCCAGCTGAGATTACATAATGAATTCCAGGCCAGCCTGGGCTAGAGTGAGACCTTACCTTAAAAAAACAAAAACAGCCAGGCATGGTGGCTCACGCCTTTAATCCCAGCACTCGGGAGGCAGAGGTAAGAGGATCGTTGTAAATTCGAGGCCACCCTGAGACTATATGGTGAATTCCAGGTCAGCCTGAGCTAGAGTGAAACCCTACCTTGAAAAACCAAAAAAAAAAAAAAAAAAAAGTCTTGACAATAGAGGGGACCAAATACTTTCTATGTAGCCTGCTCTGTATGATGCTCGGTTGCTTGGCTGAGGGACAAAGAGGGACCAGGTGGAGAGTCCTCTCGCTTCCACAACTAGTTTCAACTTCACACAGTATTACTCACAGGACTCCCCCAGAACTGTATTCCCACCCAGAGCTCTGAGCCTACAATGGGTCTCCAACCTTGCTTCTGTCAGGAAAGAGGGGCAGGAGATGCTGCAGCAAGTCCAGGGCTGGCTCAGAGGGTGCTCTGCCCTCTGCATCTCCCCTGGCAGAGCCCACGCGTGCCCATGAGAGCAGATGCAAGCCAGTCCGGGAGTGGGCGTTACCACTGTAAATTAAGCAGGGGAGGTCGGGCCTGGACCATGGCCCTGTGTCTTTCTCAGTGCCAGGGACAGTGCTGGGGACATCAAAGAAACTCCCAGGCCAGGTTGCTGTCTCCCTCCACCCCCACCTTTACCTCACCTTTCCCACCTCACCCTGCATCCAGCCAGGGTCAGGCTCTCAGTGGTGACAGGCGGCGATGACCATCAGCAACCTTGAGGAGTCCCTGCCCCAGGTGAGGGGGCTCCATTACCTTTCACTGTCCCCTTTACTTTCCCCATCTGTCTCCATGTGTCTCAAGGCCTCAACTGGCCAATGGATATCTGCCTACCAGGGGATGAACTGAGTGTTAATCAGGTTGCGCTTGCCCTGGCTGGGCACACATATAGAGTTAGGGTGGCATTTGCTCAATCTCAGCCATTAGCTGGGGACCTCCTATGGACAAGGTCCCCCATGCAATAGCAGATCAGAGCAGTGCCCTCCCTTGGGGGGGCTCAGTAGGAGGAACCATAGTAATTGCTTGTCACTGGGCCAGCTCTCCTTGGGTCCTGAAAGCCAAGGACTTCCTATCTTTAGACAGCTATGCATTCTTATGTCACTAAGGCCAATAACTTCAGACCCCTCTCACTGGCCAGGCTTCATCCAAGACCCCCAGGGGTCGGAGCACTGTACTTACAAGGTCATTTGTTTCTGTAAACGTTTGCAAATAAGCCATCTACCTGCCTTTCTGCCATAGACGTGTGTGTACGTGTATGTGTGTGTGTGCGCATGTGTGTGTGTGTGCGTGTGTGTGTGGTGTGTGGGAGCCTGTGCACATATGCACACGGGGACAACTTCAGATGTCATTCTCAGGTAAACCATGCACCCCGTTTTGTTTCGTTTCAATTTATAAGCAGAGAGAGGAGAGAGACAGAGATAGTAGGTGCACCAGGGCCTGCAGCCACTGCAGAGGAACTCCAGACGCACTCACTACTTTGTGTTATCTTGGCTTCACATAGGCCCCAGGAATCAAACAAACCCTGGCCATTGGGCTTCGCAGACAAGAGCCATCTCTGTAACCCCATCTACCTGTTTTTGAGACAGGGTCTCTCATGGGCTTGGAGCTCACCAATTAGGCTAGACTGGCCAGTGTGCCCAGGAATCCTCCTACCTCTGCCTCTCCAGCACTGGCATTACAGGTCCATGTCAACATGCCCAATATTTTATTTTTCTCAATTTTTATTAACATTTTTCATGATTATAAAAAGTATCCCATGGTAATCCCTCCCTCCCCCCCCCCCACTTTCCCCTTTGAAATTCCACTCTCCATCATATCCCCTCCCCATCTCAATCAGCCTCTCTTTTATTTTGATATCATGGTCTTTTCCTCCTCTTATGATGGTCTTGGGTAGGTAGTGTCAGGCACTGTGAGGTCATGGATATCCAGGCCATTTTGTGTCTGGAGGGAGCACGTTGTACGGAGTCCTACCCTTCCTTTGGCTCTTACATTCTTTCCGCCACCTCTTCTACAATAGACCCTGAGCCTTGGAAGGTGTGATCGAGATGTTACTCAGTACTCCAGTCACTTCTTTCCAGCACCATGATACCTTCTGAGTCATCCCAAAGTCACTGCCATCTGAAAAGAGAAGATTCTCTACCCAAAGTGAGAGTAGCGTTAATATAAGGGTATGAATATTAAAGGAAGTGCTTACTGATGCCCAGTATTTTACATACATACTGGAAATTAAACTCGGGAACTCATAGTTGACAGTAAAACACTTTACCAGCAGCCATCCCTCCAGCCCATGGACAGCCATCTCACCTCCACACCCAGCATGATTCCCTGACCTTGCATACGTACAGAACCTGTGACCCCCTCTCACGCACACAACCCACAGCTCAACCATGGTGATGAGCTTTAAGGTGAAAAGGCGTTGGGAATGTTGCTAAAACCCTCAGTCAGAGACAACCAAGGTGGGCCCAGACTACTGAAGGACCACACAGGCCTCCAGTTATGCCAGGAGGGCCCGCGGTGGAGCCGTCCTTTGCTGTCACAGAGGCAGTGGTGCCTATCACGCTTATTCCCAGCCCGCTGAGCTTGGAAACCGCCTGCCCCCAGCACAGCCTCCAGAGGTGGCTCGGCCCTCCATTACCTTGATGCACGCTGCGTGAGCTGCTGAGCCAGCTCCACTGCGCCTGGACTTCTGGCTAAGGGGTGTACACTGCCACGTAGGGCTCGGGGCAGGCTTGTTAAGTAAGGGGCATCTGTCGAAGCCTTAGTCTGCCTTAAGTAATCCTGAGGCTTTGTACAGTGTATTCAAGTCACAGCCCCATGGGACTCTCTGTTGAGCCATAGGCCACAGCAAGGAAGGCCACTCCAGAGTAGCCACCTTCTGCCCTCTTGCCCACTCTGCCAGATGCACCGGAGCTCAGTGTCCGCAGAGACTCAGAGCCCAGCCCTAGGTCCTCAGGCTACAGAAGGAGACCATGCTTGGGAAATAAAAAATTACCGCAGGACTGGGCGTGGTGGCACACGCCTTTAATCCCAGCACTTGGGAGGCAGAGGATCACCATGAGTTTGGGGCTACCCTGAGACTACACAGTGAATTCCAGGACAGACTGGGCTAGAGTGAGACGCTACCTTGAAAAAAAAAAAATTACAGCAAGTGGGCTGGAGAGATGGCTGAGCGATTAAGGTGTTTGCCTGCAAAGCCAAAGGGCCCAGGTTCAATTCCCCAGGACCCACATAAGCCACATGCACAATGTGCCACATGCATCTAGAGTTCGTTTTCCTCTTTCTCTCTCTCTCTCTATCTCAAATAAATAAAAATTATAGCAGGTGGTTCTTCAGATAATGGATGATGGGTGCCAACCCTATATGCTGGGCACCAGGTCCCACTGTGTGTCAGGACGCGAGGCTTGGCGCATGTGCATCCCTGGTTGGAGACACAGGAGTCAGATAACATGTCAAGAGGGGCTAACTGTGAGGAAGAGCCCTGCTGGGATGTGGGGAAGGAGCTGAGGCAGGGTGCTTCAGACAGGGGTGCCAAAGGGGTGGGGCAGGTGGAGCTGCAGATGCAGAAGAGGTAAGGTGGACCATAGTGGGCACAGAGAGCCAGGACTGGAAGGAGCCCACAGCCTGGCTCCTGATCCCCTGAGAGTTTCTATGCTACAAGTGCCCTCTGCTTAAGCTGACTCCAGATGGTGTCTGGGAGGTGACTTGCTAGATGGTTGTCTACGAGAGCAGCTGAGGTCCCCAGGAGTTAGGAGGCAGAGGCAGACAGGCAAGTGAGGGCCTCTGGGAGATGTTCAGGACAAGGCGGGGCTGGGTGAACATCTTGGAGTAAAGGGCTATCGGTTTCCGCTGAAAATGGAGTAGGCTGGAGGTTGACAAGTGTACCTTGGGACCCTGTGATGGTTAATCTCAGGTGTCAACTTGACAGGCTCTAGAATTTCCTAGGAGACAAATCTGAGAGAGATTATCTTTATTAGGTTAATTGAGATGGGAAGACCCAACTTACCTGTGGGTGGCACTGTCCCATGGGCAGGGGTCCTGGACTGTATAAAAAGGAGAGAACAGCCGGACGTGGTGGTGGCACACGCCTTTAATCCCGGCACTTGGGAGGCAGAGGTAGGAGGATCGCTGTGAGTTCGAGGTCATCCTGAGAGTACAGAGTGAGTTCTAGGTCAGCCTGGGCTAGAGTGAGATTCTACCTCAAAAAAATCACACGAGAGAGAGAGAGAGAGAGAGAGAGCAGCAAGCACACGCGTTCACCTCTGCTTCCTGACTGCGTATTGTACCGGCTTCCTCACACTCCTGCTGCCCTGCCTGCCCCTCTACCCTGGAACTCTGGGCCACAGTAACTCGATCCTTCTCCCTTAAGCCACTTCTGGTCAGGTATTTTGCTATAGCAACAAGAAAAGTAACTACTACCAACTCCCCGGCCCCTCCTCCTGCAGCTGGCTCACGGCTGGAGGGTGGGGAGCGGAGACCCAAGCGCTGGCGGGTCTGTCTCTCCACGGCTCACACTGCCGCCCAGAGGGCTTGGGAGGGAGTGCAGGCTGCGGAGGCCAATGTGTGGTGGCCCAGGGAGCCCTGCTCTGGCCTCTCGTGCAGTATGGGGAACTGAGGGCTCCAGAATGACGGTCAGCCATCGGGCTGTCACTCCTGGCTAGCCACCTGTACTGTTTACCCATTCCCATCTGCTGCGCTTTTGTGTTTTTGTCAGCATCGCGTGAGTCGATACACATAAAATCCACCGAGGACCGTCTCAACCAGCAGGAGCTGTGGTCACATACCTACAGGGGCAAAATGCCCAAGGTAATATCCTCTGGTGGTTTGATTCAGGCATCCCCCAATAAACTTAGGTGTTCTGAATGCTAGGCCCCCAGCTGATGGAGACTTGGGAATTAACGCCTCCTGGAGGCAGTGTATTGCTGGGGGCGGGCTTGTGGATGTTAGAGCCAGTGTCCCCTTGCCAGTGTTTGGCACACTCTCCTGTTCCTGTTGTCCACCTGATGTTGGCCAGGGAGGTGATGTCCATCCTCTGCTCATGCCATCGTTTTTCCCTGCCATCATGGAGCTTCCCCTTGAGTCTGTAAGCCAAAATAAACATTTTTTTTCCCCACAAGCTGCTCTTGGGTGATTTCTGCCAGCAATGTGAACCTGGCTGCAACATATGCAAAGCCCTGGAGGTGGCTTTTAGTTCTGCGTCACCATTAATGTGAGCAGATGACAAGGAGCGGCCTGTGCTCTAGGAAGTTGTTCAGGGATCCAGGCTTAGTCAGCTCTTTTTTGGCTCTAGGAGTCTTCAGACTACAAGAGAAGGAATAGATATGGGTGGGGGGGAGGGCTTGCACTCCATGCCAGGGAGGGCACTGTGCCCCCAGGAGGACAGAGCCCAGGACTGTGGAGTGTCTTGCTGTCTCTCAGGCTGCTGGCGGTGTGAGAAGGGTGTAGTCTTGAAGCTCAGGGAGACCAGTCCTGTCCCAATAAGGCGTGGTCATAATTAAGCAGCTCTGAGCTGGAGCTCCCCACACCAGGGCTGCCAGCCAAGCTCTGGTCTCGAAAGCCAAGGTGAGCTCCTCTCAGGACTAAGAGTTTCTTGTCAGCCACTATCGCCAGCCACTCTTGAATGCTCTAATCTTGTTCTCTCGAGAGGGCTCCATTCCTGTCACATTAACAACGCAGATGTAGCTGGGCGTGGTGGTGCACGCCTTGAATCCCAGCACTCAGGAGGTAGATGTAGGAGGATCCCTGTGAGTTGGAGGCCAGCCTGAGACTCCACAGTGAATTCCAGGTCAGCCTGGGCTAGACCGAGACCCTACCTTGAAAAAACAAACAACAGGGAAAACACACACACATCTGGGCATGGTGGTTGCACATCTTTAATTTCAGCACTCAGGAAGCTGAGATAGGAGAATTGCTATGAGTTCAAGGCCAGCCTGGGCTAGAGTGAGACCCTGCTTCAAACAAGCAAAACGAAAATGCAGGGGCTGAAGAGATGGCTCGGCAGTTGAAGGCACTTGCTTGCAAAGCCTGAAGGACTGGGTTCAGTTCCTCAGGACCCACATAAAGGCAGATGCACAAAGTAGTGCATGAATCTGGAGTTCATTTGCAGTGGCAAGAGGCCCTGGTGTTCTCATTCTCATTCTCTGTCTCTCTCTACTTGCAAACAAATAAATGATAATAAAAATGTTTTTAAGCAGGTAGGGGGGCTGGGGAAATGGCTCAGCAGTTAAAGGTACTTGCTTGTAAAGCCTGCTTGTCTGGGTTCAATTCCCACAGAAAGCCAGACACAGAAGTGGCATGTGTGTCTGGGGTTTGCAGCAGCAAGAGACCTTGACACGCACCCCCCCAAACATACATGTGCGCACACAAATTAATTAATTAATTTTTAAAAGAAGATACCCTCTAAAATAGTGCCTCTGGGGCTGGGGAGACAGCTCAGGGAGTAAATGTTTGCTTCCTAAGCACAAGGATTTGAGGTTGATCCCCCAAAACCCACATAAAAAAACTGGACTTGGGCTGGAGAGATGGCTTAGTGGTTAAGGCACTTGCCTAGGAAGCCTAATGATCAAGGTTCACTTCTCCAGGACCCACATAAGACAGATGCACAAGGCTGTGCGTGCGTCTAGGGTTTGTTTGCAGTGGCTAGAGGCCTTGGTTTGCAGCAGCTAGAGGCCCTGGCATGTCCATTCTCTCTCTCTCTCTATCTCCCTCTCTCTCTCTCTCTCTCTTTCTCTCTCTCTCTCTCTGCCTCTTTTTTGCTCCTCTCTCTCTAAGATAAATAAAAACAAAATATTTTTTTTAAAGAAGGGCTGGAGAGATGGCTTCACAGTTAAGGTGCTTTCCTGCAAAGCCAAAGGACCCTGGTTCAATTCCCCAGGACCCACATTAGCCAGATACACAAAGCATTCTTCTGGAGTTCATTTGCAGAGGCTAGAGGCCCTAGTATGCCCATTCTCTCTTTCTCTCTTTCTGCCTCTTTCTCTCTCAAATAAATAATTTTTTTAAAGGAAGAAAAGAAAAAAGTGGACCTGATGGTATGCACCTGTGATCTCAGTGCTAGAGAGACTGAGGCAGGAAAATCCTTGGTGCTTACTGGCTAGATAGGCTAGCCTAATGGTGAGCTCCAGGTCAGTAAGAAACCTTGTCTCAAAGAAGGTGGACGGCCTATCTGAGGATGGCACCAAGTTGTCCTCTGGCCTCTGCATTCATGTTCACACATGTATGTCTGCACACACACATGAACACACAAAATAAACAAAACAAAATAATAAAATATAATACAAAAATATATAATACAATGAGCCAGGTGTGGTGGCACCAGCCTTTAATCCCAGTACTCGGGAAGCAGAGATAGGAGGATTTACTGTGAGTTCAGGGCAAGTCTGAGACTACAAAGAGAATTCCAGGTAAGCCTGGGCTACAGCAAGACCCTACCTCAAAAAAAAAAAAAAATTAAATAAAACAGTGAGCTGGAGGGATGGCTTAGCAGTTCTGGCATTTGGTTGCAAAGCCAAAGGACCCAGGCTCAATTTCCCAGGCCCCACATTAGCCAAATGAACAGGGGGCCACATGCATCTGGAGTTCGTTTGCAGTGGCTAGAGGCCCTGGCATGCCCATTTTCTCTCTCTCTCTCTCCTCTCTCTCTCCCTCTCTCTCTGTCAAATAAATAAATAGATAAAAATGGGGCTGGAGAGATGACTTAGTGGTTAAGGTGTTTGCCTTGCAAAGCCTAAGGACCCAGGTTTGATTTCCTAGTACCTGTGTAAAGCCAAATACACAAGGTGGCGCATGCTTCTGGAGTTCCTTTGCAGTGGCTAGAGGCGCTGGCATGCCCATTCTCTCGCTTTCTCTCCTGCCCCCCTCAAATAAATAAAATATATTTTTTAAATTACAACGGCAGCATTTTCTTCCCTCTGAATATACAGTTGGAGCCTTCCTGGGGAGAGAGAACAGGATCCCTCCTTCTGAGGGCTTAGGGGTACAAGGAGGTTAAGGTGAGCCCAGGTGACAGGGTACATTCTAGGCACTGCATTTGCAGTGAGTGTCCATGTCCCAGCCAGAGAGTCTGAGGCTCTGGAAGTGTCTCCTTCAGTCTGGTTACCCATAAACAGTGGAGCTGCGCTCAGTCCGGCAGTCTGGAAGAGCTGTGTGGGGCCTAGGCTGCCGCCTGGGATTCGTGCAGGCCAGGCTATGGAGAAAAGTGCTGTTCATTCTATGCCTCCTCCCTTTTGCTGGGCCTGCACACGTGGGCATTTGATGTCCCACGCAGGATCCCGAAGTCTCTGTGAGGCCAGGCTGACTGTCATATGCTTCCGTCCTTTTTTAAAACATTTTGTTGACAACCTCCATACACATACATAAAATATTATGATCACAATCCCCTCCCTTCTTTGTTCCAAGTGGTGTCTCTTTCATTTTGATGTCTTCTTTTTGTTTGTTTGTTTGTTTGTTTGTTTCTCCCCCTCCTATTCTGCAGGTCTTGTGTCAAGCACTGTGAGGTCATGGATACCTTGGCCACTCTGTGTCGGGAAGACAGTATTGTAAGCGGTCCTCCCCTTCCCTTGGCCCTTACATTCTTTCCTCCACCTCTTCCACAATGGTCCCTGAGCCTTGGAAGGTGTGATGGAGATGTCTGTCTTAGTGCTAAACACTCCACTGTCGCTTCTTCTTAGCGCTTTGGTGAGTTTTGAGTCTCCCCAGGGGGCACTGCCATCTGAAAAGAGAAGCAACTGTAACAAAAAAAGTGAGAGTGGCATGAATATTAGGAGCGTAAGAATCTTTGCTATCACATTCCCCTTTTTAAAATTTAAAACTTAAGCCGGGCGTGGTCTTCAATCCCAGCACAGGGAGGCAGAGGTAGGAGGATCACCATGAGTTCAAAGGCCACCCTGAGACTATGTAGTGACTTCCAGGTCAGCCTGAGCCAGAGTGAGACCCTTCCTCGAAAAACAAAAAAAAAAAAAAAAAAAAGAAGGTAAATTTTGCATATCATAAAATTAACTGTTTCTAAACCCAAGACAAGGTGGCATTTAGTGTGGTCCTGGTGCACTTGATCAAATCTTTCATTACTCCCAAAAGAAGATAGTCCCTATTGACCAAGCACTCTCCAGCCCCCCAATTTCAGATGCTAATGACCACCAATCTACTTTCTAATCTATTCACCTATTTCATGTAAATAACATAGTACATTTGTGGCACCGTTTGTGTGTGTGTGTGTGTGTGTGTGTCTTCTTATTCTCTACAGGCCTCCACAGCCAGTGTCTACCCACAACCCATCCTTCTCTGCCCTTCCTTTCTGCACAGCAGACAGCCTTGGGCCCCAGCTGGTCCTGACCAAGAGTTCTGCTTCCTTAAGACTCCGCTCTTTCCTGCATCCTGCCCGCCCCCAGGTGAGTATCCGGGGCAGGAAACCGCAAATGCACCTCAAATGCTAAGGACACAAAGCACATCACTGCCGGCCACAGGCTGGGGCCCACGTCTCCTGCCTCACAGCCCGGGAGGCGATCATCTGTCAGTAATTTTGCCTTTATAAATAATTGTATTTGGACTTTATTTGAAAGTCTGACTGCCGGGATAGATTGGCCCCAAGCTCCCATTACCCTTCACATCAATTTCCTCCTGAAACTTGGCGGCTGCGCTGTTTGTCTTCTATGGGGTGACCATCTTTTCACCAGAAAGCCCGTAGAGTTCCCGTTTCCAAGAAGCCAGAAGCTAAAGGACAAGGCTGGACACTCTGTCCCTTGGGAACTGCCACATTGTCTCCCTCTGCTGCCCACCCTTTCCTTTTAGAACCCTGTTGATGTGGGAGGTCCTTAGACCCCACAGCCCTAGGGTGGCAGAATGTCATGGTCGTGTTCCCCCAGTTCGTTCTGTGTCACCCCGTGTGTTGAGTGTCATGGGGTGGGGAGCATTTGGAATAAGATTAAGTGGCATAGTGGTGCCTGACGACAGGCTAGGGCTGTGGGAATTTTGAGGCAGGAGTGTCTCTATGTGGCCACTGGTCCTGGGACGGGGGGTGAGGCTCACTCCACCCCCACTGGTGGCAGGAGGAAGCCATTCATCATGTGGGAGATCTGGCTGCCGAATGTTTATGCGCAGGAAGGAAACGAACTCTTTTCATCCCCTCCACGAGGCGTCTGGCCTGCTCACTCTCCGAGCTGTCAGCCAGGGAATTCTAAATAACGTGTCCGGCGCTCGTCAGTACCTGCTTAGTGTCTCTCGGAACCCTCGGTCCAACACTCCCTGGGTGTCGCGTTTTACTACTGCTTCTTCCTTGAGATAAATCCTGGCATACCTCTATTTCTTGTTGCGGCGGAGTTTAGATGTCTGTCCATGCAGCATGGGTAGGCTGTCTCCTCAGACAGGGGCTGTGCAGAGAGGGCCATGAAACCCCCCGAGCTCCTAGGGTGCAGGTAGAAACGGACAGACGCCTGCCGGGCCTGGGCGGCCACCATCCTGTGGGATGGAGAGCTCTGTTGTTTTCCAAGATTGCCAAGAGGAAACGAGCAGTGAAAAAGCTTACGGTGTGCACACGGCATAGGACTGAGCTGCCTGCGCCGGGATTGGTACCTACGATCATTTAGCCAAGAGCACCTCCACGATCACAAGACGCTGTACTTCTGGCCTCCACAGGTGAAGCACCCAGCAACAAAACCATAGGGTAAATGAACTTCCCTCCATCATGCACCATGCATCATTCCAGCCAGCCACCCACTGTGTATCATCCATTCACCCATTTACCCATCATCCAGTCAGCCGTCTGCTCACCCCCACATCCACCCACCCACCCATCCATCTGTCTAACCATCCACCCACATACCTACCCATCCAGCTTCCTATGCACTCGTCCACCAATCCATATCTACACATATAACCTAGCCAATCACCTACCCATTCACCCATCTATCCATCCAACCATCCATCCACCCAGTCATCTATACCCCCATCTATCCACACATCCATGTTACTATCCTTGTACATACCCATCCACTCACCCAGCCCACCCATCCATCCATCCATCCATCCATCTATCCATCCATGCATGCTTGCACGCATTAGGTACACAGGCCTCCCTCCTGAGGATGCCGTGGGCCCCGTGAGGTCAAGGACAGAGCCTACCTACAGGGGTGTTATCAGGATGGGAGAAGGCACCAGTGCGCTACGCAGGGACTACGGCAGGAGCACATAACAGGAACTGCACGGATCCTCCTGGCGGCAGGGCGTGTGTGTTGAGTGAAGGATGGGGCAATGCCAGTAGGAAGAGGAGCAGGTGGGGCCCGGGTGGAGTGGAGTGGTCTTCCAGGGCTCCCAAGCTGAGTTGGGCAACTCACCTGCTATGATGAGGCTGGGAAAGGGGGCCCCTGGCCCACTCCCCCCCCCATGCCCCGTGGATGAGACCTGGACAGCCCTCCACACGCTCTGAGTGAAGGAGTTGCAGGAGGGCAGGGGGCCGCAGCTGTGCTTATAGGTGGGCAAGGGAAAGAGAATCCCCAGGTGGGACCCGAGACCTGGTGCTTTCTCTGAGCAGGTAATTCCAGTCTCTGAGCCAGCCTCTCCCACAAGTGCCCGTCCATCTCTACTGCTTCCAAGACGTCTGACTGTCCATGGCAACCGTTAGCTTAGAGTGACCAGATCCAAAGCAGGTCCGGGTGGCATGCTGACGCCAGGGTTGGGAGCCCCTGAGCAGCCTGTGTGGGATGTGAAAGCTGGCCAGTCTTAGATTGGCTTGAAGCTGTGACCAGTGGGTTTACTGATGGAGTGGAGGAAGAGGAGTCAGAGTGAAGCCTGGGGTTTGGGTTGGAACCCCAGGAGTTTGAGCTCTGTCATCTGTGAACTTGGGGTGGCAGCACCCACCTAGCCCCGACATCTCTGTGACGGGCATGTCAATGAGGAACCTATAGAGCTGCAAGCTCATTGTCCTGGACATGACAGGGACTCGGAGCAAGTGAGCGTCTGAGGCATCAAATTCCCCAGCATGGACCTGGGAGATGGCCCAGTGGTCAAAGGCCCTTGCCTGCAGTGACTGACAGCCCAGGTCTGATTGCCCAGTACCCACCTAAAGCCAGATACACAGTCGTGCATGTGACAAGAGATGCTAGTATGCTCCCTCTCTTTTTCTTCCTCCCTCCCTCATGCTCTCTCTCCTAACAAATAATAACTTTTTAAAAATTCTCTGCCACATCATAACCCTCTGGCCCAGCATGCAACACAACCCCACAGGCTGTTCCATTCATCTATACACCCAGAGGTCCCTGGATTTACCAGTGACGTCACCCCAGTGCTCCAGTCTGGGACACCCCTGTGCTCCTGGTAGTAACTGACAGAGAGGAGGCTGGGCTTTGCCAGCCAGTATCTCATTGAACTAGAGAGAGTGCCGTGCCCCGGGGAGGGTGGCTTCCCCTGGAGACCAGAGGTAAAGAGCCTGTGAAAGATCAGACCCTGGCTCAGGAGCAAGTCAGCTACTCTACAGACTCTGGAAAACTCTCAGGGCCACTGAGACCCACCCTCTGAGACACTGTCACCTTGGAGGACCAGGGCCAGCTACCTGGCAGGCCAGCCCAAGACAATAATGTTCGAGATGAACCTTCTGCTGCAATCAGGTTTGCATTGCTGGCAGAAATCACCTGATTAAGAGCAGCTTTTTTTGGGGGGGGGGGAAGGGGTTTATTTTGGCTTACAGACTTGAGGGGAAACTCCATGATGGCAGGGGAAAATGATGGCATGAGCAGAGGGTGGACATCATCACACCCTGGCCAACATAAGGTGGACAATAGCAGCAGGAGAGTGTGCCAAACACTAGCATGGTGAAACTGGCTATAAAGCCCATAAACCCGCCCCCAACAATACACTGCCTCCAGGAGGCACCAACTCCCAAATATCCATCAGCTGGGGACCCTGAACACCCAAATTTATGGGGAACACCTGAATCAAAACATCACATTCCACCCCTGGCCCCCATAAACTGATGACCATACATGATATAAAATACAATGCACTCAGTCCATCTTTAAAAGTCCCCATAGTTTTTATCAATCTTAATGATGTTCAAACATTTCCATAATCCAAGGTCTTTTAACTGAGCCAAAATGCCAAAAAAATCCCTCAAAAACCCATAATGGCATAGAATAAATACTAATACCGCAAAAGATGGCACTGGGCATAGCAAAGAAATGCTCAAGCAATATAAGATTTAAACAGGGAAAACACCAAACTTTCTAGCTCCAAGTCCAACAACTCTAGCCAGCGACAAGTCTCTGAGTCTGATCATTCTAATCAGCAACCAGTCTCTGATGTTCCAATTCTGCCCCTCTAGGTAGGCTACTTGCAGTCCTGGAAAACTTCATTCAGGGCTTGCAGCTCTCCTTAGCAACCATCTCATGGTCCTGGCATCTCCACAGGGTCTCAACTACAACCCATGGTCCATCCTTACAGCTCCATCAGATCTCCTCGCAGGCATCCAGCAAACCTGCTTCATGTTGACCAAAATACAAGACTGGACCATGTTACAAATTCAATAATCCTCTATTCCCTGCATTTCTTATACTCCATAATACCAGGTAGGGTGCCAATTTGTTAATCCAGGGGGGAATAAAGCAGCCTTTGAAGAACAGAACACTCCTTGAGCATTCAGCCCCTTCAAAAGACTGCATTCTTTCTGTTGTCCCAATGCAGGTCAGCCGGCCCAATGTCAACGGTTGTAATCTTTCGTACATTTGTAGCTGAACAGGCAAAAGTTTCAGCCCAAAGATTTCTTTCTGTGCCATATTCCTGTGATCACATCAGTCTGTTTCTATGCAAAGCAACCTTGTACAAGTTCTCAGGACACTGGCATAACAGCAAGCCTCTCACACAAAGTACTTCTAGCCCAGTCCAAGCAAAGCTCTTTCTCACCCTCACAAACCAAGCTTCATAGTCTATAGTTCTTATTGCATTCTGGTCTTTTAACTCTGACTAGAATAGTCCATCAAGATGTACTTACAGAACTGCAAGATGTCTCTTAGACCAAGGTCAGCCCCAAAAGGCCAAAGCCACACAGTCAGGTGTCTAGCAGCAATGACTTCACTGTTGGTACCAACTATACTGTTGCAGTCAAGGTTCCCATTGCAGGCAGAAATCACCAGACCAAGAGCAGTTTTTTTGGGGGAAAAAAAAGGTTTATTTTGACTTACAGACTCAAGGAGAAGCTCCATGATGGCAGGAGAAAACAATGGCATGAGCAAAGGGTGAACATCACCCCCTGGCCAACATAAAATGGACAATAGCAGCAGGAGAGTGTGCCAAACACTGGCATGGAGAAACTGGCTATAACACCCATAAGCCCACTCCCAACAATATACTACCTCCAGGAGGTGTTAGTTCCCAAATTTCTATCAGCTGGGAACCTAGCTTTGAAAACACCCAAGTTTATGGGGAGCACCTGAATCAAACCACCACACCTTGGCTGTGAGGAATGGGGCCCTTAGGGGCCGAGGGGATGTGTGTTGGGCAATGGGGAATGAAATGCGTGGTTTCTCTGCAGCAGGTCCTCTGGGGAGGGCGGGGAGGCTGAGGCTCAGGGGCAAATACCTTCCTGTCCTGGCCCACCTGTTCTCCCAGGTGAATAGGTGAGGTCCACCTTAGGCAGAGCACTCAACAAAACTCGGCCTTGCCAGGTTCTGAAGCCCAAAGGTTGGGCCTGGGGACCCGGCTCTCAGCTACCTGGATTGGTGGCTTCTGGAGCCTCCTGGTATTGTCTTCCAGCACCTGGAAGATGCCAGACTCTGTCACCAAGCCAGGCTCTTGCCTGAAAGGGGCAGGCCAGGAACAGGTCACTAGCTAACTCCTCTTTCCACCTGCCCGCACAGCCTCCCTCAGGCCATTCTGAGAAGCCTCAATGCCTGGGCGTTCCTGGTGTCCTGAGTTCCAGAAACCAACACAAAGGCACTCACTCCAGGAAGGGTCTTCCTGGGCAGGCTGCTGTTATCTGCTGTTCGGGGTGCAGTTGGGGCAAGTGCACCCCTGTCTGCAGGCTCTGGGGTTAGGGACAGTCCTGTCACTGGGAGGGAGGGGCTGGGTCCTGAACCACCAGCTAGTGAAAGACCCCTGGGCTGCTTGGTAGAGTGGGATATAGCGAGAGTGTGAGGAAGAGTGATGAGACAATGGTAAACCAGACATTCTGCGTGACCATAAAATGGTCTGAAAGTCCTCCATGCTCAGGCGGAAGCCTCACTTCCACTGTTTAAGCTTGAGAGTGGGGCTTGGGGCTGGGGAGATGGCTCAGTGGGTAAAAGCATTTGTTGTGCCAGGTGGCGCCCGCCTTTAATCCCAGCACTCTGGGAGGCAGAGGTAGGAGGATCACCGTGAGTTCGAGGCCACCCTGAGACTACATAGTGAATTCCAGGTCAGCCTGAGCCAGAGTGAGACCCTACCTCAAAAAAACAAAACCAAACCAAATAAACAAAAAACGCTTGTTGTGCTTGCTTCGGCAGCACATATACTAAAATTGGAACGATACAGAGATTAGCATGGCCCCTGCGCAAGGATGACATGAAAATCCGTGAAGCGTTCCATATTTTTAAATGTCGCTGTGCAGTTTAAAAAGAAAGAAAGAAGCACTTGTGCAAGCAAGAGCGAGGACCTGGGTTCCGCTGTCGCTGCAGCGTGCATCTGTAATTGCAGCATGCCCACGGCGAAACTGGAGGCTGCCAGGCGGAAACGGGAGAATCCCCGGAAGCTCTAGGGCCAGCCGGCCGGGTTATCACTATACACCTCAGCAAACAAGAGACCCCGCCGCAAGCAAGGGGAAAAATAAGGACCTGCACCTAGACTGTTCTCTGACCTCCACACAGTCACTGTACCACACGTGTGCCCACACGAACATACGCAGACAAGCACGTATACACACGTCACATGCACACAAAGATAGTAAAAAAATTAAAAAGAAAAGAATGGGGACAGGAGGGATGGCTCAGCAGTTAAGGCGCTTGGCCGCAAAGCCAAAGGACCCAGGTTCGATTCCCCAGGACCCACATTAGCCAGATGCACAGGGGGGTGCACGTGTCCGGAGTTCATTTGTAGTGACTGGAGGCCCTGGTGCACCTATTCTCTTTGTCTCTCTCTCTCTCTCTCTCTTTCTGTCAAATAAATAAATAAAAATAAGATATTAAAAAAAAATGAAAGAATGGGACCCTCTGAGAATTTTAACTGCTCATACACACCAAGAGCTCTCGGGGGTGGGGGGTGTCTGACACCATGGGATGGGGTGTCTGTCCCTCTCATCAGGTGATGCTTTATACCTCTGTACTGTCTCTGGATTCTCCATTCCCTCACAGATGCAGGCCTCCAGACCTTGGGCTGAATAATCCTTGGTTTGTTTGTTTTTGATGTGTACTGGCCTCAGGCATTCTATGGCAACCACAGAAATGGACCAGAAGGCTGCTCACCCCCAATCCCTGTTGTATCCCCCTGAAGGTGTGGCTCCAAACTGAAGCCTTCTCACTCAGGGCCAGCTTCCCACACCCGTCCCCAGGAAGAGCTGCTCCTCCAGTCCCACTGCTGTACCCTTCCTGTCACACCTCCTCCCCGGGCCTCAGCACTCCAGAAAAGTTTCTAGCCTCTGGGCCTTGGTCCCTGTCCTGACATTCAAGTCCAGTGAATGAGCTGACCTCCCCCTCCCCCGCTGCAGCGGCACCCTGGATGCCACCACCCCCTCATTGTGGGGGTGCCACTGGCCCTCCCGGCACTCACTTGTGCTTTGGGTTCAGTCTGTCTCACCCTAGGTGCCTAGGGTTCTCCCCTATCAGTTGGGTGACTTGGGCACACAGGCCTCATAGATCTCTCCCTCAGTCCGCCTGTCTCTCTTGAGAAAGGCGAGCCTTGAGCTCCTGACATCCTCCTGCCTCAGATCTCGCATTATAAGCATTTAGGTGCCACACCTGACCTGGCTTTCTTTCCTTTACGTCTTTCTTTTTTCCCTTTGTATTTGTGTACGTAGTGTGAACGTGTATGTGTGTGTTCACATGTGTGTGTGTGAGGTGCATGTGCACATGTGTGTGGAAGCCAGAGGTTAACACTGGGTTATCTTCCTCGACAGCTCTCCATTTATGTACTGGGGCAAGGTCTCTCTCCTGAGCGCAGAGCTCTCTGACCTGGCTCGTCTCGCCAGGCAGCTGGCGCTGAGTGGCCCTGCCCCTGCCTCCTCAGGGATTGGCGGCAGGCCGCTGCACCAGTCAAGCATTTCCATGGACGCCTGTTGGGAACGGAACTCAGATGCTCATGCGGCCTTGGCAGGCACTTCACTAGCTATCTCCCCAGCTCCCAGCTTCATTTCTCTTGGCATTTGGCTTCTGAACGCAGGGTGGCACACCTGAGACCCTGAAAGGCCAAGCGGCTCTGATGACACATGGGCATCCACTCCTCCCCCTGTCCAGAGGGCTGTGACTGCCGCCTAGGGGAACTGACAGCCTCTCCGGGCCCACCCCTGGCCTTCAGGCTTCACTCTGAGGACCCCTTCGGCAACCCTATCCCCCAATTCCCTACTGACGCCACTGTCCCATCTGAGGACCTGCCCTGGGAAGAGCTCATCCTGGGAAGGAGGACTCCCCCTGGAGGGAGGATCCACTCTGGGAGGGAGGTCTCCCCTGGAGGGAGGTCTCCCTTGGAGGGAGGATCCACTCTGGGAGGGAGGATCCACTCTGGGAGGGAGGACTCCCCCTTAGAGGAGACACAAGGCCAGGTGTGATCATGGAACTGGATTATCCGCTGAGGCACAGGTACAGTTCCCATCCTTATCTCGGCAGGCAGGAACTACATGAGGCCCGCGGAAGGAGGAGGGGAGGCCTGGAAGGAGGCAGGAGCGTCACCTATCTGTGCCATGACCTGAGCAGGGACAGTCCCAGAGGCCAGAATGCTATGGGGTTGAACTGGTCCTGGTATGCTCATTCTTTCTGAGGCTTGCCAGAGCAAGTCAAAGAGCTGGGCTCATTTGTGGCCCCAGGGAGCAGGAGGCATACAGGGCCCCAGAGAAGCGAGAGAGGGCTAGTGCTGCCCCCTGGTGGTGAAGGGCACCCACCTGCATGGCTCTGCCTCAGGGACCCTCTCTATAGGCGCATGGGGAGGCATGCCTAGCTTAGCTAAGTGACCAGGGCCCTATATCCCAGGGGCAGGGACACAACCACATTTGATGCCCTCTGAGACAGGGCCTCCCACTTGGTCACAGAGAGGACTTCAGCAACCTAGCCTGTTCTGATGGCTCTGCCAACAGGGGACAGACTCCAAATTTGAACCTGGACTTCTGCCTGGCTAACCGATCTCCTCTTTACACATGTTTCAGGGGAAACTGATGTTTTTAGAGTGCAGTAGCTGTCAAAATACCCAGCATCATCCGGGCGTGGTGGCGCATGTCTTTAATCCCAGCATTGAGGAGGCAGAGGTAGGAGGATTACCGTGAGTTACAGGCCACCCTGAGACTACATAGCTCATTCCAGAAAGCCTGAGCTAGAGTGTGACCCTACCTCTAAAAAGCCCCCCCCCCACAAAAATAAACAGCATCAGAGGTCCACTCTACTCCTAAGCTGCTCACTGCAGCCCCCCAAAGCCCTGGGGAATCCTCTTGGGTGGGGGCCATGCAGGTGCCAGGATGGAGTTGGGGCCCAAGCCTGGGGTACATTCCCTCTCTCCATGCAGGGGATGCGTGCCTCTGGGGATTGAAACACCATGACCAGACCCAACACTGGTGTGGAGGTCAGACGAAGGGGTAGTTGTAACACAGGGGCTTTGTTTCCACAAACCCTTGAGCCCCCATCCCCTGCCCCGTCAGTAATAGAACCAATCATTGGCTCAAAATGGTCCACATCCATGTCTGGGACTGTGGACATGACCTTTACATGGATAAGGACTCGGTAGGCATGAGGCAGCCCAGGACCTGGAGGTGGGACCCTGGATGTCATTTTAAGGGTCCTTGTCAGAGGGAGGTGGGATGGGGAGTCAGAGAAACGATGACACTGGAAGAAGAGGGCAGGGAAAGAGAGCGGGGAGGGAGCAAGGGACAGAGACAGATGGAGAGAGACATGGACAGAGAGGGAAGCAGAGACTAGGGGAGGGAGAGATGGGGAAAGGAGAGACAGAGACAGAAAGAGACTGACAGAGACGATGAAGGAAAGAGAGAGACAAAGCAAGAGACTCCATCTCACTGACTCTGAGACAGAGGGAGGGGCCTGGACCAAGGGTCATGATGGCTCTTCCCCTGGGGTTGCCGAAAGGGGCCACCTATATGCAGGACACTTCAGGGACATGTCTGCCATGCAGGACATTAGAGCATACATCTGCAGTTTGGAACCAGCAAGTATGTGGTCCTATGTGACAGCAGTAGCGGACACCTCACGGCACAGGTTCCCCTCTAGGGAGAGGCTTGGCATCTTCCAAGGGAAGCTGTCCCTTGGCCCTGTTTCCACAGGCTCCTGCCACCGTGGTGCCCAGTGACAGACTGCACTCACTGGGCCCAGGCTCAAGACGGGCGAGGAGGGTGAGGCCTGACTGGAGTCCCCGCTGACGATGTGGGGCAAAGCTGAGCTGCCACAGCCCCGGAAAGGAAGAACGAGGGGCATGCTCCTGGCCACCAAGGGGGACAGAGAGGGCGAGAGTCTGGAGGGGGGTCGTCTTGACCTAGCGGGAGCTCTCTGCTGCAGAGCCATCTGCAGGAAGTCACAGGCATGCATACTCCCTTTGGGGTTCAGTTTAACTTCAGCATACAAGGTAGACAGATGCCAGTCATGAAGGTGCCCCTCTCTGGGCACAGCATCTCTCCTCTGCGCCTAGCCGGTGGGCCTGGCCACTGTCACAGAACACTCTCGGCCCAACTCTACAGGGTACACGGAGGCCGGGGGGGGGGGGTTGGGGGGGGCAGAAGGGACTTGGCCTCCACACAGCTGGCCACAGGGCTGCAGGATCCCAGGCCGGCCAAGTGCTCCTTCCCGTGGCACTATGCTGCCCCCTGGAGGCAGGTCTGCTTAGCAGAAAGTGCAGAGTGGGAGGGGCCAAACCCAGGGTTAACAGGGGCCTGGCCTAACCAAGGGCAGGGTCTAGCGTTGTTCACTGCACAAGTGGCTGGGATTGGGGGTGACCAGGAGCTGGCACCCCTCAGTGGTAAAGGTGGGATGCGTGCAGGGTGACCACCAGGAGAAGGAGACTGGACCCAGCCTGCGGTTCCTAGCAATTTAACAACATGACAATGACAGTTTTGCCTCTATAGTCCATGACAAAGCACCGGGGCTCACTGAGCGTAAGTTCAGAGCAGACAGCTGTCCCACCATCGGAGGGGATGTGATACATGGCAGAGACGCTGACGGGTAACACCCAAAGAAGAGGGTCATTTCAAAGAGCAAAGAGAGACAGGATGTGATGGGAAGGGGAAGAGAGAGTGGGGAAGTGGAGGCAGAGCAGGGCCAGTCAGGGTGGTGGGAGGGGCTGTCTGATATTCCAGGGAAGACCTGCCCAAGGGGGAAGTGTTCCAGGTAGACAGACCAGAGCGAAGGTCCTGGGCCAGGGGAGATCCCAGCCGGTCTGAGGAAGGTCAGGAAGGGCTCTGTGGGGCTGGGGGTGTAACTCAGTGGTAGAAGGCTTGCCTAGTGTGCACAAAGCCCTGGGCTTCATCCTCAAAATGGTGTAAACCAGGGCTGTTGGTGAACTCCTGTAATCCCAGCACTCGGGAAGTGGAGGCAGGAGGCGGGTTTGGGCTACATGAGATCCTGTCTCAAACAAAAAAGACCCCATGAAATCAGAGAATCACTCGCGTTCACAATTGCATCCAAAAAAATAAAGTACCTTGGAATAAACCTAACCAAGGAAGTAAAGAATCTCTACAAGGAGAACTTTAAAACACTCAAGCGAGAAATTGCAGAAGACACTAGAAAGTGGAGAAACATCCCTTGTTCCTGGATGAGAAGAATCAATATTGTGAAAATGGCAATCTTACCAAAAGCAATCTACACATTTACTGCAATCCCTATCAAAATTCCAAAGGCATTCTTCATGGAAATAGAAAAAACAACCCAAAAATTCACTTGGAATCACAAAAAATCTCAAATATCTAAAATAATACTGAGCAACAAAAATAAGGCTGGTGGTATCACCATACTTGATTTTAACCTGTACTACAGAGCCATAGTAACAAAAACAGCATGGTACTGGCACAAAAACAGACATGTAGATCAGTGGAACAGAATAGAGGACCCAGATGTAAGCCCAAGTAGCTATAGCCACCTGATATTCTATAAAAATACTCATTGGAGCTGGGCGTGGTGGCACACGCCTTTAATCCCAGCACCCGGGAGGCAGAGGTAGAGGATTGCTGTGAGTTTGAGGCCACCCTGAGACTCCATAGTGAATTCCAGGTAGCCTGGGCTAGAGTGAGACTGTACCTCGAAAAACCAAAAAAAAAAAAATACTCATTGGAGAAAAGACAGCCTCTTCAGTAAATGGTATTGGGAAAACTGGATATATATCTGTAGAAGGATAAGAATAGATTCTTTTTTCTCTCCATGCACAAGAATTAAGTCCAAATGGATTAAAGACCTTGACATCAGCCCTGAAACTCTGAAACTACTAGAGGAAAAAGTAGGGGAAACTCTTCAACATATTGGTCTTGGCAAAGACTTTCTGAATACAACCCCAATTGCTCAGGCAATAAAACCACAGATTAGGGCTGGAGAGACGGCTTAGTGGTTAAGCGCTTGCCTGTGAAGCCTAAGGACCCCGGTTCGAGGCTCAGTTCCCCAGGTCCCACGTTAGCCAGATGCACAAGGGGGCGCACATGTCTGGAGTTCGTTTGCAGTGGCTGGAGGCCCTGGCGTACCCATTCTCTCTCTCTCTCTATGTGCCTCTCTCTCTCTCTCTCTCTCTCTCTGTCGCTCTCAAATAAATAAAAATTAAAAAAAAAAACCCACAGATTAATCACTGGGACCTCATGAAATTACAAAGATTTTGCACTGCAAAGGACACAGTGAAAAAAGCAAAGAGGCAACCTACAGAATGGGAAAAAATCGTCACCAGCTATACATTTGATAGAGGATTGATATCTAGGATATACAAAGAACTCAAAAAGTTAAATAATAAGGAATCAAACAAGCCAATCAAAAAATGGGCTATGGAGCTAAATAGAGCATTCTCAAAGGAAGAAATACGAATGGCATATAAGCATCTAAAAAAATGTTCCACGTCACTAGCCATCAGGGAAATGCAGATTAAAACTACATTGAGATTCCATCTCACTCCTGTCAGATTGGCCACCATCATGAAAACAAATGATCATAAATGTTGGTGGGGATGTGGAAAAAGAGGAACCCTTCTACACTGCTGGTGGGAATGCAATCTGGTCCAGCCATTGTGGAAATCAACATGGAGGTTCCTAAAACAGCTGAAGATTGATCTCCACATGACCCAGCTATAGCACTCCTAGGCATATATCCTAAAGCATCATCTCATTTCCTTAGAAGTATGTGCTCAACCATGTTTATTGCTCCTCAATTTATAGTAGCTGGGAAATGGAACCAGCCTAGATGTCTCTCAACTGATGAGTGGATAATGAAGATGTGGCACATTTATACAATGGAGTTCTACTCAGCGGTAAAGAAAAATGAAGTTATGAAATTTGCAGAAAAATGGATGGACCTGGAAAGGATTATACTAAGTGAGGTAACCCAGGCCCAGAAAGCCAAGCGCCACATGTTCTCTCTCATATGTGGATCCTAGCTACAGACGATTGGGCTTCTGTGTGAGAAGGAAAATACTTAGTAGCAGAGACCAGTAAGTTAAAATGGAGATGTAAAGGGAAGAGAAAGGAAGGGAGAAGGGTACTTAATAGGTTGGTATTGAATATATGTAAGTACAATGGTTGAGATGGGGAGGTAATATGATGGAGAATGGAATTCCAAAGGGGAAAGTGCAGGGAGGGGGGAGGGAGGGTATTACCATGGGATATTTTTTATAATCATGGAAAATGTTAATAAAAATTGTGAAAAGAAAAAAAATAAAAAATAAATAAACAAAAGGAAAGGCCCCAGCTGGTTGTGCATGCCTTTAATCCCAGCACTCAGGAAGCAGAGCTAGGAGAATCACCATGAGTTCGAGACCACCCTGAGACTATATAGTGAATTCCAGGTCAGCCTGAGCTAGAGTGAGACCCTTCCTCAAAAAACCAATAATAATGATAATAATAATGATAATTTAAAACTAAATTAAAAAAAATACAGACAGGTGTGGTGGCACACACCTTTAATCCCAGCACTCAGGAGGCAGAGGTAGGAAGATTGCCGTGAGGTCGAGACCACCCTGAGACTACATAGTGAATTCCAGATCAGCCTGGGCTAGAGCAAGAGTCTACCTTGAAAAGAAAGAAAGAGAGAGAGAAAGAGGGAGGGAGAGAAAGAAGGAGGGAAGGAAGGAAAGAAAGAAGGAAGGGAGGGAGGGAGGGAGGGAAGAAAGCATGCTGCTATAGCTGGTGCTGAGGTCATGGATAGGTGGCTGGGGGCCGGATGGGGCTTGGAAGGCAGGTTGGAGGGCGGGGTGAGGCTGCTGGAGAGTCATCTGCCCAGGTTTGGACCCAGGTTCTTTGTCCTTGTAGCAGCTGGTGCTGCAGCCTCCTTCCACAGTGAGATTCCCTCAAGAAAACACCACCTGCTTGTCTATACTTTCTCAGCCACTGGTTGGCTTTCTCCTGCCAAAACAAGTGGGTTTTTTGCTTGTTTGTTTGTTTGTTTGTTTGTTTTTGAGACAGGGTCTTACTCCATGGTGCTGGCTGGCCTGGAATTCACTATATTTAAAACCCAGGCTGGCTTTTTTAATAAGTAGCCATCCTCCTGCCTCAGCATCCCAAGAGCTGGGATCACAGGCGTCATGCATGACCACTTATTCTAGAGTGTGCCTGCGACCTGTAACTACCCTAGACTCTGGAAGCATTGGCATCGGACGTTTGACCGCCATGTAATTCTGCCTCCTAGATGGCGCAGTCCTAAGGGTGGAGTTCCTCTTCCCGGGGATGGCCGCCGTGTCAGTGTCCCAACCATTCTGCTCCCCAGCATCCTGTGCAGGGAAGGCTGGCCCGTGGCAGGTGCTCAGGGGACACACACACGCATGCTGCCGTGTGACATGACGTCTTGTCTTACCTGAAGAGGAGGACTGATGCCAGCAGGGCTTACAAAGACAACCTCTGGGCCGTGTCCATCATACCAGCCTCTCATTCTACTTCTAACTTCTTTCAACCTCTTTCCTTTTTTGCCTGGGCTACCAGGAAGCTCTCGTCAGTGTCTGTAACTAAGGACTGAGGTATCTCCCTTTGAACCCGGGGACCTCCTTCCTCTTCTTCTCTGCTCCTGTCCTATCTGTGTGACCTCCTTGCTCGCTGGTCTCTGTGTTTTCACAGCCTGCCACCTCCAAGGCTCCAGAGAAGTAATGAGGGAAGGAGAAAGGGGGAAGGTCCCACTCCCTTCCATGGGCCCACGCTTGGCATGCTGGATTGCCCACCTGGGCCTCCCGTACCTCGAGGCGCCGGCTCCGGCACTAGTCAAGGCCTTGCAGATAAGATCTGGTCAGATAAGAGCTCCAGTGACCCCGAGTGAAGGGGACAGGGCCGGAGCTTTAACCATGTTCTCCTGGCACAAGGCTTGCCCGGGAATAAAAATACCAGGTGTGGGCGGATGTGAGACTCCCGAGAGACTTCTCAGCCTGGCACCGCCTGGCTGGCAACACCTCTCAAAGGTGAGGAGCGGCAAGAAATTCCAGGTGGGTCCCCACCCAGCGGGAGAGGCGGCCTTGGAGGCCCGTGGGGGCCTGGTCTTTCTGCATGACCTCACTCCTTCAGCAGCTCCTGGGGCCTGGCCCTTGCCTGTTTCTCATCTGTAAAATGGAGCCATCATGAGCCACATGGCCCAGGAGGGCAATTCTATGAGAGCCCTTGGTGGATGCCCGGCGTGGGCTTCTGCTGCCATCGCATTCACTCTCACTGGGGTGCCTGCCCAGACTGTGCCCACCTGTCCTGAGCTGTCAGACCTCTTGCCTGGCTAATGGCTGCTGGGGCTTGGGCAAGCATGGGAGGCACGAGTCGCTGGCTGGGGGACAGCTCTCAGTGCCCCACAGGGCTGAGCCCAGCTCAGGCAGCCTAGGAGGTTGCTTCCTGGTGGGGGACTTCTGGGGGGCCAGGCTGCCCAACCAGCACTGCCTGGATGCATGGCTCCTTCTTCTGGAAGCCATACTGAGCTGGGTGGACCCTCACAGTGAGATGAGATTTCAGTGTCCCAGCAGCTCGAGCCCCATCTATGGAAGGCAGCGGTTTGTCATCTCCTTTCGTCTCCACCATAGCCCCTCGTTTCCCACCAATTTGGCTTCCTGGCTCTGAGTCTCAAACCCAAGGTGGAGCTCTGTAGAGCCCAGGCCTGGGCCTGTCTTCTACCCCCTCTGTGGCGCCCCCACTCACAAGGAAGCTGCTTCCAATGAGGCTGCAAGGACCCCCAGCAATGCCCACCAGGGCGGGGGCATAGGTGGCCTGAGCTGTGGACTGCAGGGAGGTGGTGCCATCAACTACTGCCTGCTCTGCCCGGTCCAGCTCTGCCCTGACAATTAATGGTGTTTCCAGCTTCCTACAGACCCTGGGGACACTCTCTCCGTGACAGGGATCGTAGGGTCCCATGAGATGCCTTGAGTGGGGACATTTGGGGGGTCACAATAACCACCTCACTTTCAGATCTCTGCAACCATAGTGTGGACCCCTGCCCCCCATCCGCCCCACCCCAGGCCATCTCTACAAGCAGGGATCCAGGAGCTCAAGCCTGAGGCACCAGGAGCCACGGTTCAGAGACCTACCACCAGGGGGCAGCACCAGATCCCTTTGTCGTCAACCAGAGCACAGCTGAATCCTTGGAGGCGCTGGCCTGCCCCGTCCTGCACTGGCCCAGGGGCAGGCTGAACAGGGGATTCGAGCCACTGGGCCTGGGGACACTCCATGGTGTGTTCTTTTTGGCTGATCTTTTCAGCTGCCTGGTGCTGCCTACCACTCATGGCCCAGCTGAGACACCCCAAGACTCTTGGGGAGGCCAGGCTGGGTAGCACATAAACCTTCCATCTATCCTCAGAAGAGAAAAACTCCAAGCTGGTAGAAAGGCCGGACTGGACAGCCAGTGGACATCATCATAAGCAGCAAAGACCTGATAAGAAGTCAAGTCAGGGGCTAGAGGGATGGCTTAGTGGTTAAGGTGCTTGTCTGCAAAACCAAAGGACCCTGGTTAGATTCCCCAGAACCCACGTAAGCCAGGTACACAAAGTGGTGCATGCATCTGAAGTTTGCTTGCAGTGGCTAGAGGCCCTGATGTGCCCATTCTTTCTCACTGTCTACCTATTTCTCAAATAAATAAATAAATAAATAAAAGAAGTCGTCAGGAAATGAGAAAACCCTTCCCCTGAGCCAATCCTCCTGGAGCCAGAGTCTGGCACCATGGTGATGCCAGAAACAGCTCTGGAGAGGAGCCTAGAGATCTGGGTTTGAGACCAGCCCCTGGCGAGGTCTACGCACAGGTCTGAGGCCTGTCTGAAGTTCAGCTTCTCCGTCTGTACAGAGGAGTGAGGAAGTCTATTCTGCCGACCTCCTGGCAAGAAGCAAAGACTTGG
This sequence comes from Jaculus jaculus, assembly GCF_020740685.1. Taxonomy (NCBI): domain Eukaryota; kingdom Metazoa; phylum Chordata; class Mammalia; order Rodentia; family Dipodidae; genus Jaculus; species Jaculus jaculus. The sequence goes on from NC_059102.1 coordinate 158,005,226, forward strand.
GGTGGGTTCAGAAGCCCTGGAGTGCCCTTTTTCTGATCTGGGGCTGCCGGACCTGGGGGCTCTTCCCAACTATCTTGTTTGGAAAGGTGTGACTTTTGGGGCCTTCCTGGTGTTGATGGACTAAGTCCCCAGCCAGCAGCCAGATGGCTGGCTCACGTCAACAGCTGTTCAACCCCCCAGGGAGAAGGGTCCCCCCGTCACATGGTCACTGATGGAAACGCGACTGCCTCCCACAGTCCTGCGCTCGGCCTGCCTCGTGGTGTGCTTGGGACGAGCTCCCTGTCCACGTGGCAGCAGGTGTCACCTCACGACACCTTTCCCGGCCTTGGTTTCCCACCGAGGAGCCACGGGACTTCCTCCAGCAAGGTCCCCTCTTCAGTCAGGTATTGCCCTGCTCCAGAATCTGCAGTGGAGCCCCAGGGCCACACAAGGCTGCCTGAGCCCCTCCGTGAGTGTCCTTTTAGACCTTGCTTCGAGGCATCACACCGCCCCCTTCTCCTTCATGGACACCCAGGGCACACTGGGCACAAGCCATTGGAATCTAGGGTCCCGGGGGGCAGCACGATGGGATGTCAGCTGCTTAAGGTCTAAGCCAGGCCAGAGGATAAGAAGGTGGGTGCCAGGCCAACGAGAGCTAGGGCATGGGTCATGTGCAGTGTGCTGTGTACCCCACAAGAGGTCTCCTTCCTCTGATGTACATAGAGCCACCAAGTATGTGCCAGGCATCTCTGAGGGGTGCCAAGATGAGGGCCCTCTCTTTGGGAACTCCCGTTCCCCACAAGATCCCAGCTCTGGCCCATGGGCTGGAGACCAGAAGCAAGTCTTCCATTTCTCCAGTAGGGGACATGTCTCCAAGTAATGGAGAAGGTCAGCACAGAGACCTCACAGTGTCCTCAGGAGGCATGAGGCCAGAGGACAGGTGTGAGGCCCCTCCCCCCACAAGTTCAGGTTCCACCATCCACTGCTCATGAGCCAGTCCCCCATGGCTATCTCTCTGTGCTGACCCAGAGAGGCCCAGCGTTGTCTTCCCAGAACTCTTCCACTTCTGGGTCCTGTGCCAGCAGAGGACCTGCCTGCCATCCCTCCATTACAGTCGGACCGTGGCACCTCCCTGAGTCACGGCCATCCCCAGCATGGGCTGCTGTGTCTGCCCACTGCAGCTCAGGTGAAAGACAGCGTGGCTGGAGCTCTCGAATAAAGCCCAACCTCCCCGCTACGCTGGACCGTCACACAGTCACTCCCGCATCTTCACACTGCCACAGCCCCAGGGACAAAGAGAATTAGTGTTTCCTATCTCTCTGACCTTAGTCCCCAGTGGCCTCTGACTCTGCAGAGGGGGACACATTCATCTTGCTCTCTCTCAGACACCATTTAGGGGTTCAGGAAAGACCTGTCAGGGCCTCAAGTGATCCCCCCAGCCCACCTAGCTGATGCCCAGTACTGTGGAGCTCCCCTGATGCCCTGACCACAGGCTGCACCTGGAGCTATTTGGACCTTCTGGCTCCAGAGAGGTGTGGCCACCAGTGGCTTCTGGAGGAGGCACAGGGTCCCCAGAGCACAGTGAGGATGTCCAGTAGCCCTGGCGCCCCCATCCACACCTCCCCAAGCTGATGTTTGACATCCCACTAATCCTACCTACTCCTCCAGGGTGGGGGTGGAACATGGTAGAAGTCCGCTGCCCCACTCTGCCGGGATCAGGGGCTGCTGATTCACTTGGGGACAGTGGCTTCGCCGCCCTAACCAGTGAAACATGACAAAGCTTGTCCCAGGAGTGGGAGCCTCCCTCCTGTGGTAGGTGGACACAGCCCCACCCTGTCAGGACCGGGTCAGTTTGTGATCAGGCCTGATGTGGTATCTCCCCTGCTCCCGGATGGTCTCCACAGTGACCTCAGCACCCCCACCGTGGGCCCCAGTGGACAGCCAAGCACCATGTCGCTGAGAGCTTCCAAGATGGGGAGGTGACAGCCACCAGAGACCCTGTGCTACAGGGACAGTCACTGTGTCCAGGTCACTGGGACAGCAATTTGGGGACTCTCAGTCTTGCCAGAGGGACGGACAGGCACGCCCAGGGCTGGACCTCCGAGGCTCTGGTGTCACCTCAGTCTCCAAAGGGGTGGGTCCCGGCTTCAGTGGCCTTTACACTGAAGGGGAGTGTACCAGCCAGCAGAGACCAAGAGAGCCCCCTGCGGGGAGGATGAGAAAAGAGGGAAGAGAGAGAAGGAATAGAAGATACACAGTTGCTCTGGGCAGAAGCAGTCTCTACCAAGAGGACAGGAAGGACCTGAGTGGATAGGCCTGGGGACCAGGATCTGGTAGCCCAGGGAAGTCCCCTAGCCCAAGATTTCCAAGCTACCCTCCGCCTGGCACTCAGCCCTGATCTTCCCTTGTAACAGTGGAGTTCAGGTTTCACTTCCAAAGGCCCAAAGACCGCCACAGCCAAGACATGCCACATATGCCGGATGCCCTACCCCACAGTCTGGGACAGAGCAGAGCTGGGCCACCTGACATGCGCATCGGGGAGTCAGGCATCTGTCCAGGAAGCCTACTGGGGACTCAAAGGAAGAGCCCTGACTTTGAAGCCTGCTGAGTTTGGGTCCAGGGAAGAATGAAGGAGGAAGCCCTCACAGCCATTGCCTTTGGAGACCCTCCAAGGAGGCACAAAGCAACCAGACCAGACCACCCACCTCTCTTCTCCCAGACACAACGTCCTGCAGCTGCTGCCCCTTCCCCGGTCACTGCATAACAAACACACCTAAGCCTTCGCTTCACTGGGCTGCAGTGTGACCGCAGGTCATGATGTCACCCTCAGGCCTCAGTGTCCCCCGTTACATGCTGTTTGTAATAATCACCAGAGTTCAGGCCCTATGCACTCAGTAGGGCCCTACTAACGAGCATGATGCTGGCCACGGGTGCCTTGAAGGGCTAGCTCTAGCTAGTTGCTCTTCCGTGCCAGTCCTAGTTTTTGGATGAGGGGGTAGTGGCTTCTTGGGGGTGTAACTGTCACCCGGGGCACACGGGGACTTGTCCAGGGCCGGCAGCTTCCAGATTTGGTCAAGAATCCTGCTCTCAAAGACCGGGGGTGGTAGCGCACGCCTTTAATCCCAGCACTTGGGAGGCAGAGGTAGGAGGATCACCGTGAGTTCGAGGCCACCCTGAGACTACATAGTGAATTCCAGGTCAGCCTGAGCTAGAGTGAGACCCTACCTTGAAAAACCAAAAAAAGAAAAAAAAAAAAAAAAGAATAAGAAGAATCCTGCTATCCACGAGCCTCAGTTTCTCTCAGACTCACCTGGAGCCAGGTCACAGCTTGAAAGGCTGAAAGCGTGAAGCGTACGACCCTTGAGGGAGGGTCCTGCCACAGCCGTGACAAATGGCCTCCCCCTGTGGCTCAGTAGAACAGACATGCCCTGTCAATCTGAAGGCCGGGAGCCCCAAGTCAGTGTGTCAGGGCGCACTCCCCACCATGGACCCCAGGGGGCGCCCTCCTTGCTCCTTCCATCTCAGCTCAAGTTCTTTGGGTTGCGGCTGCATCTGCCGGGACTCCACCTTGCCCTCTCCCGGTGTCCGGCTTTCCCCATCTCTCATAAGGCCGTGGGCTAAGAATGATCGCTGATCAAGGTGGTGGGTCAACATGCTTCTTCCAATAAGGCCACAGAAGGAAGGCACCCCAGGAGTTAAGATAGGGCGTGTCTATGGAGAGGGGAGGATTCAACTTAATCCACTGCGGAGGAGCCAGTGTGAAGTCGGTTCCTGTGTAGTTGCGTTTGTGCTTATTTTATAATTGTTTTTCTTTTTGCTAATGTATGTGTGCCTGTGCAGGTGTGTGTGTGTGTGTGTGTGTGTGTGTGTGTGTGTCCAGAAGACAGCCTCAGGTGTCATCCTCAAGACCATAGTCCACCTCCTTTGAGACAGGGTGTCTTCTTGCTAGACTGAATGACCACTGGGCCCTGTCTGCCTCGCCAACTCAGACTCAGGTCCCATGCTTTTGAGGCAAGTGCATTACTGAAGGAGCTACCTTCCACCCACCCCCCCACACTTTGTTTTAAACCGTGTTAAGTTCTTCTGTTTGTTGGAAGTCGCCTCACTATCGCTCCAGCTGGCCTTGAATTCTTGCCAGTCCTCCTACCTCAGCCTCGAGTGCTGGCTAGGATGGCACACCTGTCCAAAGCGCCGGTCTCTTTCTTCTCCCTGTGTCTCGGCATGTGCTCCTCTGCAGACATGGCCCACGCGGCCTCACTGATGCCTGCGTGGGGAGGAGTGGATGCAGCGCTTGGTAAATGTCAGGAGCCTCACACTGAAGGGGGTTGCCTTCCCCTCTCCTCTCTGACGGCCCCAGGCTCATTGGAGAGGCCCAGGTGGGGGTGCCAGCCCCTGCTGAGCCCAAGGGCAGATGGAGTGAGGGCAAGTTGGTGGGGGGCAGTCCCTGGGTTGGCTGCCCTCTGCAGAGTACCCATCACTTCGCCCCCTCTCTCCTCCCCTCCCGCCCCAATCCTTAAGGTCTGAGGTCTCCATCAGGGCTGAGGAGGCCTAGTGAAAGCCAGTGAACCTCGCCCATCTGGAAAGAGAAGAAAGCAAGGCCTAGCTCTAGGATCCCCGGAGGCTGTGCCCTGCCCTGAGTGGGGGGCGCTGCACAGGGTCTGTGGGTCACCACACCCAAAGATGGAACCTTCTACAAATGTTTTACATGGATTTACCCTACTTCTAGGAGCTTACCATCGAGAGTCCTTTTAGCCCAAGGTTCAATCCTGAGTCATTTAAAGCCAGGTGTGGTAGTATACATGCATAGTATAAGCAGGAGGGTCAGAAGTTCAAGATCAGCCTGAGTTCACAGACAGTTCAAGGCCAGACTGGGCTACACAAGACAGTGTCTCAAAAAAAAGCAAAACTGAGCTGGGGTTATGGTGGCACATGCCTTTAGTCCCAGCATTCAGAGGGCTGAATGAGGAGATTAGGAATTACCATGAGTTCAAGGCCAGCCTGGAATGACAGAGCCTGGGCTAGAGTGAGACTCTGCCTTGAAAACAACAAATTTAAAAAAAAAAAAAAAAAAATCAAGCCGGGTGTAGTGGCTTACGCCTTTAATCCCCGCAGTTGGAAGGCAGAGGTAGGAAGATCCCTGTTGAGTTCGAGGCTAGCCTGAGACTCCATAGTGAATTCCAGGTTAACCTGGGCTAGAGTGAGACCCCATCTTGAGAGAAAACAAGTTCTTTCTTCCATTGAAGATGGGCATACTGGAAGTCAGACAGCTGAAGTAACTGGCCTGTGGCCCGACAGGTAGCCAACTTTGAAGGAAGGGCATTGAGCTGGCCTGGAGCCCCTGCTGGGCTGGGCTGGGAGGTGCTAAGCCCAGAAACCCAGAGGGGACCAAACCCTCATCAGGCCATGTTCTCCAGAGGCGTGGAAGCTGAGAAACAAGGGACATCTGGGGGACGGACAGTGGGACGTAGGCAACCCACAGGGGCTGGCATTAGAAGCCTCACCCTAGGCCTGGGATTTAGCTGATCCTGCCTTAGTAGGAACATGCTGGAAACGGGCATCAGTCGTCTAGAGATTTCTATGAGCAGAATCATATGGTTCAGACCACACTCGTTACCTATGGGATCCCCTACGCTGCCAGTTCCAGTGGTTCCCACGGGCATCTGACAAAACATAGAGGCTCAGGGTCTTATGCCCATTTCAAAGGCAGGAAAACTGAGGCTGAGAAGATGGCTAAGGCTTAGAGTGAGGGTCTAGCCCCAGCCTACTGACTTCCAGCCCAGAACTTCACCCTCCCTCTTAGGCAAGTGGCACCTAGGGGTACAGAACTAGCCAGTGAGAAGAGGTGGGGGCTCACCAGGGTGCCCCTCCCCCAGTCTCCTTCCCTCCTCTCCCCTCCAAAAGCAGGGGAGCCCTGACTCATCCTACCCCTGCTGTGGCCTCCAGTCCTGCAGCCCACCCACACAGAGTTCCACAGGCCAGGGCTGGCTCTGGGACATGGCTTTAGGAGGAGGGGATCTGCGTGTCCCTATTGCCAGGCACCTCTGGAGAAGCAAACTGCCCTTGTAAAAGCATAAAGCAGGGACTGGTGGTGAAAAGCTGCTAGAGATAAGGCGGACTTTTATGACCAGATAAGCTGACAATGGCATCCGGCCCTTCTCCAGGGCCAGTACCAGGCCCAGGGTGGGGCAGCCCTGCTGGGCTTGCACAAGAACCGCAGATAAGAGGACAGAGCTGGGGACAGGGAGATGGGACCCACAGCAGAGACATAGTTGGGGTGAAGGGGGGGGTCCTCCGGGAGGGGACCTTGCAGCCTGTGGTGACATCACAGGGGAGCCCCAGGCTCTGGAGTCCAGACAGGTCCAGCGCTGGGGGCTCAGGGATGTGTTTGTGTTTGTTGTTGCTTGTTTATTTATTTATTTATTTTCCAGATGACAAGAAGCACCTCTGGGCCCCCATGCGTCCTGGTTCCTGCCTCTAGCCTGGCCTCCCTCCCAGTGCTCCACCTACCTCCAATAGGCAACGCCACCCCGAGCATGGGGCAGGGGAGCGTGTCACTCCCATATTCCTGCAAATGCCCAGGAAAGAGGGGACCCTGGTGACCCTCAAAGTCAAACCCACGTTCCAGCCCATGCCATGCCCAGCAGACAGCTTGTGTGTATGGACAGATCTGAGACAGGGCGGACTCCTGTGTCTGCAGGGCTCTAGAGAGGAACGGGGACCCCTGTGACATCAGAGGCCGGGGAGGAACAGACTTCTGGGATGCTGAGCAAACAGACTAGAGCTATGAGGCGAGAGACACCCAGCAAAAGGACAGCTGGGAGTGGGGAGTGGCTAGGGTTGGGGGAGGATGGAGCCTGACTTTGTTGGTCCTGAGTTCGAGGGGAAGCCAGGAGCCCCCATCTGACCTAGATACATGACCCATCACGGGCCAGGTTCACTCAGTGTTTTGTCGTTAAAAGCTGGGGCTGCGCGACTCTTATTTTGGTCTTTTTGAGGCTGGGTTCTCGCTCTAGCACACTGACCCCGAATTCACTCAGGGTGGACTTGAACTCATGGCGATCCTCCTACCTCTGCCTCCCAAATGCTGGAATTAGGTGTGCGTGCACCACCACCGCCGATGCTGCAGTGGATTTTGTTGTTGTTGTTGTTGTTTTTTTTTTTTTTTTTATTTTATTTCAGAGACAGAAGGAGGCAGATAGAGAATGGGCATGTCAGGGTCTCCAGTTCCAGACGCATGCACCACCTTGTGCATCTGGCTTACGTGGGCCCTGGAAAGTTGAACCTGGGTCTTTTGGCTTTGCCAGCAAATGCCTTAACCGCTAAGCCATCTGGCCAGCTAGCTTCAGAAGCCCCACAGGTTGAGATCCTAAAGGGACGAGGTGAGCCCCTGAGCTCCCATCCTGCAGGGGGCGCCCTGATTCCCCCTGTCAGCAGTTCCGCACCCCCCCACCTCACAACTTCACCCAGCATTTCTTGCTCTGTGTGTTTTTTCCAAGGGAAGTGGACCAGATAAGAGTGGGGTTACCTGGAAGTCAAAGTCCGCTTTGAGACAGACACCCGGCAATGGCCATAGGAGGGCCTCACATGATCTGCACTCTTTCCTATGTCAGCAGGTGTCACTGTCCCCATTTTACAGAAAGGGAAATTATTGAAGACTTGCCCTGGTCCTGGGCGGGGCGGCTGGGCCTGGTCTCAAGAGCTCCCCCTGGAGGAGCCATTGAGTACAACAATGATGGAGGCCAGGTTTTTAATAGGGTTTCCGAATTTGGAGCTGGGCATCTGTCCCCACCTTCCCGAGCCCCGGGAGGTACTTGGGGACCTGGTGGAGGCTCTGGGTGACCAGCCCTATTTGGTTAGTGAAGCCAAAGGGTCTCAGAGCTGTCCATCCTACTCGCTCACCAACAGTCTGGCACCATCCATGAATAAGCCAGCCTGGATTGGCCCAGGGTGGGGGAGGGGACTCACAGGACAATCTACCCCGCAAGACCCCTTGGGTGGGATTTCCAGAGCTGAGGCCTGTAACACGTACCATGCATGCGTCTGTCCTGGGGTCACACCAATGGGTTCCGCCGTCCGGCGCTCTGCGCTGCTGCTCCACCTCTTGCCGTTTACTCAGGGTTTACAGGTATTCTGAGACCTTTTGTTCCTGCTGTGTGGTTTATACAGAAGAACCGCTTCTCATGAACTGACATAATTTATCATGCATATTCCTAAGTCACCCCATACCCAGGTATCTCGGCTTTTGTGCGGTTGGGGAGGAAGTCATGGGATGCATTGCCAGGCCCGGTCTAAGAGAGGCGGAGCAAGGTCGTTCATACTTGGAATCCCAGCACCTGGGAAGCTGAAACCAGAGAATTGTTGGGAGTTCAAGGCCAGCCTGGCCTACATAGGTAGACCCTTTCTGAAAAACACAAAAAGTCCTCTCTTCTGTTTTGAGGCCACATTCTTTTTATAAAGTTTATTGATTGATTGATTTACAGATATGTGTGTGAGCGTGTGGGCATGCCAAAGCGTCTGCGGTTGCCAATGGACTCTTCATGCTCATGACGCTTTCTGTGTCCAGTTGACGTGGGTGGCTTGGCTTAGAAGTGGTTCTTTTTGTTGGTGGACCAGAGAGGGAACCTTGGCCTTATGCATGCTAGGCAAGCACTCTGACACTGAGCTACATCTCCAATCAAAAGTGGTTCTTTTCTAAAGTACTTGTATATTAAAATATACTCACAAAAAAAAAAAAAACCACAATGGGCTGGAGAGATGGCTTAGCGGTTAAGCGCTTGCCTGTGAAGCCTAAGGACCCCGGTTCGAGGCTCAGTTCCCCAGGTCCCACGTTATCCAGATGCACAAGGGGCCCACACGTCTGGAGTTCGTTTGCAGTGGCTGGAAGCCCTGGTGTGCCCATTCTCTCTCTCTCTCCCTCTATCTGTCTCTCTCCCTGTGTCTGTCGCTCTCAAATAAATAAATAAAAAATGAACAAAAAAAATTTTAAAAAAACACAAAAGTGCTGCATGTGGTGGTTCACGCCTTTAATCCCAGCACTCGGGAGACTGAGGTAGGAGGATCACTGTGAGTTCAAGGCCAGCCTGAGACTACAGATTGAATTCCAGGTCAGCCTGAGCTAGAGTGAGACCCTACCTTGCAAAACCAAAGACAAGGAAATGAAACAAATAAAATTTTATACTAGGAGACCCCACACTTGCTTTTTTTCCTTTTGATAGTGGAAGACCAGACACAGGTGACAGGTTACTTGGGAACATGACCAGAAAATGACCCCTGAGCCAGACTGAAACAGTTCTGGGAAAGTCATTTCCTTGTAGTCTGACCTGGGATTGTATTGTTCCTGTGACTCAGTACCAGCTACTGGGCACACCGGTAGGGACTTGGGACACATGCCGCTGGCCACTGACCCCAGATAGTGGCTGGGAGCCTGCATTACTCCCATGGCAGCCTCTAGTCCAGTGCCAGCTCTCAGTGGTCACCCTAGTGGTGGTGTGGGCGAGGTAGCAGCATGCAGGCTGGGCACCATCGTGGCAGGTGGTCACATGGGACAAAGACACAGCGAGCCTTCTTTTCCCAGGGCTTAGCTTGTAAGCAATTAAACATTTTTCTAGCTAAGACAAAAATAGAAAATAACAAGAAACAGGCAAAAGTCGTTTGAATATTTTTTTTTAATTTAACTCGTTATACAATCAACAGTTAAGACGTATTGGGAGCTGGAGAGATGGCTCAGCGGTTAAGGTGCTGATCTGCAAAGTCTAACTAACTGGGTTTAGTTCCCCAGTACCCACACAAATCCAGATAAAAAGCAGTGCATGCATCTGGAGCTCGTTTGCAGTGGCTGGAGGTCCTGGTGTGCCCATTCTCAATCCCCCCACCCCCCAGTAAATCATTTTAAAAACAGAAGTCTTGGGAGGTATTTTCCTGTCTTGTCTTCATGTCTCAGTATTCAGTGCATTCACACCACAGTCCATCTAGTCTGGACTGGTCACGGGAGGCCGTGGCCAGTGAGGTGAAATGCACAGCTCTAGGTTGACCTAGCTCGTGGGGTAATTAATACCTTCCAGAAGAGAACAGTGACAAACGGACCTGGGCTGTTCCCCCGTGCTCTCCTGAGATGAGGTGGATGCAGTTCTCAAGCTGGGCTGGGGAGGTGGTGGGAGCTGGAGGTCCACCCCAGAGAAGGAGGGGGAGCAGGTGGCACTCTGCCAGTGCAGCCCAGACTGGACGGACCCAGGGAAAACTCCAGCCGCTGCTGTAAGACTGGACTTCAGCTGCAGTGTGCAGTGTGCAGTGTGCAGTGTGCTGTGATATCATCCACCTGGCGGGCTCTTTGTTTTACAAACATTTACAGGGCATATTGGGTGTTTAAATATTAAGGTAGGGCTGGAGGGATCGCTTAGTGGTTAAGACGCTTGCCTGCAAAGCCAAAGGACCCAGGTTCGATTCTCTAGGACTCATGTAAGCCAGATGCACAAGGTGGCGCATGCATCTGGAGTTCATTTGCAGTGGCTGGAGGCTCTGGCACACCCATTCTCTCTCTTTCTCTCTCTCTCTCTTTCTGTCTGCCTCTCTATATCTCTCTCAAATAATAAAGATATTAAAAAAATAAATATTAAGATAAACTTGTTTTATTTGATATATATATATGTATATGCATAATTTTCATTTATTTATTTGACAGAAAGAGAGAGAATGGGCACGCCAGGTTCTCCAGCCACTGCAAACGAACTCCAGGCGCATGTGCCCCTTGTGTTACTGGGGAGTCAAACCTGAGACCTTTGGCTTTGTAGGCAAGTGCCTTAACCACTAAACCATCTCTCCAGCCCTAGATTCTGGTTTCTGAAGCAGAGTCAGACCTGGAACTCACTCTTTAGCACAGGCTGGTCTTGATTCATGGTGATCCTCCTACTTCAAGCTCCCAAGTGCTGGGATTAAAGGAGTATACCACCATGTTCAGCTAGAGGAAGCTATTTAAAATTTTATTGATTTGTTTTTATTTTTGAGGCTATATAGCCTCCCTATGTAGCCAAAGGTGACTTAGAACTCACTTTGTAGCTCAGGCTGACTTCAAATTTTTATTTTCCTGCCTAGGTCTCTGAAGTACTGGAATTACAGGCATGCACCACCATACCAGGCTTCATAAATATGATTTAGTGAAGGGTTTATGGAAACCACTCTGAGTAACTGTTCAATGACTCTAAAATTATCCAAAACAAAACATTTATTTTAAAACTGCTCTCTAGGAGAAAGAGGCAGAAGTGTCAGGAGCTAAAGGCCAGCCTCAGCCTGGGCTACATGAATGCTATCTCCAAATGAAGCATTCTAAGGCTGCAGCAATGGCTCAGTGGTTACAGGCATTGCTTGCAAAGCCTGATGGCCGGGTTTCAATTTGCCAGTACCCATAAAGCCAAACGCACAAAGTGGCACATGTGTTAAGTTCATTTGCAGTGGCAAGAGGTCCTGGCGTGCCCATACTCAGTCTCCGTCTGTCTCTCTCTCTCTTTCTCTCTCAAATAAATAAATAATTTAAAAAGCACTCTGGCCAGGTGTGGTGGCTCATGCCTTTAATCTCAGCACTCAGGAAGATCACCGTGAGTTTGAAACCAGTCTGAGACTACAGAGTGAATTGCAGGCCAGCTTGGGCTAGAGTGAGACCCTACCTTATGGGAATAAAAAAAGCATTCTGTTAAAAGAGAACCAAAGTGGACATGTTGGCACATGCCTTTAATCCCAACACTCGAAGGCTGAAGTAGGAGAATGAGTTCAGGACCAGTTTGGGGCTCAGAGTGAGTTCCATGGCTATTATGAGACCTTACCTTGACCCCCCACCCAAAAAATCAAAAGAATAATAATGAGACAGAGGAGAAAGACCACCAACAGAGTCTATTGACAAAATCATAGACCAGCTACAAATCTCCACATGGCCTGGAGAGATAGTTTAGCAGTTAAGGCACTTTCCTGCAAACTCAGAGGACCCAGGTTCGGTCCCCCAAGACCCACATAAGCCAGTTGCACAAGGTGGTGCACGCATCTGGAGTTCAATTGCAGTGGCTGGAAGCCCTGGCACACCCATTCTCTCTCTCTCTCTCTTTCCCTCTCCCTGTCTCTTTCTCTCTCTCTCAAATAGATAACAATAAATTAAAAAATTACAACATCTCCATGCAACCTTCTACCTTTGGCTCGGGTAAGTAGAGTGCCAGGGATTTACCTCCTGGTGAAGTCCTGGCAAACTATAGGAGACATGGTTCCCAAGGAGCTGGGTGTCACATGACAGAGGTCGCTCTCCTGAGAAAGAGACGGGAACCAGTAGTGAGCCTGTGGTTTCCTTAGCTGGCCACAAGAGGGTCTCCCAGGTTCCAAGCCACAGGGGTCAAGGAGACTGGAATGTGTGGGCAGCAAGGCTAAGAAGACAGCTGAGCAGAGAGCCCAGTGAGGCGCTGCGGGTCTCCTTCCAGATGCACACAACTGCATGGAGCTGAGAAAGTGCCACTCCGGAGGATAGGAAAGACGCCAGAGGATAGGAAAGACGCTCTGGTCTCAGCACATGGTGAAGGCTCATGACTCGCTGGGCTGGGAAGAGGGGCCCTGAGGCCTTGACTTCCTAGTGGGTTAAACTAGTCCTAAAGATGCCCCTAGCTAGGTTTGCTGGCACAGGCCCGTAATTCCACGCCAGAGAGGCTGAGGGAGGAAGAATCAGAGGTGGGGGCTAGCCTAGGCTGCAGAGTGAGCCCTTGTCTCAAAAACAAAACAAAAGTTCTCTTTCCCCTGAAAATGTTAAATGATTGAAGACTGTAAACAGAGCCAGGTGTGATGGTTGGTATCTGTAATCACAGCACTCCAGAGGCTGAGGCAGAATTGCATCAAGATTGAGGCCAGCTTGGGCTACCTAGATCCAACTCAGGAAGAAAAAGAAAGAGGGCTGGAGAGATAGCTCAGTGGTTAAAGGTGCTTGTTTGCAAAGCCGCATGGCCTGGGTTCAGTTCCCAGTACCCATAGAAAAGCCAGATGCATAGGGAGGCACATGCATCTGGAGTTTATTCACAGTGGCAGGAAACCCTGGTGCACCCATTCTCTCTCTCTGCATATAAATAATAAAGTAGGGCTGGAGAGATGGCTTAGCAGTTAAGTGCTTAGCCTAAGGACCCACCCTGGTGCGAGGCTCGATTCCCCAGAACCCACGTAAGCCAGATGCACAAGGTGACACATGCATCTGGAGCTCATTTGCAGTGGCTGGATGCCCTGATGCGCCCATTCTCTCTCTCTGTCTCTGTCTCTCTCTCTCTCTGCCTCTTTTTCTCTCTGTCTGTGGCTCTCAAACAAATAAATAAAAATAAACCATAAAAGCTAGGCTTGGTGGTGCACGCCTTTAATCCCAGCACTCGGGGAGGCAGGGGTAGGAGGATCACCATGAGTTCGAGGCCACCCTGTGACTACATAGTGAATTCCAGGTCAGCCTGAACTAGAGTGAGACCCTACCTTGAAAAACCAAAAATAATAATAGATAAAATAAAATAAAAGAAACCAAAAAAGAGATAAAGAAAAGGGAAGAGAAGAAAATGGAAAGAGATAAGGGAGGAAAAAAAATAATGAAAATATAAACAGGCTGAGTGAGCATGGTGTCTCAGGCCTATAATCCCAGCACTCAGGGGGTGGAAGTAAGTTTGAGGCCAACTTGGTCCATATAGGTAGAGACAATATTTCAATTTTTTTAGGAGAAAGAAAATAAAAGGAGGGAGGAAGGGTCCTGTAAATTGCACCCCAGAGTGAGACTTGAGTACTTCCAGGAAGGAAAAAAAGCCTCAAGCCCTCAGCAATGTAAAATTCCCGATGCACCCAGTGCCCCACGCTACGCTCCAGCCACACAGAGAAGAAAGGCCATGGCCAAGGCAATGGCCCCAGAACAGACACGCGTCACGGGAGCCCAGGATGCTGAATCTCTAGCTCTCGGGGACTAGCTCAAAAGCAAAACAAGAGTCAGGCGTGGTGGCACGTGCCTCTGCCCTCAGCACTTGTGAGGCGAAGGTAAGAAGCTCCCAGTGACTTCAAGGCCAAGGTGTGGACATCAAGCTAATTCACAGCAGGGTAATCTTCGCACAGGCTGAACCCGAGGACCTGGAAGGCAGGTCCACTTGGGCGGAGCTTCTTGAAGACTGGGAACTCACAGCTTCTCCATGGGAAAAAATAACTTATTATGTAATAAACATAAACAAACGACTCATGCTCCGCTCTGATACAAATTCGCACTCTGTCTTAATGCTCTGATTTCCCCATAGCTTTGACTGCCTGAAACTGAATGAAAACTGCAAGGATGGTGTGGACGCTAAGGATGAGCTCCAGGTCAGCCTGGGCTAACGTGAGGACGTACCTTAAAAGCACACACAGAACAGAACAATGCAAAGTGTAAGGAGGAGTTTTCAGATACACAGAGATACACTGAGAGAACCCTTGTCAGCAGACCTTGTTCCCAGCTACTGTGGGAAGTTCTCCCAGGAGAGGAAGTGAGACACAAGGTAAGTTATCAGGCCAGAGAAAGAGAGGACAGTACCAGGGATAAGAGTGGTGTGTGCAAGCGTAGGATTTATTTCTTAGTACTTAAACAACGGCAAGAGATAATTAGCTGATGTGGTGATTTGAATCAAAGATGTTCCCCATACACTGATGTGTTCTGAATGTTTGGTCCCCAGCAGATGGCACTTTGGGAGGTGGAGCCTTGCTGAAGGAGGGGTGTTGTAGGGGGTGGGTCTATGGGTGTCATACCCAGCTCCCATTTGCTGGAATCAGATCACTTTCCTGCTGCTGTTTTCCACCTGTCACGGCAGAGGTGATGTCCAGCGTCTGCTCATGCCATGCTTGCCCCCGCCATCATGAAGCTTCCCCAAAATAAATCCTTTCCTCCCATCAGATGCTTTTGGTTGGGTGCTTTGTCCAAGCAACGAGAAAGCAACTAGACCAGAAAATCGGTACCAGAGGAGTGAGGTAGTTATTCCTAAAAACCTATGTGGCTTTTGGCCTTTGGGACTGATCTGTGGCAGGAATGTGGAAGGATTTGAAATCTTGACCTGAAAAGTACCTTGCAGAGCTCTTAGCAGAGATTGATAGACCATTTTGGTCAGAGCTGAGAAACCTAAATGCAGTAAGTACTGTGGACTGTGAGGGTTGGCTTATGAGGGGAAGAAGGCTTTGTCCAGACTGGGTTTTGTGTGAGAGGCTAGCTGAGTTCTTCCCATGTCCTGAGAATTTGAGCAGGATTGTGTTTAGAACAACTGGGCTTAGCCATTAAAGCACTTGCCTACAAAGCCTAACAACCTAGGTTCGATTCCCTAGTACTGACATAAAGCCAGATGCGCAAAGCACTGCATGTATCTGGAGTTTGTTTGCAGTAGCTACAGGCCCTGGCATGCCCATTTTCTCTCTGTGTTTCCCTTCTCTCTCTCTTTCAATTTGCTTGAAAATAAATAAATAAAAGTAATTTTTTTAAAAGAACAAGAAAAAAATTGAACTGGTGTGAACAGAAAGCTATGGCACACAAATAAATGAAGGTTTTGGACTAGAGAGACAACAGCTCGGTTCAGGTGCAATTGTCTGAGAGATTACCACCATTGACTGGGCCAGATGTTCTGCATTGGAACAGCAGGAAAAATACTGACTCTTTTGAAAGTGGGGGGACTGAATGCTGAAAGAGTTTTTCTTATTTGTTTTTTTGGGGTTTTTTTGCTATTGTTTTTTGAGGTAGCCCAGGCTGACCTGGAATTCACTATATAGTCTCAGGGTGGCCTTGAACTCACAGCAATCCTCCTACTTCTGCTTCCTGAGTGCTAGGATTAAAGGCATGCACCACCATGCCCAGCTAGGTTCTTTTTTAAATTTTTTATTTATTTAACTTTTTAAGAGACTTTTTCATTGTAGAAGAGGTGGGGGAAAGAATGTAAGAGCCAAAGGAAGGGTAGGACTCCTTACAACATGCTCCTCCAGATAGAAAATGGCCTGGATATCCATGACCTCGCAGTGCCTGACACTACCTACACAAGACCATCATAATAGGAGGAAAAGATGATAACGTCAAAATAAAAGAGAGACTGAGGGAGGAGGGGATATAATGGAGAGTGGAGCTGTGAAGGAGAAAGTGGGGGGGGAGGGAATTATGGTTTATTATCTATAATCATGGAAGTTGTCAATAATTAAAAAAATTTAAAGAGAGACTTTTAAAAATTATTTTCATTTATTTATTTGAGAGCATGAGAAAGAGGCAGATAGGCAGAGAATAGGCATGACCAGGCCTCTAGCCACTGCAAATGAACTCCAGATGCTTGTGCCACCATGTGCATTACATGGATACTGGGGAATCGAACCTGGGTCCTTAAGCTTTGCAGGTAAGCTCCTTAACTACTAAGCCATCTCTCCAGCCCCAGGAAGCTTTTTAAAAAATTAACTTATTTTTTTTTTAGTAAAGAGAGAGAGAATGGGTGTGCCAGGGCTTCTAGCCACTGCAAATGAACTCCAGATGCATGCATCACCATGTGAATTTGGCTTACATGAGTCCTGGGGAATTGAACCTGGGTCCTTGGGCTTTTCAGGCAAGTACTTTAACCACTAAGCAATATCTCCAGCCCCAAGAAATTTCTTTTAATTAATTAATTAAATTATTTAAGAGAGAGAGAATGAGCATGCCAGCACCTCTAGCCACTGCAAATGAGCTCCAGACACATGCCACCATGTGCATCTGGCTTATGTGGGTTCTGGGGAATTTAATCTGCATCCATAGGCTTCTCAGGCAAACTCCTTAACCACTAAGCCATCTTTCAGGTTCTTCAAAATCAGCTTTGTTCCCCTCTGGATTACAAATTTGGCAGCCCACTTGGCACTATGGGAGTATAACCCATCCGGAAAAGAGAGGGTCATTAGATGTGCAATGTGGTTTTGTTGGTGGTGGCCACCGGGTGGGGTTGTTGGAGTCCCTGCATCTCTGGAGGCCCAATGGAGCTATGAGGATGGACTCTGGGTTGCAATGGAGACCTCAGAATTATTAAGATGCCAGGACTCTGGGACAGCTGTCAAGGAGAGCTACTGGCTTAGGACGGATTGTTCCTTGGGCTAGGGGCAGCCCAGCTGAAGAGGCAGAGTTGGAACACCAGAAACTTTGTTGTGGGTCCCGGATGGAGATGGTATTACAGGTTCTGATGTTTGTTTTTGTTGTATTCAGCTCCACATTACTGGAACAAACATCCAGCCAGACACAGTCTAGGGGAGGAACAGGTTTATTTCAGGCTTACAGATCCAGGGGAAGTTCCATCAATGGTGGAAGAAGCTGGCTCCCTTCATAAGTCTAAGGGGAGAGGAAAAGAAAATAAAAATGAACAGCCGGCAAACACCAGAAACAAGCTAGCAGCACGCACAACCAGAGCTCAAAAATGTTCTTTCCAAGCCAGGCGTGATGGCGCACGCCTTTAATCCCAGCACTTGGGAGACAGAGGTGAGTTCAAGGCCGCCCAGAGGCTACATCGTGGATTCCAGGTCAGCCTGGGCTAGCATGAGACCCTATCTTGCAAAACCCAAAAGGAAATGTTCTCTCCATACCTTTGGACTAGAAATCAGACCTGCCTCCAGTGACACGCTTCTTGTAGCAGGAATCTACCTATGAGGAGTTGAAGTTGTAAACTCAATTTAGTTTTTGTTTTTTTGAGGTAGGGTTTCACTCTAGCTCAGGCTGACCTGGAATTCACTATGTAGTCTCAGGGTGGCCTTGAACTCATGGGGATCCTCCTGCCTCTGCCTCCCGAGTGCTGGGATTAAAGGTATGTGCCACCACACCCGGCTCTTGCAAACTCAATTTTAATAAAACACCCGAGTCTGACATTCACACTATCGTATCCAAACTACCACAGTTTTAGATCTTGCATTAGTTCAGTTTTCTTCTTTTGCAGTGTGAATGGTTACTTGAGCCACTAGGTGTGTTTTTGGTCTTACAGGCTCACAGTTAGGAGTGTTTGAACTACAGGGGTGTTTGAACAGCATTGCCATTGTTTAAAAAAAAAAAAAAAAACAAACAAAGCTATGGGGACTTACACAGTTGGAGTGGAGAACATTGCATGGTACATGATGGATGGCCATAAGTCTATGGGGGCCAGGGGTGGAGTGTGGTGGTTTAAATCAAATGTTCCCCATACACTCGTGCATTCTAAATGCTTTGTCCCCGGCTGAAGACAGTTTGGGAGATGGAGGCTTGCTAGAAGAGGTGCCTTGTTGAGGGTCAGCTTAGGGGTGTTGCAGCCAAGTCCCCCTCCCCGTAACTCAGCTCACTCTGCTGCTGCTGTTGTCCACCTGCTGCGGCTGAGGTGGGGCCCAGCCTCTGCTCGCGTCACGCTTTCCCTGCCGTCATGAAGCTTCCCCGAGAGACTGGACACCAAATAAAAACTTTCCCTCCACCTGCCGTTTTTGGATGGGGGCTTGATCCCAGCGATGAGGAGGAAACTGCAACACTCTTTGAGCAAAAGTAAGGCGTGAGGTTTATTTGAAGACACCTGACATTTCTAAGAGCTGAGGTATATGGCTCAGTGTAGAGCAGCTGCCCTAGCTTCCAGCCCCAGCAGTGGAGAGAAAGAAAGAAAAACAAAGGAAGGAAAGAAGGAAGGAAGGAAGGAAGGAAGGAAGGAAGGAAGGAAGGAAGGAAGGAAGGAAGGAAGGAAAGGGGGGAGGGAAGGAGGGAGGGAGAGAGAAAAAGAAAGAAAGAAAGAAAGAAAGAAAGAAAGAAAGAAAGAAAGAAAGAAAGAAAGAAAGGAGGAAGGAGGGAAGGAGGAAAGGTAGGAAGGAAGGAATAAAGGAGAAGAAAAAGAGAGTGGGGAAGAAAGGAAGTAGAGAGAGAAGGAATGAGAAATATCATTATCTCTAATCCTAGCACTTGGGAGTTAGACAGATCACCATGTATTCTAGGCCAGCCTAGGCTACAGAATGAGTTCCAGGTCAGCTTGGGCTAGACTAAGACCCTGCCTCAGAAAAAAAGAAAAAGAAAGAGAGTGAGAAGAGGAAAGAAAGAAAGAAAAGGAAAGAAAGAAAGACTGGGGAAATGTCTCGGTGGTAAAAGGCACATGCTTGCAAAGCCTACTAGCCTGGGTTCAATTCTCCAGTACCCACATAAAACCAGGTGCACAAAGTGACACATGAATCTGGGCTTTCTTTGTAGCAGCAATAGGCCTTGACATACCCATACTGTCTCTCACTTCACAAATAAATAAATAAAAATATTTAAAAGAAAGAAAAAAAAGAGAGAGAGAGAAAGGAAGAAAGGAAGGAAGGAAGGAAGGGGAGATAGCTCAGCATTTAAAGGTGCTTGTTTGCAAAGCCAGCTGACACAGGTTCCATTCCCCAGCCACCCATGTAAAGCCAGATGGGCATTCATTTGCAGCAGCAAGAGGCCCTGGTATGTATGTGCACATGTGTGTGTGCACGCATGCACACACACACATTCAAATAAGTAAATAAAAATTTTAAAACGAGCCAGATGTGGTGGAGCACGCCTTTAATCTCAGCACTAAGGATGCCAAGGTGGCAAGATTGTTATGAGTTTGAGGCAAGCCTGGGACTACATAGTGAGTTCCAGGTCAGCCTGGGCTAGAGGAAGACCCTACCTCAAAAAAAAAAAAAAAAAAAATGAAAGACGACAAAATAAAGAACTTTCAGTTAAGAGAATAGAAAGATTAGCTTTAGACTGGAGAAATCGTTTTCCAGTCATACCTCTCATGAAGAGCTCTATCCAAAAGAGAGAACTCTTGATTCTCAAAAGTAAATGCATAGCTCCATTTGGATAATGGACACAGAACAGAAAGACAAGTCCGCCACACACAGGTGTAATGTCTGGGAAGTGTGCGTCACAACCAGAATGAGACCTGTAATCACCCTGAGATGGCTGACATCCAAAGGGGACTGCTGTGAGGCTGGGAAGAGCAGGGACTCCTGCCCAGAGGTGACAAAGTGTGAACTGGAGCAGTTGTTCTGAAGCAAGCTTAGCCATTTCTTAGGAAGCTAAGCCACACCACCATCCTATACCACAGTCCCACTGACCTAAGAAAAATGGAACCCTCTCTTTCTCCCTCTCTTTCTCTTTTCTCTCTCTCTCTCTTTTCCTTCTTTCTCTGTCTCTTTTCTTTCTCTTTTTTTCAGGTTGGGCATGGAGGTGCATGCATGGCATCCCAGTGCACAGGATGCTAAACCAGGAGGATTGTAAATTGGAGGCCAGCCTGGACTATGACTAGTGAAACCCTGTCTCCTAACATCAGAAAAAAGAAAACAAGGGGCAAAGGGGTTGGGAGATGGCTGAGCTGGTACGAGTGCTTGCCAGGCAAGCATGGGGGCCTATCTCACCCACAGCTCCATGCCCCAGCACTCATGTAAATGGCTGGGCATGGCCGCTCACACCTGTAATTCCAGTTCCGCGAACAGCAGAGACCGGAGAATCTCTGGGCTCGCCAGTCAGCCAATGTGACCAAAAATGTCAACTTTGGGTTCAGTGAGAGACTCCATCTTAAGGAAATGAGGAAAAGCAGGAGAGGACACCTGACATTGTCCTGGGCCTCTGCTCATGCGTGTACATGGCACACACTTGCACACAGTACGTACACACACACACACACACACATACACATACACACACACACACACACACACACACACACAAAGTTCTTAAGAGCTTCGTTTCTAAAGCTGAGACCTACAAGCAAGATAGTGATCAATTCTTTTTGTTACTGTGACAAAATGCCTGACAAGAAGCAAAGAAGCAAGCGAAGGTGAAAAAGGTTTCCTTCATCTCGAGGTCCTGCCCGTCACGGTGGGGACATGGCAGCGGGGGCGGGAGGCGGCTGATGGCCCTGCGTCCTCGGTCAGGGAGAGGACAGAGCCTTTCTTGCCTGTGGAAGAACCCAGGCTGGCCGGCAGGGTTGTGACCTAGATGGAGCCACTGCAGGCGAGTGCGGCCTGGCGCCCCCTATGGGGGTTCGCTGCCTGTCCTCTAGGGCCAGCCCCAGGGCCCCGGCCCCTGACTCTGCCTCAGGAGACCAGCAAGTTGCCTGGCTTCTGGTGTCCCACTGGAAAAGCCTTAAGACTGTTAGAGGCAGAAGAGAGCTTGAAGGGAAGAGGGGCTTTGGGGCACTGCAGGGGAACATAGCTGCTTCCATCCCGCCAAGCCCCGCTGTCCTGCTGGGATCTGGGGCTTCCTCCCGCAGCCTCTCTGGGCTTCTCAACTGCTTCCTCAGACTCCCGGTTGCTGGAGCTGACAATGACAATAAGGGTACCCATTGTTTCCACTCCGGATGGGGCACTCACGTGGTTTTTAAAAAAACATTTATTTATTTATTGATGAGCGAGAAAGAGAGGGAGAGGCAGGCCAAGAGATAGAGAATGGCCTCCTGCCACTGCAAATGTATGTGCCACTTTCTGTATCTGGCTTTCACATCGAATCCCAAGCTATCAGAGTTTGCAAATAAGCGCTTTTAACCACGGAGTCATCTCTCCACATCTAGTCACATGCTTTTTTGGCCCCTCCAAACACGTGGACACATAGCACGGAGGCACAAGCCCTGTTGCAGTCAGGTTCGCATTGCTGGCAGGAACCACCTGACCAAGAGCAGCTTGTGGGGTAAAAGGGGGGGTATTTTAGATTACATATTTGAGGGGAAGCTCCATGATGGCAGGGGAAAATGATGGCATGAACAGAGGGTGGACATCACCCCCCGCCAACATCAGGTGGACAACAGGAGAGTGTGCCAAACGCTGGCAAGGAGAAACTGGCTATGACACCCATAAGCCTGCCCCCAACAATACACTCCCTCCACGAGGTGTTAATTCTCAAATCTCCATCAGCTGGGGAGCCCAGCATTCAGAACACTTAAGTTGATGGGGGACACCTGAATCAAACCACCACAAGCCCCAAATCCCAATACTGGGGATACTGAGGGAGGAGGATCATGAATCCAAGGGCAGACCCAGTTATTTAGTGAGTTTAAGGCCAGCCTAGGCTAAATTAGATCTTATCAAATCCAAGACAAACAAATAAGCAAAAGCAGTAATTTCAGATTGATGCATATGTGCTTTCTGAGCCCCATTTTACAATGGAAAGTGAGGTATCACCATTCTAGTCCAGGACCACAGAACCAGGAGGATGGAGCCAGGAGCCTTTCTTTTCTTTCTTTCTTTCTTTCTTTTTTTTTTTTTTTGTTTGTTTGTTTGTTTTTCAAGGTAGGGTTTCATTCTAGTCCAGGCTGACCTGGAATTCACTATGTAGTCTCAGGGTGGCCTTGAACTCATGGCGATCCTCCTACCTCTGCCTCCTGAGTGCTGGGATTAAAGGCGTGCACCACCACTCCCGGCTATTTTTTTCTTTTATTATGATTTTTCAAGGTAGGATCTCGCTCTAGCTCAGGCTAACCTGGAATTCCCTATGTAGTCTCAGAGTGGCCTCAAACTCCCACCTCTGCCTCCTGAGTTCTGAGTTCTAGGATTTAATGCATGTGCCACCACACCCTGCTAAGAAGCTTTTTCTTAATCATGGGACTAGGGACACATGCCATCTGTCCACAATGCTGGGACTCACTCCTGGAGCCCAAGGAAGGCTCCCTCAAGGACCACGCACCCTGGTGTCAGCACAGTTCAGGGGAGACAACGGTGCCAACCACAATCTTATATCCAGCCCCTCGGAGACTCTCTGGAAGAAGCCCTCTACCCTTGCCCATGGCCAAGGCCAGCTCCTAGCGAGCACACACGCTCATGCCCTCCACGGCTCACTGAGGCTCATCAGCGTGACCAGGTCATTCCTGGCAGGAGCATGACCTCAGTGGCCCCAAAGTGAACCCGGCATTGGAACACGCAGGTATATACTGTTTCCTTCCTCTTCAAATAGAAAACGAAAAAGGAAAGTTGGGAAGCTCTGGGCAAATAGAGTATAAGCTAAAAATATCTCAGTAAATAAACAAGCAGGTCAGTGATCCGAAGCCCTCATGCCAAGGGTTCCGGGTATGCAAAGGACACCATTTATGACTGAGGGGGTTGATTGTCCCAAGATAAAAGATGACAGTGTCCTATGGGTAGGGCAGGGTGACCCACATCAAGTCATTAACCTCCAAGAGGCTTCACCTGCCCAGAGAGTGTAGTGGCCTCCTGAAACTTCCTGGAAGGTCCCGTGAGTGACAAGTGACTCAGGACCCTGCTTACTGCAGGGATGCAGAGACATTGCACCCGACAATTATGGAGCTGTTATTATGCAATTGCCCCTGAGGGCAATTATCCGCTTGAACCCCAGGAAGGAGCGATGCCCTGAGCTGCATTGCCCTGTGGTGGAGGCCCCTCCACTGACACTGTGAACGGGAACATCCTCCTCGGTTCCTCCCCAGTGGCTTCAGGTCTTGGTGCAGGACGGAGGGAGGGAACGACAGGCACTTAGGATGGTCTTGATGTTGACGCTTACTCCCAAAGTGACACTTTGCCCACTACTTCAGAGGGCAGCCCCTAAATGACCACGGGCTGCACCTCTCCCCACCATGGTCGTAGAAAGGTCATAGGCTGCAGAGATGGCTCAGTAAGTGATATGCTTGCTTCACAAGCATGAAGACCTGACTTCAGACCCACAGTACCCCTGTGGGATGCCAGACATAGGGGCACACGCTTATAATTCCAGCAGGGGAGTTGGAGACAGTAGCCTCCCTCTGCTGGCTAGACAATCTAGCCGAATCATTGAGCTTGGGTTCGGTGAGAAACCTTGTCTCAAAAAATGTAGGGACTTGGGCTGCAAGGCCACTGAAAAATCCTGCTGGAACTGAGCTGATAACCTCCTCCATGTAGACCAGCTGACAGAAAACTGGAAGAAGCCATTCTGTATGCAGTTCAATGGGAGAAAGAGAAATCACCAGTGAAGATACTCAACAGTGGACACTGCAAGCCTTATATTTGGCCAGCCAGGGCAAATGATCCAATGGGTGCAATAGTGGCATATCTGTTATGGGGGAAACCAACAGCCCTCCAATTGCACTGGAGGCCCGCTCCATGGGAGGGAATACATCCCTGATACTGAAAACTTAAAACAGGAGTAGTCATGAGCCCTAGGGGTGTAACGTCTGCTGCTGTCTGGCTAAATGTATATACTGTGCTTATCAAACTGCCCAGTAAGCACTTCTCTTAATGTTCATACCCTTATATTAATGCTACTCTCACTTTGGGTAGAGAATCTTCTCTTTTCAGATAGCAGTGACCTTGGGATGACTCAGGAGGCATCATGGTGCTGGAAAGAAGTGACAGGAGTGCTCAGCACTGCAATATCTCTATCACACCTTCCAAGACTCAGGGTGTATTGTGGAAGAGGTGACAGAAAGAATGTAAGAGCCAAAGGAAGGGTAGGACTCCTTACAACGTGCTCCCCCCAGACAAAATGGCCTGGATATCACCGTGCCTGACACTACTTACACAAGACCATCATAATAGGAGGAAAAGATCATGACATCACAATAAAAGAGAGACTGATTGAGATGGGGAAGGGATATGATGCAGAATGGAGTTTCAAAGGGTAAAGTGGGCGGGGGGAGAGAGGGAATTACCATGGGATATTTTTTTTTATAATCGTGGAAGTTGTTAATCAAAATTTGAAAGGAAAAAAGATTTAAAAACTAATAAAACAAAAAAATAATGCAGGGGCTGAGAGATGACTCTGTGGCTAAGGCACTTGCCTGTAAAGCCTAATGACTGGGGTTTGATTCCCTAGTGCCCACGTAAAGTCAGATGCACAAGTGGCACATATGTCTAGAGTTCATTTGCAGTGATTAGAGGCCCATTCTGTCTCCTCTCTCCCTCTCATTCTCTATCTCTCTCTCTCTGCTCTCAAATAATTTAAAAATAAAAATAATAATTAATATTAATACTTATGTGATCCCGGGTGCAATTCCCCAGTAGTCATGTAAAGCCTGAACAAAAAGTGGCATATGACCGGTGTGGTGGCTCACGCCTTTAGTCCCAGCACTTGGGAGGCAGAGGTAAGAGGATCATCGTGAGTTCAAAGCCACCCTGAGAATATGGAGTGAATTCCAGGTCAGCCTGGGTTAGAGTGAGACCCTACCTTGAAAAAAACAAAAACAAACAAACCCAAAAAAAAAAGAAGTGGCACATGACTTTGGAATTCATTTGTGGTGGTAAAAGCCCTAGTCACTAGCATGTGCACACACACAAAGAAATAATATAAAAATATATGAAAGATTAGTAACATAAATTTTTAAACCTGTGGAAAATGATTCAGGAAGACACTTGACATCAACCTTTGGCTTCCAAACCCACATGCACACACACACACACACACACACACACACACACTTACACAGGCAATTGAGTCTGCATACATGCCCCCCCCACACACACAGAAAGTAGGGATCAAAGCATAGCCTGCCTCATTGTCTATAGTTGAGAAGATTCTAGAAGATTGCTAAGACCAAGCACTGATCACAGAGCCTGGCACGCAGTAGGTGCTTGGGAAGTGTCCCTGTGTCTGTTAGTACGTATGTGGTTCTGTGAATGCCATGGCCTTTGAGGTCCTAGGATCGGGAGTCGGGATGACACAAACACACACACGCACGCACGCACACTGATGCCTGCCCGTGGGTCCCAGGGGTAGATGCAAAGCTGCCTGCCCTGCTCTGTGCCTTAATTCTCCAGTATTCCACCTCATTCACTGTCATGGGAACCCTGGCTCCATAGAGCTGAGCTTGGGGGCTGCTGGGCCGAAGGAGAGGGGTCAATCCAGGTAGCAGAAGGGGTCAGGCCCTCTCAGGATGGGCCTCAGATTCCCTTTGAAGCAGGCCGGTGGCACTGTGACCCGACGCAGCTGACACCTCTCAGATGAGAGAGAGGAGCATCGTGGGCCCAGCTGGCGGGCGTTTGGACCAGAGAGGGGCCCTGTCCTTGGCTTTGGCTAAGGGCTGACAATACAGAGAGCGCTGGAACCAGCCCCACTTAGGCCAGCACTCTCTAATAGTCCTAAAGGGAAGGCTTCTGTTGTTGCCTTCCTAAGTCCCAAGAACAGCATCCACTCCTTCTTCAAAGCGTGGGACAGGAACCCAGCCTGCCCCCTCCACCCTGGAGAAGGGAGCCTCCTTTCCAAATCTCCAGGCTCAATCAGCAAATTAGTCAATTAGCAAATTAAACAGCCTAATTCAGACTTCAGGTTCCTGCCAGAGCTTTGAAAGTGCTTTCCAGGAACACTCAAGGGAAATTAACATCACCGGAATGAGGAGAAAACCCCCCCGAGCTTGAGAATGTCACCTTCTCCCAGGGAGGGGGCCCAAGCCACGGGCAGGGAAGATGAATCAGTGTCAGGTGAATGATGCCAGGGAGCCTCCCTTCACAGCCATTGTATCCCATCCACCAAGGGGCTACCCATCCCCCAGCTGCACCCTCCAGTTGTCTGCGAGATGCCCCTCAGCCCCTGGAGGTGACGATATGCTTAGGATGGAGCAGAGCCCTTACCCTTCACTCACCGCCCATGCAGTGATGCTCACAGAACATTTGCTGTCGACCAGAGCTTTTGCTCTGTTTCTTGGGTCCTTACAACTCTCCCATTGCACGATGGTCCTGTGCCCTGGAGGAGGACGCTGAGGCACAGAGAGGGTGTGTGCTCTGCTGCAGCAAACACAACAGGACCTGACCTACCCAGTCACAGGGAGGGCGTGGCTCGGAGTCATGTTGCAGGCCTGTTCCCAGTTGGTACTGGCCAGGTGGAGGGCATCCGGGTGGCTTTGCCTATCCACAGCACAACCCAGGGCAGGCCATGTGTGCTCGAGCTTCTGAGCATCAGGGTAATGACCCCATTTCACAGATGAGGCAAATAAAGTCCACCGGGAGGAAGGCTTTTAAATACCCCCAGCAGAGCCCTGGGGTCCATCTGATAAGTCCCAGCTAAGGATAGTGAGCTGGGGAGAGCTCTGAGCAGGGCATCCTAACCTCTCCCAAGCAAAAAGCCTGCTAAGTGACCATACTGGGGCTTCTGGAGCTCTGGGTGGGTGGGGGGGTGGGCGCACCATAGCCAGTCAGCCCGCAGAGGCCAAAGAAAGAAGAGGCCTCCAGAAGAGCCTCTGGTCTATAGTCGGTCCCACTGTCGCCACAAGATGGCGCTGTTCTGCGGGAGTTTGGCTTCCTTTCTCATGCCGACTGCGGGAATCCCAGGGCAAGGAGTGTGGGGGTGCGTGTGAGATGTGTGCATGCATGTGTGTGTGTGTGATCTGTGCATGTGAGTGTGAGAGGCATACATACCTTTGTGTCAGGTCGAGGACACTTTCTGTGCATGCGCTTGGTGCCTGCCCGTGTTTGCACGCCCGGGGCGTGCATGTGCATGTACGTATATGTGTCCTCCTAAAGGGCGTGTGTGTTCAGATGTCTGTAGGGACGTGTTGTGTATGCTCATGACCATGGGGGTGTGTGTGCGTGTATCTGCTGGGGGGCAGGAAGCAGGGACATCCATCTCTTCTCTGAGGCCCCTGGGTGGGGGTGATGGGGGGTGACTGTCTCAGAGGCCAGCAGTTTCCTCCAGGCTCCACAGCCTGGCTGGGTGCCTGTGGCCACCTTCACCTGGAGACGTGAGCATCCACTGTTTGCTCTCCTCCTTGATCTTCTCTGAGCTCCCAGGGGTCAGATCTGGAGGGCGCCCTGTGGCTTGGGATGGGAAATCCCGGATGTGGAAACCAGTTCTAAGCCATCTCTGAGAATTCATTTAGTCCTTCAACTAGTCTGCAAGGGAATGATCCTGTCTTGTGATGAAGAAACGTGCGTTCAGAAGGCTGAAGCAACTGGGCTACAACGTGAAACCATTTCACAGTGGAGGATGAAAAAGAGAGGCAAAGGAGAAGAGGAGGAGGAGGAAAAATGGAAGGAAGGAGGGAAGAAGGAAGAAAGGAAGGAAAGAAGGAAGGAAGGAAGGAAGGAAGGAAAGAAGGAAGGAAAGAAAGAAAGAAAGAAGAAGGAAAAAGAACAGGACAGAACAAAACAGGGGCTCAGTGACTCACCCAAAACCATCAGTTAGGAAGCGGCAGAGCTGTTGCCAACCCAGGTTCTCGGTGGAGGTTGGAGATGGGGGTACATCTGGACCAGAAGTATTACCTGTGTACTGTCGCTGAAGGAGGACAAACCTTGACCCCAGAGCTGGTGGCTGAGGTCCTTCCCACAAGCCTCCTCCTCTAGGAAGCCCCTCTGGCTTTCTGTGCTCTGTAGCCTTGCGGTCCCACCTTGTGGACCTGTGGTGCATGCATTTGTTTTACAGGCCTGTGAGCAGGAAGCCAGGGCTTCAGGGTATCCCCAACCCCTGCCAGTTGCTGAAGAGGTCTGTCAGGAGCTCTAGATAGCAGAAGGGGGAAGACAGTTGCATAAAAATTGCCTCTGTTTGAGGGCTTTGCGGCTGTGAAGCTCAGTGTGGTGGCTCAGGTTAGAGACTGGATGAGAGGGGCACATGCCCAGGATGGACCTGCTGGTAGAAACCGGGAAGCAACAGTATGAAGGTCTTTTACTCAGTCTCTTGCAGACCTAGGTACACAGGTGGTCCTCATGTGGCACTGAATGGAGACACAGAGGCACACAGGGTCCTGGGGGGGCTGCTGTCATCCGTCCCCTCTGCCCTGCTCCAGGAGGGATCTCGCTGCCAGTTTGCCTCCATCCTGCTGTGACTTCCCAATGCCCTGAGCCAGGCTGGCAGCAGGATTTGTTGTCCATCTGGAGGAGCTCAGGGTGGGGTCCTGGGTGCCTACAGGCTCTGATGTCCTCCTGTAGTCCTATGTCTGAGGGAAGCCTCCTCACCAGGTATGCTGAGAGCCACCAAAGGCACCTGCCTGCCTGGCCTGCGAGGGTGGACCTCAATATCCATAGTGACCAGAAAACACCGGACACCCCCAGTTCTGCCAAATATTTTTTCTACTGGCCCTTTCTAAGAGGCCCATCGGAGGTACCATGCAGGCTCACAATCACCCTCTACTCTCCTCAAGAACATAGCGATACTGAAGTCCCAGTCGGGGGCATTGGCAAAGCAGTGGGATAGCCATTCTGAACCTCACTCTCTGTCCCCTCCTCCTCTTTTCAACGTCTTCAACGTCTAATTCCAGTTTGACCAATAGTTTATCTTGGCCTCTGAATGAAAGTCCAGGCAAGAAGTTATCTGCAGAGATGCTCTGAGAGAGTCAACTCAGGAGGCCACCTGGTCCAGGGCCAGCCCTGAGGCCCACATTCTGTTTGCCTATTAGTCATAAGAGAGAGCTGCAATTGGCATAAGCAAATCCTGTGCCCAGACCCCACACCCAGAGTCACTCTCACGTGCGGCTGCACGTGGAATGGCAGAAATTGCTGAAGAGGATGCTCAATGTCCTGAGGGAAGCCCATCCAGGGCTTTGTAAAAGAAAAACAGGGGATAGAAGAGGAAAGAGAAAGGTGAGAAGGGAGGGAAAGATAGAGATAAAGAGAGAGAGGCTTCCTCCAGGAACTGGTCTATGCTCCCTCCTCGGTTCTGAAACTGGCCCTCCCCCCCACCCCGCCCACACTCCTCCTTGGCCATCCCCCTTTCTCACTCCCAACCTTCCAAGGCCCTGACCATCTCTACTGCAGATGCTAACCCATCTGATGGCTCAGACCCCACTGCAAGCCACCCAACTTGAGTCCGTTCTCTCTTTGTGGGCCAGCGAATGCTGCCCCTGCAGGGTCTCTACCCAGCACCTGACCGAATACAACTAACAATCTTGTGTGATCGAATCCCAGAATAGTCCGAATGCCCAGACTTACTCCTGGAATCCTTGCTTAACCGACAGGCCCTTGCGTTGCAGCGTCCTGGGGAGTTCAGCGTCCATGGTAGACTGCCAAGTTGTCCTAGGCCACTGAGAAGCCCCTGGAATGTCGCAGGGGGTATAAATTAACGGTTAGGAGGTCTCCAGGGCTGTAAGGACTGTCTTTGTGTATAAGGAAAGAGAAGCTGGACTGGGGAGTCAGAGGCATTAATTACTTAAATGAATAAGTATTAAATCAAAGGCTTGGCTTCAGAAATTAAACTCAGATTAGCGCCTGCCTGACTTCCTGTCAAATCAAAGGCATTTGGTCAAAGAATGGACACCCTGGAAGGAGGGCTGGGAAGAAAGGCTTCAGCAGAGGCACTGAGGCCCACTGTGGGGTTGGGGTACCTTCTGGGAAGGGGCTTCTGGTGCCCAAGGCCCTGTGTGAAAAGTCTCGTGTGCTGTCACCACCTGGTTCTGCCTCGGTCGGGCTGGAGGTACAAGCAGGCAGGAAGGAGGGCCCGGAGGCCTCAACTCCGCTCTCCACGCAGAGGTTAGGGTTCTTGGATTTTGAATAGAAGCAGGAATGGGTGGTCGTCCAAGGTGAGAAGTTCAAAGATGCCCCCAAGGGCCACGCAGCACCCCCAGGTCACAGCCATCTTTTGTCTGGAGTCTCAAGAGAGCATTTGGAGCCTGGCTCCAGGTGGTCTCCAGTGACCTGGCACCCACACCTTAGCTACCTCTCAAATTCTCCTATCTTGTCTCACAGAGATACTTCCTTCCCACATTCTTTGGGGATTTCCCCAAGATGCTGGTCTTATCTTTCTTCCTACCCTAAAACATTTCTGCAGGCAGCACAAAGGCTCAAACACTTCAGTGGATATAAGGACCCCAAAGGAGACCACCCCCCCCCCCCCCGCCGCCCCAGGCAAGCTGGTCACCTAAGGAGCCAGCAGCACACAGCCAGGCTCTGGCCTCGCTTTCCTCCACCCCCTCCTCGGACGTCCTCAGATGTCACTCACTCATCCTACAACGAAGCTATCCCCCCTTCCCACATGGAGCTGACAGAAACTCCGTCTTGCAGAGCCCTGGCCTTGCCTTTTTCTGTTTGTTGCTGTGCGTGTGTGCATGCGTGCATGTGCGTGCGTGCCCTTTCAGGACCCCATGTGCTCACCTGCGCTCCATTGCTCTTCTGCCCATTCTGATTTGAACCAGAGGCTATGGCTGATAGCAGAACATGCTGTCTGTCACGAGTCCAGAAGATTCTCTGGTCTCTGCTCCCCTGTGGCACCGGGGTTACAGGAGCCTGTGGCCCCGCCCAGCTATTTCCGGAGGATCTGGAAATTCCAACTTGGGTGGCTGCAGGGCTGTCAGGCTCTCGTGCTGGCTGAGGAGGCGCGCTTGACCACTGGGCCATCTCTCCAGCCCCTGAGCCCTGGAGTTCTTCTCGTGTGTCTGCCATGGTGACAGCTAGGGGTGGTTGCTGGGCCTCGGCTTTTCTTCCTTGGTGCATCTAGGCGGTCATCGTGGTCGCAAAGTAGCCAGGGGCGCATGACACTGGCAGCCTGTGTGAGCAAGCCCTCGCAACCTGTGGCCACACCAGGACCGAGGCACGATGTTTCTAAGAGGACCTGTCATCCCACGTACTTACGGCGCGAGGTCGGTGCGGGAGCAAAGGTACCCAACAAAGGGGAGTGGGGTGGGCAGAGGGGTGTGCCAGGAGCATGCTGGGAAGAGGGAGGCAGTACAACTGAAACCGGGGCCTGTGGCTAGGTCTGGGCCTTCAGCACTAGTTCCTCAGATTAGGTGGGCTGAGGTGACGCCCCACCCCACCCCCGGCAGGAATTGGAAAGTCAACCATACGCCTCCTCTTCCCATGTTGCCTGCAGATGCACGCTGGCCAGACCCTGCTGGGCTCACGGCTCCTCTGGGATGGGTATATAACAGCCACTTCTGCCTCGTGGACCCAGAAAGAACTTATGGTCGCAGCACCCTAGTGGGGTTGGAGTAATCGGGAGAGCAGGGCCAAGCTCCACGCGAGGCTGGGGAAGGATCCGAGAGCGTCAGAGCCCCGCCTGGGTTAACGCCTTGTCCTGGAGGCGTTGCCCGCAGCCAGCTACAGAGCTTGGGCAGAGGGGTTTCCAGGCCCACCCCCATGACAGTGATCTGTTTGGGGCAGCCGTGGCCTCAGGGGAAACTGGAACTCTGTCCTAAAATGCTGGCTGTAGGGATGGTAGCTGATTAGAACAAAGTATGTGTTACCATGTGACGGACATAGCATCTGGCACCTCACATGTGTCGTTCTGAAGCCAACGTCAGGCCAGGAAGGTTGGATGGCTTTACAGAACCCTCTTGGCTTCCTGGTGGTAGGAGAGGTCGAACAGGCTCTGGGGTCTGCGCTCCATCCTGGGGCCTTTCACACCTAACAGGGACAGCAATAAGCCCCTGATGCATTGTGACTGTAGGTTACTTCCAGGATGGTGACAGTCTGTTGGGCACAGAGCATGTCAAGAGCCCCAGGTCAAGAAACTAGGAAGAGGGCCGGAGGGATGGCTCAGCTGTTAAAGGTACTTGCTTGCAAAGTCTGATGGCCAGGTTTGATTCCCCAGTACCCATGTAATGATACATGTACAAAATGGCACATGCATCTGGAGTTCATTTGCATTGGCAAGAAACCCTGGCATACTCATTCTTTCATGCTCTCTCTCTTTGCAAATAAATAAGATTTTAAAAGAAAGAAATAAAAATAGAAAGAAAGAAAGAAAGAAAGAAAGAAAGAAAGAAAGAAAGAAAGCAAGCAAGCTAGCTGAGCATGGTGGCGCACACCTTTAATCCTAGCACTCTGGAGGCTGAGGTAGGAGGATCACCCATGAGTTCAAGGTCGCCCTGAGATTATATAGTGAATTCCAGGTCAGCCTGGGTTTAGAGTGAGATCCTACCTCGAAAAATAAAAATACAATAAAGAAACTGGATCCAAGCATGTGGCACACACCTTTACCCAGCACTTTGATGGCAGAGGCAGGAGGACCACTGTGAGTGTGAGGCCAGCCTGGAACTAGAGTGAGTTCCAGGTCACTGTGGACTAGAGTGAGACCCTATCTCAAAAAAGAAAGAAAAGGAAGGAAGGAAGGAAGAGACTGGGAAGAGACTGCGCACATCCGGGTGGTCATCCCAACAACCTCACACTGTCCTCACCACTCACAGCGTCTGGTGATGCCTTGAGGGCTCAGGGATGACCAAGCAGGCAGGGCCAGTCCTGTGATCCTCTGTCACCGCAACACATAGGCAGCTGAGCCCAGGCTACCCTCTGTTCCCCTGCTCCTCCTGAGGACACTGTCCCAGCCAGGCATGGTGGTGCAATCCTGTGATCTCAGCGCTTGGGAGGGTGAGGCAGGAGAATTGCTGTGAGTTCAGGGTCAGCATGCTGTCTATGCCTGTGAGGGATCAGGAGTGGGGACAGGCCTCCTTGCTTGGAAGAGGTCTGGCCATCTGTATGATGGTGGATGGAGGCTTGGCTCCCCCGGCTTGTAAACTCTCCTGGCCTCTTCTGCTCTGGCCTGGATCTCCACAGGACTCTCTAACTGGATAGCTCCGGAGCCCTGCCCCTCCCCAAAGGAAAGCCACCATTTGGCTCATCAAAAGCCATTTTGTCCCTGGTCGGCCCAATTCACACCTGGCTGCACGTCAGTGAGAAGGCAGAAGGGGGCCTGCTTGGGTTTATGAGGGGGCAGTAGAGGTGGCCCCCGGGAAGCCAGAGCCAGCAGGATTGGTGCCTTTTGGAACTGTTCGGAAATCTGCCCCCTCCACTGGCGTCTCCACCCTCCTCGACTCTAGCCAGTGGAAGGAAGGAAGTCCCTCAGAGCCAGACCTGCAGACCGGGGATGCCAGTACCACGCAGCGTGCACCCGGTGCCCTACCTTCAACTGACAGCGCTTCTGCCCCCAGCTCCACTGCCCTCCTCTGGTGAGGCAGCCAGATGGTTCATTCCCAAAATAGTCGAAGGTGTGGTGGTTTGTAATAGCTAAGGCCTTCCTTCCAGATCCTTCCACGAAGCCAAGAGCTTTGACCGCCCCTATGCCATGGCCCCCGCTGTCCATAGCCCAGTCTTCTCCCCCATCTTCCTGGCCAGCTGCCCCCGGCTGAGCCCTGGGGTCCTGCAGATGTTTGAACACCTTTATGCCCCTCACCACTCAGCACCGGCCAGGGGCTGGGCAGGTGTGTTGAGCAAAGTGAGGACACGCACTTAGCCACTTGTGGGGCCAGTGGCCCTGCCCGGCTATGCCCAATGTGGGGCGGTGCCCACTTTGCCAGAGGACCTTAAGCTTTTCTCCCTCAGCATGGCTTTGGCCCTGTGGCAGCGAAGGCCCCAGGAAAGGTGATTGCAGCGAACGTTGGATCCCATGGGACGCTGCTGCTCAGAGCCCCAAAGCTTTGCCTAGAGCCTCATCCAGAAGTGCTGTGACAGTTTCCATAGCAACCCGAAAGGCCAACTCTAGGAGACTGGGCTCGAAAGGGGGTAAAGGCACAGCCATGGGTGCGGTCAGATCCCTTCCTGCAGGACACATACAGGAGGCCCAGCCTCCTGGGGCTGCTTGTCACAAATGGCCATGAATTCCCTGGCTTCCGCAGCTCAGATAGGTTCCCTCATGGTTCACAAATCAGAGAGTCAAAACGCAGCCTCCACACTGGGCACTGTGTGCATGGTGTTAGCCTTCATTCAAAAATGCCAATATGGGGGGCTGGAGAGATGGCTTAGTGATTAAGGGCACTTGCTTGCAAACCCTGACAGCCTGGTTCGACACCCCAGTATCCATGTAAAGCCAGATGTACAAAGTGGCACATGTGTCTGGAGTTCATTTGCAGAGGCAGGAAGTCCTGGCATGCCCATTCTCTCCTCTCTCTCTCCCTCTCTCTCTCTGTCAAATCAATATTTGGGGGAAAAAAAAAGCCTACATAGACAAAAGTAGTGGTAAGTGCCTACAATGCCAGCACTTGGGAAGCTAAGGTAGGAGACCCACCTGGGCTAGAGTGAGACCCAGCTTAAAAATAAATAAGGACTGAAGAGATGGCTTAGCAGCTTAAGGTGCTTGCCTATGAAGCCTAAGGACCCAGGTTTGATTCCCTAGAATCCATGCAAAAGGTGGTGGATGTCTCTAGATTTTGTTTGCAGTGGCTAGGGGCCCTGGCATACCCATTCTCTCTCTCTCTCTCCCCCTGCAAATATATAAGTAAACATATAAATAATTTAAAAAACAAAAGGAAATCACATACATACAAAAACGTGCCCAGGTTCCATGTGTCAGCTCAGAGACACCAAAGCCTAGGCAACCACGCACAGACAATCCACAGGCACTACAGGGTAGACACGGCCACCTGGACGATCTCAAAGCTAGCGCCCACCCCCACCCCTCCGTCCCGTGATCTCTCCTGTTCTCCAGGCCAGACCCCAGCATCTGTGTTCTCGCTCACCCAGCCCTCAGGGTCCACTGCTCTGAGGTGGGACTGCAGACCAGTGCTGTATGCCATTTCACGGTGGGAGGACACTGCGACGTATTCACCCAAAGGCCAGCAGGCGCCTGGAGGGCGACCAGTTCTACAGAGCGGTGCTGCGGGGGACATCCGGCTCAGCCTTCAGGGGGCCTTGTGGAAGTGCTCCCATTGGGATGTACCAGGAGCAGTAGGCTGGCCAGAATCATTCATTAATTAGCAGAGACTGGGTTTGCAGCTCAGTTGGTGGAGTGTTTGTCTGGCAGGCACGAAGCTCTGGGTTTCATCCCCAGCACCCTACGAATTGGGTGCGGTGATGCACTCCTGTTATCCCGGCACCCAGGAGCAGGTGGAGGCAGGGTGACCAGAAGTTCAGGGTCATCTTCAGCTACATAGAGAGTTCCAGGCCAGCCTGGGGTACATGAGACCCAGTGCATAGCCATCAGCTCCCTCGGACAGTAAGTTTCAGCAACCTGCAGGCCCTGCTTTTGTTTTGGAAAGAAACCTTTTCGCTCTTAACCATCTCCCTGCCCCATTCCAAGAAGTCACCGTTACCCTTCTGTTTCTGGATATATGCGGGCCCAGCCTTTCCCATGTCTCCATTCACTACGCCGCATGGGTCACTTGGTTACTGCACCTTGGTAGGCGTGGAATGTCTTCCGCGGGTCGGGGATTACACATGCCGTCCGCCTCCTTGGAGGACAGGTGTGGCCGCAGTCCTTGCTGTGCCTCCCCCGGCCCTCCTGATGCCAAGACTCCTTGACCCTGTGCCCCTCCCGGGTAGGTGTGGACAACCCGGCTGCCGGGATCACAGCCCTGGATCTCACCTCTCTGGTCTCGATCACAAGGAACGCATGAGGCACTGAGGTCTTGTAGCCCTTCTGGTTTCGGGTAGCAATGAGTAGCTCAAGGTTTCCTGGCTGGGCAGCCATGATGCCTCTGGGCCCACGTTCTTCTGGAATCCAGGGATGTGAGCTGAGCATGGAAGTGAGGGGCTTTGCCCCCACAGCCTGCCTTCAGGTGGGCCAGCAGACGGGCACAAGAGATGCTTTCAATGGAGGAAGCCTCAAAGCCACCCCCGGAATCCTGGTGTGATGGCTCACACCCGTGATCCCAGCGCTTGGAAGGCAGAGGAAGGAGGATCTCAAGTTCAAGGTGAACCTGGGCTATTTGAGTTCCAACCTGGGCTTTACAGCCAGACCCCATCTCTTAAAAAAAATTTTTTTTAAAGTCACCAGCGAATGACATGAGTGTATCTGGTACCAGGAGGGCTCCTGGGTGGGGAGCTCGGTTCTTGGTTAGCCAAGCTCGCTTGGGGCATGGTAGATTAAGGCTGGTGCTATGATGTGGGTGGAAGTCCAGGGCAGGGATTCTGAGGCAAAGCTGACCTCTGGGGCAGCCAGGCCTGTGGTGGCACAGGGCACTCCTAAGCGGAGCTCGAGGCTGTGTCCAAGTGAGGAGGTGGGCTGGCCCACAGAGCCTTTAATCAGGCCAAAATTGCTGCAGCCACCCCCAGAAGGCACACACGGGAGCCTTGAGGCCTGCCCGGCCATTAATTCTAGTTTGAACCAGTTTAATAAAATAGCTAAATAAAGAAGCTGAGCCCAGCCTCTCAATCAGCCCGGATTCCTTCCTAAGTGGTGGGTGGCGTTCCCGTTTTCCTAAAAATAAGTTTTGTGTGTGTGTGTGTGTGTGTTTCCACTGCCTAGTGTGAAAGCAGCCAGATTTTCTGTGGTCCAAAGTTCCCTCCTGGCTGCCGGGCACAGTTGTGGTGCTTGGAAGAAACCACCTGGTTCTGTGGGTGTCCCTTTGGGCTCGCAAACACAACACACAAAGGCTCGGAATCCCACGGTCTTCCTAGGCACCTGTGCTGACAGCCCAGGCACACGGATGCTCCCAGGAGCGAGGGGACCTGTTCCGCGCGGCCCCTCCAGGGTCTCCCTGGCAGGTGGCACTGGCAGCATGTGCTGGAGCCCCAGGCCACAGCGAGGAGCCCACCTGCCCTGCTGCCTGCTGCAAGGGCCTCTCCTGGTGCTTGGTGAGACACCATGGGAAACCTTAGCATCTGCTCTCCAGACGCCCCTCTCTGATGGGACATCTGGGTGGGGCTTGGCCTCCTTTCTCTGTCTTGCGTGTTTTCTCAAAACTGATTGGAGGGTCTCATGCGGTCCTTGTCCCAGGTCCCCTCAGAACCATACAGTGGAGTTCCCACAAACGGGGATGTGGGAACAGAAAGCCACCAGCCTCCACATGGTGGCAAGCTGGCCCCGGGCTGGGTCCAGAGAGCACCCCAATCCCCAGAATGCAGCCACAGCAGAGCCCTGTCTCCTGTCCCTAGTGTGGATCTCAGCTGGGCACTCCCACCCTCAGTGTGAACCGGGTGTGAGGACCTGTCAAAAATTTACTGATGTTGTGCCTGGCGAGGTGGCGCACGCCTTTACTCCCAGCACTCAGGAGGCAGAGGTAGGAGGATCGCCATGAGTTCGAGGCCACCCTGAGATGACACAGTGAATTCCAGGTCAGCCTGAGCTAGAGTGAGACCCTACCTCGAAAAACCAAAAAAAAAAAAAAAAAAAAAAAATTACTGATGTTGGCCTGGGAAGAGGGCTCAGTGGTTAAAGACAGTGCTTACAAAGCCTCCCAGGCAGGGCTCCATTCCCCCATGAACACTTAAAGCCAGATGCACAAAGTGGTGTGTCTGGAGTTCATCTTCAGTAGAAAGAGGCCCTGCCTGTCACAAATCTCAGTAGCTGAGAAGGTGACTGTATATGAGGACAGGCCCCTTGAAGTGGTCGCCGGGATGGCCCTGGTCCTGTAGGACCGGGGTCCTTCTAAGAAGAGGACATAGGGACACAGACATACAGGGGATGACCACGAGAGGACGCGGGGAGAAGATGCTGTCTGTAAGCCCAGGAGCGAGGCCTTGGGAGGAGCCAGTCCTGAGGCATCTCCATCTTGGACCTCCAGCCTCCAGAATGTGGGATCATGGACATCTGCTGTTGAAGCCCCCATATGTGGAACGCTGTTAAGCACTCCTGCCTCTGGGAAGTAGGCTGTCTCTTCTGATTTCTCTGGCACGCCCTTGC
The DNA here is from genome assembly GCF_020740685.1 of Jaculus jaculus. NCBI lineage: Eukaryota > Metazoa > Chordata > Mammalia > Rodentia > Dipodidae > Jaculus > Jaculus jaculus. The sequence continues at coordinate 158,043,534 of NC_059102.1, forward strand.
CTTGGGACATCAGGAACAGGACCCACATGGGCGCTAAGTTCTCAATAAGGACCGGCACAGTCTTCCCTTCTGCCTCACACAGCATCAGAGCCCTGTTTCTTTTTGTTCGTTTGTTTTTCTAGGTAGGGTCTCCCTCTAGCCCAGACTGACCTGGAATTCACTATGTAGTCTCAGGGTGACCTGGAACTCACAATGATCCATCTACCTCTGCCTCCCGAGTGCTGGGACTAAAAGTGTGTGCCACCACGCCTGGCTGGAGACCTCTTTCTAACCTCACCCTCCTGCCTTGCAGGGGCTGAGGAGCAGGCCTGGGTAAGTAAGTGACAAGGGGGCCTGGACAGGGGTCTGCACAGCGGACTTGTTCTCTGAGGACTTGCCCCTCCCAGCCTCTGTGCCCCTCAATGCCCATGGGCAAGTGCACAGGAAGTGCATCACACCTAAGGCAAAACTAGAAGATTTTAGAAGCTCCAACCAGCCAGGACAGTATTATAAGATCCCTGATCACTGCACCCTCGTCCTGTTTGTTGATAAACTTCTTGTGCATGGGAAACAGCTGCCATGATTAATGCCATTAAATGATAAGTGCTGAGCTGGAGAGATGGCTTAGTAGTTAAGGCCCTTGCCTATAAATCCAAAGGACCCAGGCTCGATTCCCCAGGATCCACATAAGCCAGATAGACACACAAAGTGATGCATGCATCTGGAGTTCGTTTGCAGTGGCTGGAGACCCTGGTGCGCCCATTCTCTATCTCTCTATATCTGTCTCTTTCTCTCTCTCTCTCTCTCTCTCTCTTGTTCAAATAAATAAATAAATAACAACAGAAATATTTTTAAAAATGATAAGCATTGAGCCACTGAAGGTGAACTTGGCTGAGCGATGCAGGGACTCGGGACTCCTCCTTGACACTGCACCAATCCTCTGTCACGCTGGACCTCGTTCAGTCCTTCCATTTTGAAGGCCCTCTTGTTGGTTGGTTGCTTTTTCAACAATCAATAGACTATTTCAGTCTAAGTATATATTCCCAGACTCATCTGGCAGGCAGGTAGGGAAGACAGAGGGTTCATCAGACCCTGCCCCACCCCTGTCCTCTGCTTCCCTTAGTATTAACAGAGTGTATTGTGGGGGTGCATCTGTTCCCACCAGGGTGCCAACACGGACACATGATAACCACTGGAGCCCATGGTTCCATCGGGCTCACCCTTGGTGGCTGGCGCACGGTCCCACTGGCTTTGCTCAGTGACAGCATGATGCTGTCAGCGGATCTGGAAGAATGGCTTCTCCTGCTTTGCACCATCTTGCAGCCTGGTCTCAGCTGAGAAACACTGGGGTCCAGCTGGAGAGATGGCTCAGCACTTAAGGTAATTGTCTGAACAAACCTAACAACCCACGTTTGATTCCACAATACCCGTGTAAAAGCCAGATGCACAAAGTGGTGCATGCACCTGGAGTTTATCTGCAGAGCCTAGAAGCCCTGGCATGCCCATTCTCTCTGTGTGTCTGTTTCTCTCTCTGCTTGAAAATAAATAAAAATATTTAAAAAATATATATTATAAAAGCCAGGTGTGATGGTACATGCCTTTAATCCCAGGATTTGAGAGGCAGAAATAGAAGGATCTTTGTGAGTCCAAGGCCAATCTGAGACTACATAGTGAACTCCAGGTTAGCCTAGGCTATAGTAAGACCCTACCTTGAAAAACATTATATAAGACTGGAGAGATGACTCAGCAGTTAAGGCATGTGCCTGCAAAGGCTAACCACCCAAATATAATTCCCCAGAACCTGTGCAAAGCCAGGTACACAAAGTGGTGCATGCATCTGGACTTTCTTTGCAGTGGCCGGAGGCTTTGGCATGCCCATTCTATCTGTCAGTCTCCTCCATATTTGCAGCTAAATAAATCTTTTAAAAAAATATATAAATATGAGCCGGGTGTGGTAGCGCACGCTTTTAATCCCAGCACTTGGGAGGCAGAGGTAGGAGGATCACCGTGAGTTCGAGGCCACCCTGAGACTACATAGTGAATTCCAGGTCAGTCTGGGCCAGAGTGAGACCTTACCTCGAAAAGCCAAAAAAAAAAAAAAAAACCAAAAAACTTATATATATAAAAGGCTGGGGGCCAGGGATGCAGGCTGTGGCTTGCAAAGGCGTCTGTGGTTAATTTCTCTGCCTCTGTATTCCAATTGGGTAACTATAGGCCACAGGGTTTCCGTTCCAATCCGATGCCTCTGTCTGGGTGTGGCCAGGCTAACCCCCTGCAGTGTGCTCGTGATCTGACTGGCCTGGCCAGCATCCTCCACCTTGATGTCTAGTCCTTTTTTCTCTGCAGTTTAAAAAATATTCTTATTTATTGACTGAGAGTGAAAGTGTATGGGCACAACAGGGCCTCTTGCCATGGCACGCAAACTCCAGGTGCATACACCGTTTTGTGTATCTGACTGTAAGTGGGTACAGGGGAGCTGGGCCCAGGCCAGCAGGTTTTGCACATAAGGGCCTTGAACTGCTGAGCCATCTCCCCAGGCTCTTTCTGTCTTATGTGCGCGGAGGATTTCTGATCCCATGTCCTAACCTCCAGCCTCTGGCTAACGCGACCTCTTTACGTGCTTTCCTTCTGTTTTTCTTGGCACTGGCTTTAATATTTCTATTGTGTGTTTGAGTGTGCAAGTGCATGTGTGTGTGCAGGTGCACTTGCACACGTATGCGTGTGCATGTGGAGGCCAGAGGACAACGGAGGGCGTCGTCCTCAGGAGTGCTGTCCAGCTCCTTTGAGACAGGTTGGGGGGTCTCTCACTGGTCTGCAGGTCACCAGATAGGCTGGACTGGATGCTCGGCACTTTTATGTGGGTTCTGGGGGTTAAACTCAGGTTCTTGTGCTTGCAAGCATGAACTTTACCCACTGAGCTGTCTCCTCAGCCCTTGCTTTAAGATAGCGATGTCACCCTTTGCCATGGAGGACTGTCGCATGACTTTGCACAGCATAATGATCTTACCACATGACCTTCTCCCAGCTTTTTTTGTTTTGTTTTGTTTTTTCAAGGTAGGGTCTCACTCTAGTTAAGTCTGACCTGGAATTCACTGTGTCTGTCTCAGGGTGGCCTTGAACTCATGGTGATCCTCCTACCTCTGCTGGCATTAAAGCCATGAGCTACCACACCGGCTCCAGCTTTTTGTTTTGTTTCTGTTTTTTTGAGGTAGGGTTTCACTCAGGCCCAGGCTGACCTGGAATTCACTATGTAGTCTCAGCGTGGCCTTGAACTCTTGGTGATCCTCCTGCCTCTGCCTCCAGGGGAATTAAAGGCGTGCACCACCACACCCAGCTTTCTCCCAGCTTTTGTCACGTAAGTATGCATTTCACTTTTTTGAATTGTCTAAACCCCCAAAATACCCTATTAGGACTTTTAATTTTTTTTTCCTTTACTTTGTTTTTTTTTCTTTTTCCTTTTTTTTATTTGTTTTGTTTTGGTTTGGTTTGTTTACAAGGTAGGGTCTCACTCTAGCCCAGGTTGAACCTGGCATCCATTCTGTAATTCCAGGCCACCATCAAACTCACAGTAACCTTTGCCTCCTGAGTGCTGGGTTTAAAGCCACCCCACCTGGATTTTCTTTTCTTTCTTTCTTTTTAATTTATTTTGAAAGAGGCAGAGAGACAGAGGGAGAAAAAGAAAGAATGGGTACACCAGGGCCTTCAGCTGCTGCAAACAAACTCCAACCATGTGTGCCCCCTTGTGGAGCATTTGAGGCATTGCGTATTTGCGTCTGGCTATGTGGGACCTGGAGACTCGAACGTAAGTTCTTAGGCTTCTCAGGTAAGTACCTTAAGGGCTAAGCCAGCTTTTCTTTTTTGAGATAGAGTCTTACTATGTAGTTCAGGTTGGCCTAGAACTCATGATCCTCCTGCCTCAGCCTCTTGAGTTCTGTTTGCTCTGATTTTGGTTTTTCGAGGTTTGGTCTTGCTCTAGCCCAGGCTGACCTGGAATTCACTCTGTAGCCTCAGGGTGGCCTTGAACTCACAGAAATCCTCTTAACCTCTGCCTCCTGAGTGCTGGGATTAAAGACATGAGACACCACACCCAGCCTCTTGAGTTCTAAGTTGACAGGTGCTCAAGTTAAAACCCTCGATTTAAGCAGCCAATGCTATTTATATCAAAGGAAGTCTAGAGATGTCAGGTAGGTGGATAAAACAGAAGGAGGAGATGGATGGAAGGATGGATGAACTGCCTTAAAGGATAAAGTGGAGAGCCTCTTGAGTTCTAAGGAAGATGTCCACACCTGGCCTCACAGGTACATGTGCACACACGTGCACTCAGGCAGAGATGAACACACAAGCACACACTCCACACAGCATAGTCCATCATAGTGGGCAAGGCACGGTGGCAGGGGTGAGAGGCAGCTGGTCACATTGTGCCCAAAGTCAGGAAGCAGAAAGATGAATGCTGGGGCTTAGCTCACTTTCTCCTTTTATTTCTGTCTGGGACTCCAGACTGTAGGACGGTGCCACCCACATTCAGGGTGGGTCTTCTACCTTAGATAAACCTCTCTGGAAATGCCCTCGTAGACAGGCTCAGAGGTGTGTCTCCAGGGTGACGCACGATCCCATCAAGTTGACAAAGAAAATGAACCATCACTGTTTCCAAACTAGAGCAAGTCCAAGGGTCCAGCCTCTCAGAGCTGGACAGAGGTGAGGCAGCTGCCTAACATGGGTTGGGTGTCTCCACAGCAACCCTTTCTGTGGTCCTTGCATTCTTGGGCTGGTCCTTCCACCTCTTTCAGACGCAGTTACTTCATGGGAAAACAGGAAGGGAAAATCCTCCTATTCTGATGGCTGGAGGGGGAAATGCTGGGCGCCGGGCAGGTGGCAGGAGTTCTTTCTCTTCAAACAGGATTGGGGGCTGGAGAGGCGGCTTAGGGGTGAGGGCACTTGCCTGCGAAGCCTCAGGACTCATGTTCCACTCTCCAGGTCCCACATAAGCCAGACACACAGAGATGCAAGCGCACAAGGATGCACAAGTGTCTGGAGTTCAATTGTAGTGGCTGTAGGCCCCGGTGCAGCAATTCTCAGTATCTCTCTCATGTTAAAAAAGAAGAGCAGGAGGAGGAGGAAGGAGAAGAAGAAGCAGAAGCAGCAGCAGTAGCAGATGGGCGTGGTGATGCTCACCTTTAATCCCAGCACTCGGGAGGCAGAGGTAGGAGGATCGCCATGAGTTCGAGGCCACCCTGAGACTCCATAGTGAATTCCAGGTCAGCCTGAGCTAGAATGAAACCCCTACCTCGGAAGAAATAAATAAATAAAAATAAAGACAGGATTGGGCTGATCTCGTCTGGAGAAGAGAGAGCTGCTGGAAGTGACATGCAGGTGCCTTGGCGCAGGCCTGGGGCTGCTGCGTGGTCATTGCTCCGCCCTCATCACAGAGGAGCTCCAGCTGTGGCTGACTGCTTCCCAGGAGGCCCCCAGACACCCGTGCCCCCCTGCATCCTCCCACTGGGGCAAACGTCACATGGGTGCCTTTTCCTGGACCCACATGCATGTGTGTGACATGTGCGCACGCTCATGCCTGTGTGGTGCAGGCCAGAGGTCAACATCAGGTGTCTTCCGTGTCCCCGCCTCTGCCTTCCTCTTTGGCTCAGCCTCCCCCACGGACCTGGAGCTTGCCCCAAGCCCCAGGGATCCTCCTGTCTCCAGCCATGGGATCATAGCAGACACACACCATGCACACCCTGCTTTTTTTTATGTTTTCTAACTTGTACTTTGGTGCGTGTGCCATGTGTAGACGCGTGTGCCGTGGAGGGCCTGTGGAGGGCAGAGGACAATGTCGAGTGTTGATTCTTGCCTTCCACCTGCCTGAGGTCAGGTGTCTCGTGGCCCGCTGCTGTGGGTGCCAGGCCTGTGAGCATGCAAGGAACCCGTCCGTCTCCACATCCCACCTCACTATAGGCAAGCTGGGGGTCACAGATGTCCGCCGTGTGCAAACGCTTGACACACTGAGCCATCTCCCCAGACCCACGTGGGTGTTTTTTGGTGGCCTCTCAGAACCAGTCCGCCTTCTAAGAGAGCCAAGAGTCAGTCGAGAGAATGGGGAAGGGCCCATCCCTGTCCCTGGTGGGCTCATACCTGTAGGGAACCTGCTGTGTGTCCTCCGTGCCCTGCTATACCCGTGAGCCATCCATACTCTGAATATGGGGAGAAGGCGGTGACGAACTACCTGGGATGGATGCAGTTAGGGGAGTTCAGGGCACTGCCAACCAGTGTGGCACATCCCACAGTGTGGGATGGATGTCTCCTCTGCAGCCCAGGCTTTGTGAGGCTGGGAGCAAGGCGGGTGCTGCACCCCCCAGGGGTGGCAGAGCAGGCTTATGGGCCTTGATGGAGCCGCTTGGCCCCCGACCTTCCAGGCCCTCCTGGAGCTGCAGCCAGGGGCTGGGGAGGGCTCACGGTGGCCCGTGGACTCCCGTGTCTGTTCACAGTAACGTGAGGGCTTCCGTGGGGGCCGGGGGGCAGGCTTGGTTTCTTGATCATTTGATGTGGCGCTTAGCATGGGGACTTTTGTCATCTGGGAAAGACATGGCAGCCGCCCACTTCAATCAGCCTCTTCATGCCCCAGCAGAAACCAAACCGCCTCCGCGGCAGATAACGAGGGACTTCAAACAGCTACAGGTTGTTCGCCCCTGAGACCTCTGCAGCCCCCAATTCCAACCTTTCACGCATCCAGAACAGTGCTTTTCCCATGAGAAATTCCGGCCGTAATGACATCAGGCGGCTCCAAGCCTTTTTATGTGGGCACTTGGCTCCTGAGGAGGGCGGGGTGGGGTACTTCTCACTGGCTCATGGGCTGTGGGGCCCCACTAGTGGGTGGGCTGTGGATCACTGTGTGTCCACAAGGGCCTGGGTCCTGTCCCACGAAGGGCTGGCAGCTCAAGACCCCAGCTCATGTCTTTCATCCCATAAGGGCCCCCTTTCAGGGGGTCTGAATCATCTTCCCTCCCCAAGAGGGGCGGTGATGTGGTGCCAGTGATGACATCAGTCACGAATGCCCATGGTGGTGCCCATGGCGGTGCCAGGCTCTGTGCTGAGTGCCAGGCAAGAGCCTCCATGGAAGAACTCACACGATACACACCTTTTACAGACCAGACTCAGCTCTTACACTGGGTCGCTGAGTGAACGTGGGGCAGCCAGCCCAGGACGGATAAAACCAAAGGAGTCAGTTAGGCAAATGACCCATCCCACCTCCATCTGGGTTCTGTGGATAGGTGTCACTTCCCAACTACAGAGTCCTTCTGGAAACCGTGGCTGTGGCCCCAGCATGAGGGCTGAGCAGAGGAAGCTCTTGGTTCCTTCACGGTGCCCAGCTACTCACAGGACCTGCTTTGATCTCGAACCCCAGGCGAGGAGGATACCATTGCACTTTTACTCAAAGCCGTGACTCCAGCCAGAAAGTTGTGGAGACTGAACGCCCCTCTGCCAGCAAAAACACTGGTCCATTTCTCTCCTGCCCTGTGAAAATAGCACCTTTCCCAAGAGGCCTCCCCAGCATCTCACTCAGGACCATTGTACCAAACCGTCCAAACGCCCTGGGTGAGGTGGTAATGTCTCTGATCCTTCTCCGTAAAATGAGATGATAACGGGGTCCTTCCTTGCCCCTTGTTGCTAGAATTGGATGAAGATAATGGCTACTTGTGGGAAAAGGGAGAACATGGCTGTTACCATTTGTACTGAATAGAAGGTGTGTTACCGTGTTTCACAGGCCATCATTTTGTATCTCACAAGCAGGGAGAGAAACACTGACAGTTAAACCACGACACACAGGCCATTAAGTCTAGAGCTGAGGCAATCACACTCTAGCCAGAGGGAAACCGGTGAAGGGCTTTAAGCCACAAGTTACAAGGACAGATTAAAGCCTCCCAGAGCCACCAGTGACTGTCCTTTTGGAATTTCCCCCCTGGAATGATGAACGTATGAAGATACATGAAATTTGCTTATATGCCCAAATGGGAAAGTTGGGGCATGGACCTCCACAGGCCCTCACCAGACCTCACTGAAGATGGAGGGGCAAGAAAGCAGGAAACTTTGGGGCGGGGGGGGGTTCCTTGGGACCAGATTGCAGGAGCTGCTTCCTGCACACTCACTCAGAACTAGGGACACTTCCCAGGCTGGGGACGTGACAAGGGTTTGACATGTCGCAGAAGGGACTATTACCCTGTAGGGGGGCAGGGGCCACCTGTTCCAGGATCCTCTGGGTGGGGTTTCCAGGAAGGAAGTTTGACAAGGGACCAGATAAGTCCTTCCTGGGGCAACCAAGGGTGTCTGGGAAGGAGACTGGTTTCCTGGGCTGGACGGTGGTCATGATATGGGTGTCATCGTCCTAACGCTTCAGCAGGCTTAAAACTAAGTCCGTCAGCATAGTTCACGGGGACGGGTGTGTAGCATGGGGGTGTCACAGGTTTCCGGCCAAGCTGAGAGAGCGAACGCAGGTGCCTGTGTGTTGTGGTGGGTCCGACTGTTCCCCTTGCTTGTCTGTGACACAGGAAGGCCCCGCCATTCACCTCAGGAGTGGTCCAAGGCCCTGGATGTGAGTGCAGCTTGGCAACCCATGAGCAAGACTGCCTAAAATCGTACAGTCTGGTCAGATGTTAGGCTGGAGGGCATAATGCCCCTGAGCTTTTTCAAGAAACTTTTTCTCAAAATATGTTTTATTTTATTTTTGGTTTTCTAAGGTAAGGTCTCACTCTAGCTCAGGCCGACCCGGAATTCACTATGTCGTCTCAGGGTGGCCTCGAACTCACGGTGATCCTCCTACCTCTGCCTCACCTTTAATCCCAGCACTTGGGAGGCAGAGGTAGGAGGATCGCCGTGAGTTCGAGGCCACCCTGAGACGACATAGTGAATTCCGGGTCGGCCTGAGCTAGAGTGAGACTCTACCTCGAAAAACCAATATATATATAAATTTATTTACACATTGTGTGTACGGGGGCATCTCTTGCTAAGCAACACCAGACACGCATACCTCCAATGTATATCTGGCTTTATAGGGTTGCTGAGGAAGTAAGCTAGGGCCTATGAGCTTTGCAAGCACGTACCTTTAACTGCTGAGCTATCTCCCCAGCCCTGAGGTTCCGAAACTTGAAAGGGGAAGACACTTTCTCAGGGACCTGGCTAGCCGGGCACTCCCTCCCCCTAGGCTGCAGGGCAATAGGACAGGAGCAGGTTGCCCAGATCTCTGGGGAACCAGGGAGTTGCTGGAGGTCTGTGAGTTCGTTCGTGCTCAATTCCGCCTTTTGCCTTTGGTCCCCCAGAGGCTCTGAGGGACAGTCCCCAGGCCTCTGGCTCCTGCTTGGATGCCAGCCAAGTGGGCTTTTGAACATCTCTTCTTGACAGCAACTTGCCAGCTCACTGTGGCTTGACGGATGGGCACTGGCTGGGACACCGGGAAGAGCGATGAATGCGGGACAAGATGCTTTCTCAGCTTGCGACACCAGGGACAGCCTCAAAGGAACTGCGGGCACTGCAGAAGGCATTCACACTCCGGCCTTTGTGAGGTAGGGACCGGCTTTTCTTTGGCAGCTGAAGAAAAGGCCACAGGCTCCTTGTTGTCCCAGGAATGCCGTCTGGGAGAGCCACCAGTGGCTCACAGCAGGATTGAAGCCATTCTTCACTCTGCTGAGCTTTCCAAAAGCCCTGGCCAGAGGCAGGGCCACCACATTGCCTGGACCCAGTGTTAGTGCCGGAGTTAACAGCTACCTGGAGCCAGGCATGATGGCACACGCCTGTAATCCCAGCACATGCGAGAGGAAGGCAAGCAGGGTACCAGTTAGAGGCCAGCCTGGGCTGCAGAATGAGACCCTTTCTCAAAAATAAAACAGATGAACAGAAAAACACCCAAGTAAACAAAAAGAAAGGAAACCATGGCTGGGGGACACAATAACTGTTGCTGGTGAGCTCTGACGATGGGGGTGACATTGTCACTGCGGGCTTGAAAGGAATAGGACCTCTGTATGGCCCTAAAGTGTCAGTCCAACAGAGTTATTAATTGCAAGAAGAAAAACAGGGCTGGACCGCGTGTGTCAAGTTAGTTACGAGGCTGGGCCATGTGAGACTCTGTCTCGAAAGAGAAAGAGGGCTGGAGAGATGGCTAAGTAGTTAAGATGCTTGCCTATGAAGCCTAAGGACCCAGGTTCGGCTCCCCGGTGCCCACATAAGCCAGATGCACAAGGTGGCACGTGTGTCTACAGTTCATTTGTAGTGACTAAAGACCCTCGCATGTCCATTCTTGTGCTTAAATAAATAAAATATTTTAACTTTAAGAAGAGAGAGAAATAAAGGGAGGAGAAAGTCAGGGAAGAAGGGAAGAAAGGAAGGAAGGAAGGAAGGAAGGGAGAGAACATTTTCGGCCCTCAGAAGTAAGCCTCGTTTTTCCCGTCTGAAAAGGCCACTCTGGCCCCTTGTGTGACAAAGATGCAGTAAGAATGATGCAACGTGGGCCAGTCAAGACCCTGGAGAGAATCAGGCCTGGGGAATGGAGCTCTGACCCAGAGCCAGGGGTATTAGGTGGGCAAGTGGTGCATCCTGGAGGTGGCAGACTTAGGTGTGTACAGATGGGAGCAGGGATGAGGGCAGAGTGGGTGCTGTAGAAGACCTGGGTGGGCTTGAAATCTCCTCCAAGGACACAAGTACAGGGGCACATCCATGGCGCAGGACAGGCCTTCAGGCCCTGCCCGGTGAGCTGGTTCCCGGTCCTTCACTACGGCTCCCCCCACGCCTCTCTGCTGCCCAGCCCCTTCCAGATGTTCCAAGTGTTTTTCTGCCACCCTGGGGGTTTAAGCCCCGCCTCCTCCTGCGTGGTCCAAGGGAAAGTCCTCTGTCACCCCCACCTAAGGTCCGCTGGGTTCTATACTCACCTTGGGTTTCTGCTCATCAGGAACTGAGGAGCAGGTAGGTGAAGATCGTAAGAGAGGTTGGATGGTGTGCACAGGTGCAGAGAGAGGAGCCAGGGCAGGGAGGAAAATGGTTTCTCACCCCAAATAATAAGTTTAAGCAGTGTGTGTGTTGGGGAGGGGAGGACATGGCATATGCATGTGTGTGCAGATGTGTGCGCACCATGCATGTATGTGTGTGTGGAGGCCATAGGAGATGATAAGGTGTCCTCTATTGGCGGTAGTTTGATTCAGGTGTCAACCCCCCCTCCCCCGCCGTAGACTTAGGTGTTCTGAATTCTAGGTTCCCAGCTGATGGAGATTTGGGAATTAACACCTCCTGGAGGGAGTGTGTTGTTGGGGGTGGGCTTATGGGTGTTACAGCCAGCGTCCCCTTGTCAGAGTTTGGCACACTGTCCTGTTGCTATTGTCCACCTGATGTTGGCCAGGGGGTGATGTCCACCCTCTGCTCTTGCCACAGCTTTCCCTGCCATCATGGAGCTTCCCCTTGAGTCTGTAAACCAAAATAAACCCTTTCTTCCCACAAGCTGCTCTTGGTCGGGTGCTTTCTGCCAGCAATGCGAACCTGGCTGCAACACTATTGTCCAACCTCATGCCTCCTTGATACAATCTCTCTCACTGAACCCAAAGCTGCCATTTCCTGTCTGACTGAATGACTAGCGATCCCCAGACATGTTCTGGCCTTGGCATCATACAGGGCTGGGGTTCCAGGCATGCATAGCCACACCATGCTGTTGAAGTAAGTGCTAGACAGTCAAACTCAGGGTGAATCAGGCCCTCAAGCTTATGCAATAAGCACTTTTATCCACTGAGCCATCTCCCCAAATCTGTTTGTTTAAAGAGTGGGCTTTCTTTTTGTTTTTTTTTGGCCCAGGCCAGTCTTGAACTCACTACACAGCCTAGGCTGACCTCAACATCTCTGTAATCTTCCTGCCTGTGTCTCCTGAGTGCTGGGATAGTATGTGTAAGCCACCATGCCTGGGGCTTCCTAACCCGTTTTATCAGTGGCAGAATTGTTCCCAGCTACAAAGTCCTTTGGCATCAACATAATAATGTCACTGGGATTTGAGGTCCCTGGGAAGTTCCCATTGGTGACCTTGGGTACCTTCTGGAGTGCCCAGGATTTAAGCTGCAAGGTGAGCCGAAAACAGATCACAAGCCAGGCTGAAGGTGGCTGGCCCGCCCTCTCCAGTCCTGTGGGCCCTGGGCCTGGGCTCAGCAGAGCTGGCTGCCCTGCCTGGGAACTGTATACAGATGGTGGGGTGTTTCCATTCTGCCTTTCAAAGAACCATCAAGTGAAAAGGAGTTGGTTTTTGTTTTTATATGAACACGTCGCACCCAAATTTCTAAATATTTACACACCGCTGTGTCTCTTCCCTACAGGCCACATGGTCTCTTATTTTCCCCGGGAAATCACATCTGGTCCTGGCGGCTGATGGGGAGGTCACAGCCCTGGCCTGTGGTGTGTGAGGCTCCTAGAGGTCTAGTGTCACCCCCTGCGCCTGGATGACCACAGAGGTTTCCTGGCTGCTGTCCATCACCCTTCTAGAGACAAGGTGGCTAGTAGACCAGTCCTTTAAAATGCACATCAGGGGCTGGAGGGAGTGGCTTAGCAGTTGAGGCATTGGCCTACAAAGCCAAAGGACGCAGGTTCAATTCCCCAGGACCCATGTAAGGCAGATGGGCAAGGTGGTGCGTGCATTGAGTTCATTTGCAGTGGGTAGAGGCCCTGGCCTACCCAGTCTCTCTCTCTATCTATCTGCTTCTTTCTCTCTCTCTCTTGCACCAACAAAAAAAGATAATTTCTTTTTCTGGTTTTTTGAGGTAGGGTTTCACTGAAGCTCAGACTAACCTAGAATTCACTATGTAGTCTTGGGGTGGCCTCAAACTCACGGCAATCTTCCTACCTCTGCCTCCCAAGTACTGAAATTAAAGGTGTGCATCACCATGCCCGGCAAAAATGAAAATATTTTAAAATCCATATCAGGGGCTGGAGAGATGACTCAGCCATTAAGGCACTTGCCTGCAAAGCCTAATGACCCAACTTCAATTACTCAGTACCCACATAAGCCTTATGCACAAGGTGGCACATGCATCTGGAGTTCATTTGCAGCAGCAGGAAGGTCTGACATACCCATTCTCTCTCTCTCTCTCTCTCTCTCTCTCTCTCTCTCTCTCTCTCTGCTGGGTGTGGTGGCACACTCCTTTAATCCCAGCACCCGGGAGGCAGAGAGAGTTTGAGACCAACCTGCCAACCTGAGGACTACATAGTGAATTCCAGTCAGCCTGGGGGGTTACAGTGACCTCAAAAAAAAAAAAAAAGCACATCAGATGCCCTCAAGCCTTCCCTCCCTCCTCCAGTGGCTTCTCATGCCCTGAGTGAGGAAGAGGCCTCAAGATGCTTTAGGAGGACTTGTTGCCTGGGCCACCCAGCTCTGACCCGGGTGCCAACACACGGCCCTGATTCAGCTTGGGCAACTAGGCCACTTGATCTCCAAGTAGGTGGCTTTAGCAAAACAGTTTAGAAGAAAGGACCTCCTAGGTCAAGGGGTCAGCAGGTCCACACTCCCTCCAGAGGCTCTGGGGACAGGTTCCTCATGTCTCTTGTGCTTGATGTAGTTACAGTATTTGCGACCTGGTCTCTGCCCTCGCATGGCCTTCTCCTCTTTTCTGGGCATGTTTCTTAAAAGGAGACTTTAGGTGGCATTTGGGACCCCTAATGTAACCCGGGATCAGCCCTTCCTCTCAACCTGCTTAATCAGTTCTTTTGTGTAAGACAGTGCTCGTGTGTGTGTGTGTGTTGCATGCACATGTATGTGTGTACGTGTGAGAGGCCAGACGTGTTGGGTGTTGTCCTCAGGAACGCTGTCCACCTTTTTGGAGACAGGTCTGTCACTGAACCTAGAACTCACGATTCATCCAGAGCAAGCTTGCCAAGGAGCCCCAGGGATCCGTCAATCCCCACATCACCAGCGCTGGGATCACAGATGCACACCACCACCCATGAGTTTTATGCGGGTGGTCGGGATCGCAACTGAGACCCTTGTGCTTGCGTGGCAAGCGCTTTACATACTGAGCATCTATCTCTCCAGACCCCACTTGTTTTTGGTTTGTTTATTTGTTTGTTTTTAATGGTGCTTGGGATCAACAAGGCCTCCTACATGCTATGTAAGTACCATTGAGCTACATTCCCAGCCAAAAAGCATTATTTAAAAAACCACATCTAAGCTGGGCATGGTGGCGCACACCTTTAACCCCAGCACTTGGGAGACAGAGGTAGGATGATTGCTGTGAGTTCGAGGCCACCCTGAGACTCCATCATGAATTCCAGGTCAGTCTGGGCCAGAGTGAGACCCTACCTCGAAAAATCAAAAATAAAATAAAATAAATAAAAAACCACATCTAGAGCTGGGTTTGGTGGCGCATGCCTTTAATCCCAGCAGTAGGGAGGCAGAGAGGTGGTAGGATTGCTGTGAGTTTGAGGCCACTCGGAGACTACATAGTGAATTCCAGGTCAGCCTGGGCTAAAGTGAAACCCTACCTCAAAAAATTTTAATAATAATAATAAAAGAAAAAATATCTAGAGCTAGTCATGGCAGCACACAGCTTTAATCTAGCACATAAGAGGCTGAGGCAGGAGGATCACTGTGAGTTCAAGGCCAGCCTGAGACGACAGAGTGAATTCCAGATCAGCCTGGGCTAGAGTGAGATCCTGCCTTGAAAGTAACAACAACAACAACAATAATAATGGGAACCACAGACGTCGAATACCTCCTTCTCACATCTCAGTGGCCACACTCGGCCGTAAAGTCACACTTGTGATCCTCTTGTCTAGGTGTCCCAAGTGGCCGGGGGGGGGGTGTCAGGCGTGTGCCAGCAGATTCAGCCGCCATCACCTGCAGCGCGTCCATCATCATCTTCACACCGCCACCTGGCATAGCACTCTGTCCCTGTCTGCACAGGCATTATGCTCATCACAGACTCCAGTGGCCCCCTCACTGTCACCATCGTACCCACCACCACTATTGACTGGACTAGCCACTTGACTCATCCTTGTGACCAAACACCTGATAGGAAGCAGCTTAAGAGAAAGGTTTATCCCGGCTCACACTGTCAAGGGGAGATAGTCTGTTATGGAAGGGGAAGGCATGGTGGCAGAAACAGGAGGCTGGCTGCTTGCCTCGCGGCCACGGTCAGGAAACGAGGCAGACAGGAAGCGGGGCTGGGTTATAAAACCTCAAGGCCCACCCTCTGGTGACCCACTTCCTCCAGCAAGGCTCTGCCTCCTCAGTGTCACACAGCCTTCCCAAAGGGTACCACCAGCTAGGGGCTCAAGCACATGAATAAGCCTGTGGGGAACATTTCATGTGCAAACCATAAAAGCCATCTTCATCACCAAGTTCACCATCGTCACCATCATCATCATCGCCACCATCTTCGTTACCACCTTCACTGTCTTCTCTGCCGTCATCTTGTCCTTCCCCACGGTCACCGTCATCATCTTCATCCTTACTCCACCCCACCATCATGCCAGCTCTGGCAGGCACCTTCTGTTACTGGGCACTGCGTTGACCAGACCTCAGTGGTGTCCATAGGTGCTATTTTCCTCCACCTCTTATTTATTTATTTGAGAGAGAGAGGGAGAGAGGGAAAGAGAGGAGAAGAGACAGACAGAGAGAGAGAGAGAGAGAATGGGTGTGCCAGGGCCTCTAGCTACTGCAAACGAACTCCAGACACACGTGCCACCTTGTACATCTGGCTTAACATGGGTCCTGGAGAATCAAACCCAGGTCCTTAGGCTTTGCAGGCAAGCATCTTAACCGCTAAGCCGCCTCTCAAGCCCACCTCCTCTATTTTTAAAATGAGGCAACGGAAGCTCAGAGGGTTGAGTCCCCTGCCACCAGCACAGAGCCAGAAAACGGTGGCGGGCCTAAAATGCAACTCAGATCCATGTGTCTCAAGGCGCCATGTTGTCCCTCAGCCCCTCATTCCGTTCTGCCCTTAGCTGCTGCCTGCCACCCCCGGCCCTGTCCAAATGCTGACTTTGCGTTTTGAGAAGGGCCACAGAGGCCCTCAGCCCCCTCCCCTGCCTTCCTTTGTCCCCCCCAGGCCTGAGACTGCAACCCCAGCCCGTCCATCCTGCGGGCTTGAGACTTCTCTTCAAAGTCCCTCCCTGGGCAGGGCCTTCCTATTGATGAGGCTGAATTATCAAAGGGCCACATCAAAGCTGCCAGAGCAGCTTTCAGAAAGGCAGTTTACAAAACAAAACCCAAAAAAGCCGCCCGCCTGCCTGCCTGCCTGCCTGCCTGCCTGCCTGCCTGCCTGTGGGGAGGAGTGGGAGCCTAGAGGGAGTGGAGGCCGCGGGTGAAGCCTGTCTTAAGACTATGGGGCTTTGCTGCACAAGCCCACACCATTCAGATTGGAAACCTGGGCCCTACAGAAAATGGGCATAAGGTGGGGGCTCCACAGTCCAGTCCCGAGGAAACTGCATGTGCCCTTGGGAGCAAGGGACCCAAGAGTCCCTGAGATGAGGTCCTGCAGCTGCTATCTGACCCTACAGGGCCTCAAATCATCCTAAACATTAATTTCCCCATTTTGTAGATGTGAAGACTGAGGCATAAAAGGTCTATTCCTCAGAGGATAGGGGCGTCTGGCAGAGCTGCCCCGTGGAGACATGCAGCCTTGGCTTAGGGACCTGTCCTGTGGCACTGGAAGACATAGGCTGGAGTCTCCGGACCACTTGGTCACCTGATTGGATGGTTTTTCAGGATGATAGAAGTAATAACAAGGGACTGGAGACACAGCTCAGTGGGTAAAGTCACTGGCTTGCAAAACCTGCCAGCCTGGGTTTGGTTCCCCAGTACCCAGCTGAGTGCATTTCCCCCGCCTCTCCACGGGTCCTCCTGTGACATGAGGACTGGGTAAGTACTGCCATCTGAGGAAGACCAGTGGATGTTCAGCACGACACTAACACACGGAGGGGCCAGAGAGAGGGCTCAGCGGTTAAGGCACTTGCCTACAAAACCTAGCAACCTGAGCTCAGTTTCCCAGGACCCACAGAGTGGCACATGCATCTGGCGTTTGTATGCACCAACTAGAGGCTCTCTCTCTCTCTCTCTCTCTTTGCTTACAAAAAAATAAATAAACATATTTTTAAAAAGAAAGAAGGAAGGAAGGAAAGCCAGGCATGGGGGCACACGCCTTTAATCCCAGCACCCAGGAAGCAGAGGTAAAGGATCACCATGAGTTCGAGGCCACCTTGAGACTACACAGTGAGTTCTAGGTCAGCCTGGGCTGGATTGAGACCCTACCTCCAGAAAAAAAAAAAAAAAAAAAAAGACACTGGCACATGATGGTGTTTCCAAAATGCAGCTGTTTTCCACCCATGCCAGATGAGGACATCAGATCACCCAATCTGGATACCTAGCCACCACCAAGACACCTCTCCTTTCAGAGACCGGAAGCACTCCACTCATGGGCTGGGGGCATTGTGCTTCACTACTGCTGCCCCTCTTGCTGTACGGTCAATATTCGCATGATGATGCCGGGCGTGGTGGCACACGCCTTTAATCCCAGCACTGGGGAGGCAGAGGTAGGAGGATCGCTGTGAGTTCGAGGCCACCTTGAGATGACAGAGGTTAATTCCAGGTCAGCCTGGACTAGAGTGAGACTCTATCTGGCCCTCCATTCATCCACCGGGGCACCCGGCTTTAGACGGGACTACCGCGCAACCACGTGCATGACCCTACCCCATAACTAGCCTTCCCTCTCCAGGCTCAGAGCTCCCAGAAGCCCAGGGCTGTGGAGAAGGAGCAGGGAAGGGAGGAGCCGCCCTGCAGGCCTGGCACCCCGGGGGCCAATGCCACGAAGGTGCGCCAGACTGCAGCTGCCCCCAGCCAGCCTTTCTCCTCCCTGCTTTTGTGCAGCCCTTTGATTTGGGAACAAGGCCCCTTTATGCATCCCGGGGGCCTCCCCAGGCCTCCCAGTCCCACCCATGGCTGGCGAGTTCCTTTTCATCGGGCTCTGGGAGTGCGAGACGTCTGAAGGGCCTGATGGTGTCACAGAACCTGGCTGACTCAGTTTTCAGTGGCATTGTGGCCCCACAGCTTTGATATTATAGGTGGAAGTCGCAACAAAGGGGCGGCCGCAAGGTGATGCCACTCGGGGCTCCCGGTGGTGAGCTGAAAGGAGACAAACCCTCCCAGGAGGACTGCTCCGTTTCGGCAAGAGGACTGGCCTGTGACCCCCACTCTTAAGGAAGGCATTGAGCAGGGGGCTACCATCTCAGGCTGTGGGGGGATGGGAGGACCACTGCCCCCCCCCCCCCCCCCACACCTGGGCTTAGCTCCTGGGTTCCCACAGGACTGCTGCGGCTAGAGGCCAGAAGTTTCCAGGTAGAGTGGCTTGGCCGACCTCCAGCCTGGGGCCATCTGGGTCAGCCTGGAGGGGTCTGAGCAGCTGGGGAGACTGGAAGGAGTCCCACAGAGCGCCACTGGGCCCTCAGCTGTCACACCTGCCTCCTTTGTGATGCAGGAGGCCCCAGGCGGAAAGGAACCCAGTGAACTCCCCTTGACCATAAGACCTGAAATTGGCTCTTAAGGTTCTCTGTGCCTCAGTTTCCTCATCTGCCCGTGCCAGATAGCACTGTGTGAGTGAATGATGGCTGCCATATGGAGTTGAAACGTGTGCTCACCTTGGTGACAGATGCCAGCATGTTGTCAGCACTTGTCCTCTTTTTTTTTGTTTTTTCCAGGCAGGGTCTCACTCTGGCTCAGGCTGACCTGGAATTCACTATGGAGTCCCAGGGTGGCCTCGAACTCTCAGCGATCCTCCTACCTCTGCCTCCCGAGTGCTGGGATTAAAAGCGTGCGCCACCACGCCCGGCTGGCACCTGTCCTCTTGTGCCTGGTGCAGAGTGGGCTGGTGAAAAATAAGAAGTTTAGGGTCAGGCAGGCCCCATTCAAACCCCAGACCCCTTTGCTCAGCCTCCCTGGGCCTCAGTGCTTCCCGTGCTGAGTGGGTGAGGGGACAGGCCACATAGGAATCCGAAACAAGCCATCCAACCTTCCAGATGTTTCCGTGATGGCGGCTTCATGTTCAAGGAGGCTGACCATGGTTGGCGGGAGCAGGGGAGCGCGGTGGCCAAGGGCTGACTTCAAATGGTAGGTCCTTATTGGTGGTTGAGTGACCCTGGGCCAGTCCCTTCACCTCTTACTGAGTCTTAGTTTATTCCTCTGTAAAGCAGAGTTGAGCCAGGCGGTGCTGGCACCCAGGGTTGTGGGAGGGGTAGGGAAGGGGCATTTGTAATCCCAGAGCTGGAGAGGCAGAGGCAAGAGAATACCTAAGGCTACTGGCCAGTCAGTCTGGTTTACTAGGCAAACTCTATGCCAGTGAGAGACCCTGTGTTGAAAAAGGTGGATAGTGCCTGGCGTGGTGGCACATGACTTTAACCCCAGCACTAGGGAGGCAGAGAGGTAGGAGGCTCACCGTGAGTTCAAGGCCACCCTGAGACTACATAGTGAATTCCAGGTCAGCCTGGGCTTAGAGTGAGACCCTACCTTGAAAAATTGAAAAAAAAAAAAAAAAGTGCCTGAGGAATCACACAGTCGTCCTTTGGCTTCCACATGCACATACATGCACACATGTGCACCCCCACACATGAACATGTAAACTCACACATAGGCACACCACACATACAAACATACATACACACAAGATCACAACGTCCCTGGGAGACAGGTTTACAAAGCCGGGAGTGCTGCTTTACAGGGGAGTTGGGGGCGGGGAGTGCTCAGCACTTGACTTTCTCTCACTCAGAGCCAGAGCCCACATCCCACCCCGAAGCTGGACAGGCCTCCTGCTTGCTGTGAATCATGGAATGGGCTCGAAGTGCTCAGGGCCAAGGTGGGTCCTTAGGGGCTTCCATTGTCCCTTCGGGGCGTGTGGCCGAAGGCCACCGGGTTGAAGTGAGTTAGGAACAAACAGGGGTTAACTTGGAGACAGGCCTTACCGAAAAGTGAAGATCCAGCCTCCAGGCAGCCCCACCATCCTCTGTGATGGGAGCCCAAATTGGCCTACATGAGACCGAGAAGCCACTAGATTCCAGCACCTGGGTCCCCCAGCAGCAGCAGACTGCCCAGTTTTCTAGAAACTAGAACTGTTCTGTAAGCTACAAGGTCACGCAGTCCATGAAGCAGCCACAACCCACACAAATGGAGGACCCTTGTGTGGGTCCTGTGGGAGGCATCAGGTGTGAGAGCTACTCAGGTGAACCGGGAGAGAGTGCCAACCTGCGCTCCTTTTGCCTACGCCATCACTGCTCCCTTCTGGTTCCCCCTCCCGCTCCTGGACTCTGGTGGGTCTAGAAGGGGTGCTGTTCCAAGCATCTTTGCCATTTAATCCCCTGGTAGAGACATCGAGAAATTGAGGGGAGCCGGGTGTGGTGGCACACACCTTTAATCCCAGCACTTGGGAGGCAGAGGTAGAAGGATCACCATGAGTTCGAGGCCACCCTGAAACTACATTGTGAACTGCAGGTCAGCCTGGACTACAGCAAGACCCTACCTCGAGAAAAAAAAAAAAAATTGAAACTAAAAAATGAAATTAAGGGTCAGGCTGTGGTGGTGCACACCTTTAATCCTATCACTAAATAGGCAGAGGTAAGAAGATTGCTGTGAGTTCAAGAGCAGCCTGAGGCTACAGAGTGAGTTCCAAGTCAGACTGGGCTACAGTGAGACCCTACTTGGAAACGAACAAACAAACAAAAGTAGTTGAGAGCGTGTTCTATGCAGGATGAGACGCCATGGCAGCTCCTTATCATGCAGCTCACCTTGACGTGGGTAAGGGGAAAGTGAGCGTGTGTGTGTCTACCATTTGGAGGTGTGCTGGATATCCACGCTACAGTCCCTCAACTGACTCCCCATGTTTTGTTTTTTTTTACAGAGAGGGGCAGATAGAGAGTGAGAGAACGGGTGCACCAGGGCCATTAGCCACTGCAAATGAACTCCAGACACATGTAGAACTTTGAGCATCTGGTTTACATGGGATCTGGGGAGTTGAACCAAGGTCCTTAGGTTTCATAGGCAAGTGCCTTAACTGCTAAGCCATCTCTCTAGTCCTGCTTTTTTCTTTTGAGGTAAGCCCAACAGACTGGCCTTTTTTGGGTTTGTTTTTATGCAAGAGGATGAGAGTAAGAGAGAGAGAGAGAGAAAGAGAGAGAGAATTGGCACACCAGGGCCTCCAGCTACTACAGTCAAACTCCAGATGTGAGAGAAACCTTGTGCATATGTGTGACCTTGTGTGTTTGTGTTACCTTGTGCATCTGGCTGTGTGGGACCTGGAGAGTTGAACATGGATCCTTAGCTTCACAGGCAAGCACCATAACTGCTAAGCCATCTCTTGGGCCCAACGGACTCCATTTTATTGATAGGCAAGGTGAGACACAGCAAGCAGAGTGTGACCCAAGTCCACCTGACTTGTTGTCCCAATTTTTTTTTTCTTCCAGGTAGGGTCTCAATTTAATCCAGGCTGACCTGGAATTCACTATATAGTCTCAGGGTGGCCTTGAACTCACGGTGACCTCCTACCTCTGCCTCCCGAGTGCTGGGATTAGGTATGCGCCACCATGCCCAGCCTCCTAATCTCTTTTTACATTTTAATTAGTTTATTTTTTATTATTGACAATTTCCATAATTATAGACAATAAACCATGGTAACTCCCTCCCTCCTCCTCAGTTTCCCCTTTGTAACTCCACTCTCCATCATGCCCCTCCCTCCTCTCAATCAGTCTCTCTTTGATTTTGATGTCATTCTCTTTTCCTCCTATTAGGACGGTCTTGTGTAGGTAGTGCCAGGCATTACTGGCAGGGCGACATCATGTATATCCAGGCCATCTCCTAATGAGCATAACTCGGCATGCCTCCTTTGGTGACTTCTCTGCGTCATCACAAACGCAGAGCCCGAGCCTCGGGGAGCCAGGCCGAGATGAGCCACTGGGCTGTGCCTTCCACTGAAGTCCGGGGGACAGGCGTCGTAGTGGCCCACAGGAGGGATGCTGGGCACTGTGCAATCTATTAAGCACCTGCTTCCCAGAGATGTCAACTAAAATGTGCTAGGTATGCAATCAATTAAAGGGAGACTACACTGGGCTGAGCAGGAAGTCATCCAATGGCAGTGTCCTCACAAGGAAACAGGACTAGAGAGATGGCTGAGCGGTTAAGGTGTTTGCCTACAAAGCCAAAGGATCCTGGTTTCATTTCCCACAACCCACATAAGCCAGATGCACAAGGGGGCGCATGCATCTGGACTTTGTTTGCAATGGCTGGTGGCCCTGGCACACCCATATTCTCTCTCTCTCTCTCTCTCTCTCTCTAATAAATAAATAAATAAATAAATAAACAAACAAATAAAATATATATTCTTTTAAAAAAGAGGAAGAGAAAACAGGGCTGGAGAGAAGGCTTAGCAGTTAAGATATTTGCCTGCAAAGCCAAAGGACCTCGGTTCGATTCCCCAAGACCCACATAAGCCAGATGCACAAGGGGGCGTATGCGTCTGGAGCTCTTTTGCAGTGGCTGGAGGCCCTGGCATGCCCATTGCCCGCCCTCCTATGTCTTGCTATTACAGTCAGGTTGAAAACACCCGACCAAAAGCAGCTTGTGGAAGGAAAGGGTTTATTTTGGCTCACAGACTCAAGGTGAAGCTCCATGATAGCAAGGGAAAACGATGGCATGAGCAGAGGGTGGACATCACCACCTGACCAACATAGATGGACAATAGCAACAGGAAAGTATGCCATACACTGGCAAGAGGAAGCTGGCTGTAATACCCACAAGCCCACCCCCAACAATACACTGCCTCCAGGAGGCTTCAATTCCCAATTTTCACCAGCTGGGGACCTAAGCATTCAGAACACATAACTTTATGGGAACACCTGAATCAAACCATCATTGTTTTCCTTGCAAATAAGTAAATAAAAATATATTTAAAAAAAAAAAGAAAGAAAAGCCAGGGATAATGGAATACACCTTTAGTTCCAGCATTCAGGAGGCTCTGAGTTTGAGACCAGTCTGGGGCTACAGAATGAGTTCCAGGTCAGCCTGGACTAGAGTGAGACTCTGCCTAAAAAAAACAAAACAAAACAAAAAAAAAACTACCAAGACTGAGAAAATGGCTTAGTGGATAAAGCACTTGTTACTTAAGCCAAAACTACCCAAGTTTTGATCCCACACCCCATGTTGCAGTCTGGTTCGCATTGCTGTTAGAAATCACCCAACCAAGAGCAGCTTCTGGGAAAAAGAGGTTTATTTTGGCTTAGAGGCTCGAGGGGAAGCTCCACGATGGCAGGGGAAAACGATGGCATGAGCAGAGGGTGGACATCACCCCCTGGCCAACAGAAGATGGACCACAGCAACAGGAGAGTGTGCCAGACACTGGCATGGGGAACCTGGCTATAAAGCCCTTAAGCCTGCCCCCAACAATACACTCCCTCCAGGAGGCATTAATTCCCAAATATCCATCAGCTGGGAACCTAGCATTCAGAACACCTAAGTTTATGGGGGACACCTGAATCAAACCACCACACCCCATATAAAAGATGGCAGCTATAATCCTGATGGCAAGATGGGTGACATCTAACCCTGGTGAACACAGTAGTGAAAAAACAAAAGTATAAGTTTATGAATACAGGCAAACCATGACAACTGTTTGGAGGGTAATCTTTACTAACATATCCAAGACACCTGGGGAAATGATTTGTTTTTATTTTTTGAGGCAAGCCAAACATACTGGCATTTTATTTTTTATGCAACAGTAAGAGAGACAGCGAGAGAGAATTGACATTTTAGGACCTCAGCCACTGAAATCGAACTCCAGGCACTTGTGCCACCTAGTGGGCATGTGTGACCGTGCACTTGCCTCACCTTTGTGTGTCTGGATTACGTGGGACCTAGAGAGTTGAACATGGGTCCTCAGGCTTTACAGGCAAATGCTAAGCCATCTCTCCAGCCCTGGAAATGATTTTAAGAGGAGCTAAAGCCGGGCGTGGTGGTGCACGCCTTCAATCCCAGCACTGGGGAAGCAGAGGTAGGAGGATCCCCGTGAGTTCGAGGCCACCCTGAGACTGCATAGTGAATTCCAGGTCAGCCTGAGCTAGAGTAAGACCGTACCTCAAAAAACCAAAACAAAGAGTAGCTAAGGCAGGTTTTTGTTTTTGTCTTGAGGCAGGCTGCCCTGGAACTCAGGCCAGTTGCCTCCTCCTTTCAAGTGACAGGTCCACGGACACAGAGCAAGCCCCCAGCCTCTGTGCAGCTGCTGCAGGGTGTGAGATGTCACCGCCTCACAGCTGAGGACATCTCTCCTATGACCCGTAATGAATAGTGGCTGAAGCCTGGGGTGGTGGCGCACGCCTTTAATCCGAGCCCTTGGGAGGCAGAGGTGGGAGGATCGCCATGAGTTCGAGGCCACTATGAGACTACATAGGGAATTCCAGGTCAGCCTGAGCCAGAGTGAGACCCTATCTCGGATAAACAAAATAAAAGGAATGGCCATTGAGCCTGCGATGTGACTTTCCTGTCTCTGGGTGTTTGTCTTCACCTGTGAGGAATGTCTGAGTGAGGGTCCCCGCCTCTCCTCTTTCCAGCTACCTTACTCCACCAGTGCCAAGAAGAGCAGCTTCCACATCTGAACTAGGTTTCTCGCTGGCACTTGCTATTATTCTCAGATTGTGGAGATGGCTCAGGAGTGACAGGCACTTGCTTGTAAAGCAGCCGGCCTTGGTTTGACTCCCCAGCAGCCACATAAAGCCAGAGGCACTAAGTGGAACACGCAGCATCTAGAGTTCCTTTACAATGGCAAGAGGCCCTAACATACCCATAGGCACCTCTTTCTCTCTCTCTCTCTCTCTCTGACTCTGCTCACAAGCAAATAAATAAAAATATGGGTATGGGCTAGAGCAAGACTCTACCCTGAAAAACAAAAATAAGTAAATAAATAAATAAAAACAAAATAACGACATTCTCATACTTGGTTTTCCCCACTGGGAACACACTCTGTTATCCTCAGAGCTGGCTTGTGAGCAGGCGGACTGCCATTGCAGAGTCTGGTGGTGTTTAACACCCCACCGGTCACATACACTTTGCTTTTATTGTTTAGTTTCGCTGTTTTGTTTAGTTTTGTTTCTGTGCCTTGTATAAATTTTTTTTATTATTGACAAGTTCCATAATTACAGACAATAAACCATGATATTTCCCTCCCCCCTCACACTTTGTCCTTCACGACTCCACTCTCCATCATATCCCCTCCCCCTCTCAATCAGTCTCTCTTTTATTTTGACGTCATGATCTTTTCCTCCTCTTATGATGGTCTTGTGTAGGCAGTGTCAGGTGCTGTGAGGTCATGGATATCCAGGCCATTTTGTGTCTGGGGGGAGCACGTTGTAAGGAGTCCTATCCTTCCTTTGGGTCTTACATTCCTTCCGCCACCTCTTCCGCAATGGGCCCTGAGCCTTGGAAGGGGTGATAGAGATGTTTCAATATTGAGCACTCCTCTGTCACTTCTTCTCAGCACAATGGTGCCTTTTGAGTCATCCCAGAGATCACCGCCATCTGAAAAGAGAAGCTTCTCTAAGCAAAAGTGAGAGTAGCATTAATATAAGGGTATGAACATTAAGAGAAGTTTTGTGAGCATAATATATGCATTTAGCCAGACACCAGCAGGTATTTATTACACCCTTAGGGTTCATGACTTCCTGTCATAGGTCGTCAGTATCAGGCATGTGTTTCCTCCTGTGGAGCAGGCCTCCAGTCCAATTAGAGAGCGGTTGGTTTCCCCCATAAGAGACATGCCACATTGCACCCGTTAGCTCATTTGGCCTGTCTGGCCCAACTAAACACTTGTAATGTCCACTGTTGTTTATCTCCACTGATGACTTCTCTCTCTCCCATGGAGCTGCATGCAGCATAGCTTTTTCCAGCTTTCTGTCAGCTGGTCTACATGGAGGAGGTTTTCAGCTCAGCTCCAGCAGGATTTCTCAGTGACCTTGCAGCCCAAGTATTTGGAGTCTTCAGCAATAGGGTCTTACCATCTATTCCTGCTGGGAAACCAAGAGCACCCACAAAGGCCTGTAATGTTTTGGGGGCATTAGAGACCTCCCTGGCCAACAACTCACTGGAAGGTATCCCATCCCTGGCACTGAAATTTTTCTAATGACAACCTATGGCTTCTGGATGTGCCATTGTCCAAAAAAGTAGGTTTCCCTATGACCTATTCATACCCTCTTATATTTTGATTAACCCTCCCCCCACCCATCTTTACTCAATCTCTTCCCCTGACCTCACTTAGCTTGTTTTGTTTTTCACGGTAGGGTCTCACTGTAGCCCAGGCTGACCTGGAATTCACTAGGTAGTCTTAGGCTGGCCTTGAACACATAGCAATCCTCCTACCTCTGCCTCCCCAGTGCTGGGATTAAAGGTGTGCGCCACCAAGGTCAGCTTAGTTTTGCTTTTTCTTTTTCTTTTCTTTTTTTTTTTTTTTTTTTTGGTTTTTTGGTTTTTCGAGGTAGGGTCTCACTCTGGCTCAGGCTGACCTGGAATTCACTATGTAGTCTCAGGGTGGCCTCGAACTCTCGGCGATCCTCCTACCTCTGCCTCCCGAGTGCTGGGATTAAAGGCGTGCGCCACCACACCCGGCAGTTTTGCTTTTTCTATTTGGTCTCACTCTAGCCCAGACTGGCCTGGTTTTTACTAAGTTTACTAAGCAGCCCAGGTTGGCTTCAAACTCATGGCAATCCTCCTGACTTAGCTCACTGAGTGCTGGGTTGACAGGCGAGAACCTGCCTCTCTGTTTTATTTATTTATCTATTTATTTATTTGACAGAGAAAGAGGGAAAGAGAGAGAGGGAGTGGGTGCACCAGGGCCTCCAGCCACTGCAAACGAACGCCAGATATGTGCGGCCTTTGTGCATCTGGCTAACGTGGGTCCTGGAGAACTGAACCTGGGTCCTTGGCTTTGCAGGCAAATGCCTTAACCACTAAGCCATCCCTTCAGCCCCTGCCTCAGTGTTTTGTGTCAGGTTCTGTATGGCCAAAGCTATATATGAAGACCCCTTCCTCCCACATACAGACAGGAAACTGAGGCACAGGAAGTCTGCAGGGTGCTTGGGAACACACCAGACAAGGAGGACTTAGACTAAGGATTATCTATATGAGCCCAGCGTCTGCCAGAAGTGTGAACTCTACAGATATTGATGAAGGGCTTGCTGGGACCAACATGTCCTTAAAGATATCATTAGCTCATCTGATCCCATCACCACCTTTTTGCTAAGGACTAGCAACACCCCCATTTCAGAGATGGGGAAAATGAGGCGGAGAGTAGTCAAACAACCTGTCTGAAAGTGTACAGCAGCTGAGGAGAGGCCAGGAGTCATGGGGAGGGGAGTTTCTGGAGGTTTCCTGGACCATTCACCGGACAGTTCTGAGGGTGAGCGAGCACTCAGTTCAGAGTCCCCCAAACGTGATAGAATATCATTGAGGAAAATCAAAACAACATTCAACATCGTACATATATTTTGCCGTCCCACACGGGGCAAAACATACATGCATTTTCACATGAAAACGTGACACCCAGCTCTTACCTGTGGCCACAGCAGACACAAAGCCCAAGAGGCAGTGTGACTGGCTGAGAGGAATGGGGGTGGAGTGACCTTTCTTCTCTCTTCGCTCTAATGTCCCCCGACCCCATTGTCTCTACAACAAAAATAACTCATTTCCCCATGAATGAGTTTCTTTAAAGTGTCACTCCCAAATTCCTGCTTGGATTCTCAGGGCTCAGTCAGGTGCTTGCATGGAGGCGTGGAAGCAAGGAGCCATTATCCCGACCCCCGGCACGCATCACCTGAAAGAAAAATGGCATCTCTCTGGGCACGCTGGAATGTCCGGTGGGAAACCAGACCCGTCCAAAGGGATGCTGTGACCTCACGTGACGGAGGAGGCTGACGCCCAGCAGCGGGGGCCAGCGCCGCCTGTGTAACTCAATCCTGGTCTATTTTTCTGGAGTCTAGGAGGCAGAGACATCACAGGGCAGGGCCCGCTGCAAATCTTCCACATGCATACGAACTGAACAGCGAGGTTTCCCAAAACCAAATTGTCAAAGGGTGGGGCTGGCCAGCCTGGGGGGCCCGAGCAGGTTAGAGGGATAGCTCCTACAGCAAGAAGCACCTTGATATTCTGTGGGCACTGACTATGGAGGGCTTGGTGGGCAGTGTCTGGGATCACACATAGATGGCTACCTTGCTCCTGTGAATGAGTGCCACATATGCCCAGCACATCATCTGTTCTGGGATGGCTCCGTGCCTCAGTTTACTCATCTGTGCGTGGGAACACTGTACTTGCCTCCCAGGGTATTTGTACAACGAAGCTTTGAAAAGCAGCCTGGCGTTCAGAGAACACAGGCGTCCATGCGCTGTCTGGATACTCTTCCTTTGCCTGTGAGGGACAGACAGACACAGGTGTTAAACACTCGCAGCAAACTCCTTTAAGGGCAAGGAGGAAGAGCGAGTATCTACAGAGTAAGAGGTTGTGGAGAGAGACGGTACCTCCCTGGGATAGCTTCCCAGCACCGTTTTTCATTTGCTGAGCACCTGGGGCTCAGGGGGCAGATAGCCAAACCCTCATCCACTAACCAGCCTCTGGCTTTACGGCCGGCCTCCCTTGTCATTTTCCCATGCCAAGAGCCAGCAATGGAGTCACATTCCTAGACAGAGCTGGGGGCCCACACCCATTGCTCCAGATGCATGTGGGACCTTGGGGAGTCTCAGACACAGTCAGATCATGTTCATGGCTCCAGGCCCAAGGGTTCTACCCTGAAACTCCTCTCCTCTGGAAGTCAGGGTCTCTCCAAGGTCCCATGCCGATGGGTTTAAACCCTCTGCTGGAAAGCCTCCTTGGCTTCCCGGGCTCAAGTGGGTGATGGCACTCCACTGGCAGTCTGGGACTGCTGATGGGAAGGGTATCAGGGTCCCTCTGAGGGCACGCAATGGTACTGAGGTGCCAAATGACTAGAGGAGAGGAGAGGGGGGCCCCAGGAAGGAGAGGAAAGGCGAGAGTCCCTGATGCTGCCCAGCACGTGCCTTTCTCACACTGCTTGTGGCTGTGCCCACGTTTCAGATGTGGGATCTGGGAAAGGTGCCAGTGCTGCCCAGTTGCCAGGATTTGGGCATCCTGGCTGGTGCTGCAAGTGGGAGGAGGGGGTGGAGCTCAGCTGTCAGGAGAAGACAGAAGATAGACCTGGGCCTGATGCTGGCCCTGCCCTGTATGATAGGAGGACATGAGGCTTATGTTAGTAAGGATTATATAAAATCCAGGACTGAGGGATGGCTTAGCAGTTAAGGTGCTTGCCTGCAAAGCCAAAGGACCCAGGTTCGATTCCCCAGGACCCACGTTAGCCAGATGCACAAGGGGACACATGCGTCTGGAGTTTATTTGCAGTGGCTAGCGGCCCTGGTGTGCCCTTTCTCTCCCTCTCTCTCTCTCTCTCTCTCTTCCTCCCTCCCTCCCTCTTTCACTGTCCAATAAATAAACAAATAAAATATAGTTTTTAAAACAATCCCAATCCCAGCCTGGATTCTAGCCCAGCAAGTGGGCTTTTACCAGTGTCCTACTTCCTTAGCAAAGGATGTCCTTTTCTCATAGCAGTGACAAAATACCTGACAAAGCAGTGTAGGAAAGGGTTTGTTTTGGGCTCACACTGAGAAGGGATGACGACCATGTTGGTGAGGAAGTAGTCATAGCAGGGGTGTGAGGCGGCTGGTCACATGTGTCCGTCAGCAGTCAGGAAACACAGACAGACGCACACACGCTGGCTCTCAGCTCTCTTTCTCCTTTTACTCAGTCTGGGACCCAAGTCCATGAGATGGTGATGCTCACATTCAGAATAGGTCCTGCTCCTTCGTTAAACTTCTCTGGATCTGGGTGGGGTGGTGCCCATCTTTAATACCAGCAGCGACAGACATAGGAGGACTTAGTTTGGAGTTATCTGGAAACACCCTCCCTCACAGACCCAGGGGTGAGTTTCCACGGTGATTCCCAATCCAGTCAGCTAACAGTGAAGATGAACCATCACCAGGCCTACCTGCGACTCGGATTGCTCAGAGTAAAGACCCCAGAAGGGCATGGAAACGTCCACAGCTGCCCCCACAAGGGCAGGTGAAAGGGCACAACTTGGCTCAACGGCTGCCAGGTACTGAGTTGGGCACTGTCACCCAGTAGTTGGGGCCCTGTGTTTCTTTGCCACAGTGCCATAAGGTCCAAATCTGGGGGCTGGAGAAACGGCTCAGCAGTTACGGCGCTTGCCTGCAGAGTTTAATGACCTGGATCCAACTTGACTCACAAAGTGGCGCATGTGTCTGGGGTTCCTTTACAGAGACTGGAGGCCCTGATGTGCCCATTATCTCCCCCTCTCTCCCTCCCTCTCTCTGTTTCTTCTCTCTCTCTCTCTCTCTCTCTCTCTCTCTCTCTCTCTGCTTGCAAATAAATAAATAAAATATTTTTAATTAAAAAAATGGCTTCTCTAGGTTCAAAAAAGACCACATTGAAACTCAGTAGCAGTGAGCACAATGCAGCCAGGAGGGAACACCTTAGTTTAATAACAGAGGCCACCAAAATGCCAGGGGATGCGAGCCATCAGGCAACCTGGAGAAATCTAAGCGCTGGTGAGCAGGCACTTCTCTTTCTGCCTTTACAGGGAGGGAGCTCCAAGCTGGGACCCTCTTCCCCAGAAGTTCCTGTGAGCCCCTTAGGAATGGAAAAGAACAGGTGGGAAGGGGCCAAGTTCTTTTCCAAGGCAAGGCTGTTGGCACCCGAAGCTTCCAGCCCTGGTGCCCTTGGTGGGGCCTTGGTGCTGGCGATGGCAGGACAGGCAGAGGAGGGTTAAAGGATGCTGCAGGGGGCCTAGGTGGGCGGGTGGGGGCGGCTGGCGGCCAATTTGTAGATAGGCAGGGGGAGCTCCTCCCTTCCCAGGTGAGATCAAATGCTGCAGTGCAGAGACGAAAGGGGAGGGAGATTGACAGGGCATTCAGGGGAATCTGCACCCCTAGGGAACCCTCACTCCTGGCCGAGCTGAGTGCGGGACAAAGGTCAAGGTGTCTGACTTGATGGGGGCTTTTCACGTGAAGGGAAGAGCAGGGATAAGAGCTCTCCTAGCCGGGCGTGGTAGCGCACGCCCTTCATCCCAGCTCTCAGGAGGCAGAGGTAGGACGATCACCATGAGTTCGAGGCCACCCTGAGACTACATAGTGAATTCCAGGTTCAGCCTGAGCTAGAGTGAGACCCTACCTTGAGAAGAAGAAAAAAGAAAGAAAGCAAAAAGCTCTCCTGATCCAAACAGTGGCTGGCAATGACACCTTACTCAGAGACATTCTTTTTTTTTTTTTTTTAATTTTTATTAGCATTTTCCATGATTATAAAAAAAAATATGTTAATCCCCCCCACTTTCTCCTTTGAAATTCCATTCTCCATCATATTACCTCCCCATCACAATCATTGTACTTACATATATACAATATCAACCTATTAAGTACCCTCCTCCCTTCCTTTCTCTTCCCTTTATGTCAGAGACATCCTTTAACCGCTGAACCATCTCTACAGCCCTCAGAGACATTCTTGGCATTTGTGGGCATGTCCCCAAGAGAGACCCAGCACCTCTGAACAGCCCTGGAAGGAGCTGTGTCCCAGAAGAGAGGGCAGCAGACGAGAGCGAAGCCTAAGTGAACTCCTGAACTGAGCCCATCATCACGCAATCTACTGCTCAAAGGGTTTCAAATCCAACAGAGAACAATGCTAGCCAATTAGCTACAACGTGCGGGCTCGGGATCCACAGGGAGTGGCCCTGTCTACAGGGGCGCAAGTGCCCTCTTGAAGTCAAGTGGGCTTTCACTTCGGTCTTTGCCATCCGCCATCTCCTCATTCCATCTAAATTAATTCTCAGGGACAGCTTTGTTGTGGAACTTGGGAGGTCTCTGAGGAGCCCTCGCCCCCTCTCTCCTGCATCTAGCCATTGGGCATTCTCAGCTGGAGAAGGGATCATTGGTTTGTCCTAAGTCACCTTTTTAAAATCATCTTCATGGCGATATTGGGTCACTCTGACTTTCTACTCCTAGTTGTGTGTGGAGTGAAACTTCCCGAGGTCTGAAGCCAGCCTTTCAAGATTGGCACTGTACAACAGTGGCATCCTTGCCCAGTCTAGGTGTCTGGGACACTCCGCAAACCAATCAAAGCAGGTCTGGGGAAATCACATCTTGTTTTTCTTTTTTCTTTTCTTTTTTTTTTTTTTCGAGGTAGGATCTCACTCTAGCCCAGGCTGACCTGGAATTCACTATGGAGTCTCAGGGTGGCCTCGAATTCACTGCAATCTGCCTACCTCTGCCTCTGGGATTAAAGGTGTGCGCCACCACGCCTGGCTGGAAATCACATTTTAAGGCTTCACGTTGGTTTGTTAAGAATGTGGAGCTGGGATGAGGGCCAGTCCTCAGTTACGTTGTCCTTTGAGCTGCCTGGTGGTGGTGGTGGGGGGGGAGCTCTTTCCTAGCTTCCTTGACCCTTTGCCAAGAGAATCAAGGCCCTGAAGCTTGGGCACAATGACTAGGCAAAGAGGCCACAAGGACCCCAAAGGTCACACAGACCAGTACTGGGTCTTCTTTTCCACAGCAGGCATGGAGATATGCAAGGCTTCACCGTAACATCTCAAGGACTGCTTGACTCTACTCCTGCCATTGAGATCATTGAAGAGAGAGAAAGAGAAACTATAGGCATGTCAGGGCTTCTAGCCAGTGCAAATGAACTTCCAGATGCATGTACCACCTTGTGCATCTGACTTTACAAGGATACTGGAGAATTGAACACAGGCTGGCAAACTTTTCAAGCAAGTGCCTTCAACCTCTGTGTCATCTCTCCAGCCCTTTATTTTTCTACATGCATGTGTCTGTGTAATATATGTGGTATGGTGTGTGACCATATATATATATATATATATATATCACACACCATACACAGATGCACATGCCCCATTGCACACATTCAGAAGCCAGAGAATGCTGGGGGTTCTCTGTTGTCCTTTTTTTTTTTTTTTTATTTACTTGAGAGAGAGACAGAGAAGAGGTAGAGAGAATGGGTGTGCCAGGGCCTCCAGCGACTGCAAACAAACTCCAGACACATGCACCCCCTTGTGCATCTGGCTAACATGGGTCCTGGAGAATTGAACCTGGATCCTTAGGCTTTGCAGGCAAAGGCCTTAACTGCTAAGCCATCTCCCCAGCCTTCCGTAGTTCTGTGTGTTGTCTCCTTGGAGTTTTTCACTGAACCTAGGTCAGAATGGCTGACCAGTGAG
The DNA here is from genome assembly GCF_020740685.1 of Jaculus jaculus. Taxonomy (NCBI): domain Eukaryota; kingdom Metazoa; phylum Chordata; class Mammalia; order Rodentia; family Dipodidae; genus Jaculus; species Jaculus jaculus. Next base: position 158,076,833 of record NC_059102.1, read on the forward strand.
CTCCAGCAGCCTCCACTCTCCATAGGAGTAACCATGCTCAGCTGTTTGTAAGTGTGAAGTGGGTGCTGGGGATTGACCTCAGGCCCTCATTCTTGCAGGCAAGTACTTTACGGGCTCAGCCATCACCCCAGCGCCAGCCAGTGGATGATGATTCAGTCATGAAAGGAGCTGTAGTTTTACCTCCCACTGTTGGACTGACCTCAACTCATGTCCTGGGGGAGGACCCTCTGTGCCCAGCAGCCCTAACTGCCCTTAGGCATACGCAGGCTGAAGTGTCCATGGGGAGCAGGATTTCCCCTAGCCTGCTGAAGCAAGGGCTCTTAAAGACACGTGGCACTGCTCTGTGGTCTCTGGTTCCGAGCCCCAAAATCATCCTATGCTCCCTTTCCCCGGAACCCACTGCTCACAGGCTTGCTGGCCCAGAGTCTCCCCATGGCCCTGGCTCTGTCACTGAAGGTAGGGTCAGAACTTAGGTCCTGACATCCAAGTTTTAAAAAGCCAAAGGAGGGCCAGAGCGATAGCCTAGCAGTTAAGGCATTTGCTTGCAAAGCCAAAGGACCTTGGTTCAAGTCCCCAGGACCCACGTAAAGTCAGATGCACAAGAGGGTACATGTGTCTGGAGTTCATTTGCAATGGCTAGAGGCACTGGTGTGCTCATTTTTTCTCTCCTCTCTCTCAAATAAATAAATGAAAAGTTTTTTTTAATTAAAAAAAAAAAGCCAAATGAGGGCGAGAAATGGCTTAATGGTTAAGGTGTTTGCCTGCGAGGCCCAAGGACTCCCCCAGTTAGATTCCCCAGTACCCACATAAAGCCAGATGCACAAAGTGGTGCATGCATCTGGAGTTTGCAACAGCTAGAGGCCCAGGCGCACCCATTCCCCTGCCCATGCTTGCAAATAAATAAATAATATTTTTTAAAGGCCAAATGAATAGTGAAAGGCACACACACGCAAAAATATATATATACAATGTGGCCACAATGGGAAGAAAGACAGACAGAAACCTGCAGTGAGCCCCAAGCCCGTCTTTGGGGTCCTGACCAGAGGTTTAGGCTTAAGTAGACCATAGCTAAGCTGTGCATATGCATAGCTAAGCAGCCCTAGACCAGGTGTGGTCCCGCCCATCATTGTCTGGGCCCCAGTCTCTCTGGTAAGGTGGACTGACAAGTTGCCAGCACCGTGTGAAATCCCTCTCTGGGGGAGACGACTTTCCCCTCTGACTGGCACCAGGCTCAGGCCTTTTCTTTCTCCCAGCATGAGATTCCTGGGGAAATTCCAGTTTTCTTGGGGTTCATTGTTTCAATCATCTGGTAGCCAAAGGACAAGGCCAAGTGCCTTTAGAATATCTTCCTTCCCACCTCCAGGCTGGTTCTAGCTACAAACCTGGAGATCCTTCCTGAGGGATCTGTCCCCTCCCCACCCCCACTGATAGGTTCCTGCAGGTTTGGTCAGTTAGGAACAGTGGGGGACACTTCCGAAGGCCCCCATCAACCGTGAGCGTTTCTTTATGGACAAAAGGGAGAGAATATGCCTGACCACGTGGGTAGTGCTCCAGGTGGGGTGAGGTCAGGACCTACCTGCCTATGACTCTATGATGCTTCCGGCTTCCAGCTGAAAGGCCTGTCTGTACTCTACGTGGCCCCACTGGGGTCCCTCCTTGGCTTCCCATGTGCCCCACTGCTCCTGGGGAAGATGTCTGGTTCCTCAACCAGAAGCATCCTCAACCACCACCTACACCAAGCGCGAGTTTCCCCAACTGGGCTGGAGGAAAGTCCACGACCTGTGGGGGCTGTCCCTGCCCGGCTGCAGTGCCAGCCTTTGCCAGAGGCAGGGCTGGGGACCCCGGAGCGTTCTGCTCAGGCAGAGGACTCCAGTTTTCCAGAGGGCAGACAAAGAACATGTGCCCCAAGTCCAGACAAAAGAGATGATGGGCTCCTCACCTCCCAGTTGTGTGACTTTGAGCCAATCAACTCACCTCTTTCTATTTCTCCTCCACACAGTGGGGCTGAGCAGGGCTGCTTCTAAGGTTTTGGAATATGTGGCCTGGTCTTTCCCGCAGCTCTCAAGGTGTGGGGTATACGATGAGTTTGGGACCGAGAGCCAGGGACCACACAGCAAAACACTGTCCCCTGCCTTCTGTCTTCCCCTAGCTCCCAATCTAAGTAGAGGACCTGAGTCCAAATCCCCGAGAGAGCTGAGGTCCTGGAGTCAAAGTAGAGGTCCCGGGGTGGATGGTAAGGCAGCTTGGGGGTGTCCAGGCTAGGGGGCTGGAAGAAGCCAATTAGTTAAACTGCAGTTGGCCATTTGGAAACAATTAACAGGGTGCTATTACCATATTATGTACCCCCACCGGGCCTGCTCTTTATGGTAGGGGGAAGTTGGAGGCCCTGGCAGTGTGGGGGCCTCAGCCCAGTGACACTACCAATGAGCACCTTCCCCTCCCCACACACACACACCCTGGCCCAGGCATCTAAGGGCATAGGATGCATGCATCCACAGCCAGCCAGCCAGGCCCGGGGGGCTTCCGGGGCAGGCCAGGTGGGTGGATTGAGATAGCAGCCACCTCATCAGCAAGAGAGGCCTTAGGAAGCAGACTGAGGGTACCTGCAGGAGGATGCTACCTGCCTACACTAGACCAGTGCCATGGGAATGGCCTGGAGTTGGGGTGAAGGTAGTTTGGGGGCTCAGGTAGCTCCTTCAAACTGGAGAGAGAGGGTGGGTGAAAGAATCTGGGCTAGGGAACCATGGCTACCTTAGAGGCCACCGAGTTAGAGGCCACAGTGACAACCAGGGCCACTGGGAGGGCTTGGATCACAGCAGCTGTGACCATTCCCCCTTCACTCTCAAAAGCACCCGTTCCCATGGTGAACCTTTGTCTGCTGAGATGATGGGATGCCCTCTATGCCAATACTGGCATATGATGGCAGTGGCAGAGCCTAGGCAGAGGTTATTCTGTTCAGTATGAGGGGAGCGTAGGGAAGATGTGGCTCTAGCCACAGCCTTCCAGCAGGAGGTCAGGTTGTGAGTCTACACTACCCTCTAGCCCACCAAGATGGGACACTGCGGGGGAGGGTCTTGAGGCTGGTCTTCTGTCTTTTCGCTTTCTGACAGCCACCAGACTGCCAAAGCTCTCTGTGCCTGGGTCTCCATCTCTCTCTGTCACCTCTGTGGGTCTCCCTCCCTCCCTGTCTCGTAGCCCACCAGTGATAAGGCCATCCTCCCTCTCTAGTGCTCTCGGTGCAGGGTCCCTTCTGTGGGCTCTGTCTCTGCCCAGTCCCCTCTCTGGGGTACCGCGAGGACAGGCCTCCCCGAGATGCACCCAACTTGTGCAAACGTCCCGGTGCCTTTGGTCTTGCGCTGCTGGGGAGCAACACGATCCCAGTGCCTGGTTCGGTGAGGCCAGCCGCAGAGCTGGTTCCCCTTCGTGACGCCCTGCTTTTCACAGGCATTTGTCAGCGCCACTTCCCCGCAAGTTGTTTTCGAGGACGTTTGTCACCAGCGGGTCCATTGTGCAAGGGGGAGTTGATGGCGGGTGGGAGGGGGGTGACAGGGCCTTGGGGCGGCCGCCTCAAGGCCTCGGTCTATAATTTTCCGAGGCGTAATTGGTCTGGGGGCGGGGCGGTCCCGGGACCTCGCCGAGCCCGCAGCGCGCTCTGGACGCGGTGCTCGCGGGAAGCGGAGCGGAGCTCGACGGCTTCCCTCCCGAGCGCGGTGCGCGCGAGGCACCCAGCCCGGACCGCCGAGCCTTTTGTTGCAGAAGGTGCTGTCTGAGCTAACAGAAATTCACCGCTCCTGGCTGGAAATTAAAGGCTTGCTCTCTCTCTCTCTCTCCTCTCCCTTTCTTATCTCTCCCCCCGTTTTCTCTCGTCTCCTCTCGGTCTCCCCCTCTCCTTCCTCTCTGCGCCTCTTGTCCCTTGTTTATCTCCTCTATTTCTCCTTTTTATCTCTCTCCGCTCTCCTCTTCCTTTCTCCTGTCTCTCTCCTTTTTATCTCTCTCTCTTTCTCTCTCTGCCCCTCTTTTCTCTCCAGTCTCTTTTTCCCTCCCTTCCTCCCTCCCTCCGCTCCCCCCACCCCCGCCCAGCCGCCGTGGGCCCCGCCTGGCCGCGAGTGCGCTCTCCGCTCCGCGCCTTCCATGCGCTGCGCGCGGGCCTGCAGCCGCCGCCGCCGCGGGGCGGGCGCGATGCCAGGATGGGCCTGATCTGGCTCCTGCTGCTCAGCCTGCTGGAACCCGGCTGGCCCGCGACGGGCCCCGGGGCCAGGCTGCGGCGGGATGCGGGCGGCCGCGGCGGCGTCTACGAACACCTCGGCGGGGCGCCCCGGCGCCGCAAGCTCTACTGCGCCACCAAGTACCACCTCCAGCTCCACCCGAGCGGCCGCGTGAACGGCAGCCTGGAGAACAGCGCCTACAGTGAGTCGGGGCGCGCGGGGTGCGGAGCTGGGGAAGGGGCGCGCGGGACCTGGGCACCGCGCGAGCAGGACCGGGTTGCGGGCGGGGTAGGTGGTGGGGGGGACCCGTTCTAAGAGGATGCCTCGGGCTGTAGCCATCTGGCCGGGTCAGCCGCCTCCGGGCTCGCTCCCCAAGGAGACGCATGCTGGGCGACTCCTGTGCGTTTGGAGCTTCTGACAAGTTTCAGCTCTGCATGTTGGAGGAAAAGCTCTAGATCAGGCATTCGCCAGCAACCCCCCCCCTTTTTTTTTTATTAATCCCGGTGACTTCATCCCTATGCCCAGGTTACAGAGATGCGGTTCGCCTTTCCCTGGCTCGCAGTGGGAGTCCCTCACCCTGGCCCCCACCCCGAGATGGGCACCCCGCCACAGCCGAGTGGGAGCAGAGGGGTTCTAGTCACGAGCACCCAGGGGCGGCCGTCTGGGTCTGAGGGAAGCACACCCTCACACATCTGCCCGGTCCCGGGGCGCGCGGCTGCATGAGCTGGGCCCGGGATCCCATCAGGCTGGGCTCCCCTGGCCGCGCGCGGCCACCCGGTTCCGCGCAGAGCGTGGGAGTGAGTCCGGACGGCCTCCGCTCTCCTCCCGCCCCGAGCGCAGGAAGCCGTGCGGTGGGTTCGGGCGGCGGCGGGAAACCGCAGCTTCCTCGTGGAGAGCCTCAGTCCTGCGAGGGCGTCTTTGGGGAAGCATGGTGGGGACCAGCTGTCGCCATGGGGCCCGGGGGGGGGGGGCAATATTCCTCTCACTCCGCCCACCTCTCCAAATCCAGTCTACCCTCACCCCCCACCCCCACCTTCATGGGGCGTCCAAACTTCCTGATGCTAACTAATCGGGGCTCCCCGGAGGTAGAAGAGGGGCGTTTTCACAGCCGCCCCCATGTGGGCAGTTCCGCGCCGCCCGGGATCCCACCCAGTCTGGGCTGCACCTCCACCCACCTCTAAAAACAAGCAGTCTGCACCCCTCCACCCTCCTGGGCTTGCGCAAAGCCCCGGTGGATCCCGGTTACCGGGACGACGCAGGATGCACGGAGGGCTCCTGACGTAGACCCCCTAGGATGGGTTTACTGGGTGATAATGGCCTTACTCAGAAGCTTTATTGCAAACCCACCCACTAGAAGCATTCTTTCCCCCATCAGGAAAGACGCTGGGAGAGTTAACTTTTATCCCTGCCCTGGGCCTGGGTGAACCCCGGCCCGCTTCGACATCCAAGGCTCTTCTGTTTGGGACCACTCTCCCCCACTCAGCCCGTGTGGGAGTACCGGGATGGCTCCCTGTCTTCACCAAGAGCTCCAGTCCCTCCTCTGGGCCCTCTGAGGGGCAGGGCTCCGTCTGCTCACTGTTGTGTGGTGTGGGACAAGTCAGTTGACTTTTCCATCATAGCGTCCTGCTTGATGAGATCTGAAAGCGGTGCTCGGGGAACGAAGCTCAAATGAGCAAAGCCGCCAGTGGTGCATTTGCGCCCATGGCGCTGGAAGAGGCAGCCGAACAGCCAGCAGCCGATCACTTCTCGGTGTCCTCCCCAGTCCTCTGTCCCTAACCGAACTTCAGCTCCTCCACCACCTGCTGGGAGTGGCTGCTCTCCCCCATCCGCTCCTGAATTTGGGCGGGGCTTCCAGAAGGCCAGCCTCTCTCAGCCTGAGTTCTGAGCAGGTTAGGGGAGTGATAAGTCTTCCCCACTCTTCCCAGGTATCCTTGAGATTACAGCGGTGGAGGTGGGCGTAGTGGCCATCAAGGGACTCTTCTCCGGGCGGTACCTGGCCATGAACAAGAGGGGTCGACTCTACGCTTCGGTGAGTCCACTATGTGTGAAGGGGCATAAGTCATAAATTGCTTTGCTTGGAAGTCATGCCAGATCCACACTGGTCAGAACCCTGGGCTGGCGAGTCCATGCCCTGCACTATTACATGATTCTACGTGAAGAGCTTGTATTGTGGCTCTTGAAAGAAAGGGGATGAAAATGCTCCCTTCCAACTTGTCACCAGTCACTGTCACCTGTCTCTGAAGATCATGGGGTTGGAGGTATGAGGAGACAGGGGCAAAATATCCCTCCAACTTTCATGAAGATTAATGACTCAAGCCAGCCTGAGGGAGTCGTAGCAGAAGACCTGTGAGTTGACAGCCCTGGAAGTTAGGGTGACCCATGTCCCAAGCCACAGCAGTCCTGACCCAGGTCGTGTCCTTCACGTCATCCAAATGGGTCACATGATCCTGTGGGCATCAGGGACACAGAATCACATGTGCAGCTGGGAAGGCAGCTGCTGCCCGCCATGGGCAAGGACAGGATGTCTGCCCTCGAACATCCTGGATGGCACAGCCGAAGGAGCAGCTCCCAGAACTGTCACTATCCCATCTGGCTGATGGGGGACATTCCTGCCTTTTCCTGCTTCCAGAAAGGCACATTTATGGAGGCCAGGGAAGGACCGACATCAGGCCCCCTCCTCGATCCCTCTTCCTCTCAGTGAACCTGGGGGCTCAGTGTTTTACTTGGCTGACCAGGGAGCCCCAACAACCCTCCTGTCTCATCTCTCCTCAGTGTGAAGATGGGGATTACTGGCCTCCAAAACCATGCTTGCATTTTAACATAGGTGCTGGGGGTGGAACTCACGTCCTCATACTTGCATAGCAAGCTGCTGAGGCAGCTCCCCTGATTTCCAGAGCTTCTTTTGAGCAGGGCTGGCGCTTTCCCAAGCCCTCTGACCCTGTATCCCCAGTACAAGCGACCGCAGCTGACTTTGTAACCCAAAACTGACACCCTTCCCCCAGACCCTGCTCTTACTGTTTTTTTGTTTTGTTTTGTTTCTGTCGCTCTTCTCCTTGGCCTGTCATGGCAGCTCAGACCGCCCTGACCCCATAGGCCTCCTGTCCTGAAGGGGCACATCATGGGGCCAGCGCTCAGGGTTGACACAGGAGTGCAAAGCAAAGGCCTGCACAGACCTAGGGGACCCCAGTGGGTCGGAGCTCACCTGTGGCTTCCCCCCCCCCCCCAAGGGTAGACAGCCCTGGCTTTGGAGGAGGAGGGAACACTGAGACCAGAATGGCCTAGCCAAGCCGCCCCCTTGAACCACCAACTTGCCTCTCAGAGTTCTTCCCAGAGACCTGTCCCTGGGCTGGCTGATGGCCTGCTTGGCCCTCCTCCTGCTATTGCATCTCAAGGGCCAGCGGTCAGTGGGCCCTCCCACCTCCCTTCAGAGTTAGACCTCAGCGCCAACACCCCTGGCACAGAGCAGCTCAGCAAGACTCTCCCTTCCGGCCTCAGCTGTGACTCCAGCCAACACTCGTTCAAGCGAGGGTGGTCTGGGACCCCTGAAGAGCTCTCCTCCTCGCAGCCCCACGCCCAGTCCACAGAAGCGCTCGCTCTATCCCTCACCCCTTTTGCTCCCAGAGGCCAGCACCATATCACAGGTGCTGCTGGAGTCACCAGCTTAAAGGCTGGCTACCCAGCCTTCTAGTGGGAGGGAAGGTGTTGGGATGTCCACGCAGGCCAGATGGAATGAGCTAGTCCATAGCTGCACCAGCCTTCTCTTTCCCTCCACTGAGGATGATCCTTGCAGAAGCCCTGAGACCGGGTGACAGGCCTGCAGCTTCTCGTTCCTCTAGCCAGGTGACAACCCCACATCCACTATCCATGCACAACACCCTGCCATCCATTAGCCTATCCACCCATGCGCCCGCCCATCCATCCACTCAGCGTCTCCCGTGCACCAGGCCCTGAGCCCAGCACAAGCTACAGAAAAGGAAAAGCCGCTCTTATAGATGGCTTAGGTGGGTGGGGGGGCTTACCAGTCTTGGGAAAGGATGGGCTGGCTGGTATGGGCAGCTGAACCAGATCACTGTGGAGCAGGGAGCTGTCCTACCACCTGACCCCCCACTTGACCATGGCCTCTGCCCCACAGGAGCACTACAGCGCCGAGTGTGAGTTTGTGGAACGCATCCACGAGCTGGGCTACAACACCTATGCCTCTCGCCTTTACCGCACAGCGCCTGGAGGGCCCGGCGCACGGCGCCAGCCTGGGGCCCAGAGACCATGGTACGTGTCTGTGAATGGCAAGGGTCGGCCACGCAGGGGCTTCAAGACCCGCCGCACACAGAAGTCCTCGCTCTTCCTGCCCCGTGTGCTGGGCCACAAGGAGCACGAGATGGTGCGGCTACTGCAGAGTGGCCAGCCATGGCCCCCCCAGGGAGGGTAGCCAGCCCCCGTGGCAGCAGCGGAAGTAACCTGGAGACCACAGTGCCGTGGAGGACTCCCTCACCCGCAGGACTGGCTGGGGCCTGAGTGGCCACCATCGGATCTTCACCCAGGATACTGTGTGGCAGATGCTCAGAACCAGCAGCCCATCCGGCAAATCGCACCCCTGCCTCTGGGGTGGGTACTGTTTAGGGGGCCAGTGGAAGCTGAGTTCCCTTTGGCGCCCTCGAACAAGATTGAATAGGAGCCACAGTCCAGCCCCGGGGGGAGGACTGTCCAAAGGCAAGGTGTGAAGTTGGCTTGGGGAGTCATGGAGGCGTTCTGCAGCCCAAGGTGTGGCCCCGCCCACGGCGGAGCATCTTGACATTGCTTGAGAATGGGCAGCACAGGGCTCTCTGTAACGGGACGATTAAAATATTTTATTCCACCTTGCTAAGTGAGAGCTGGAATGGGGGCTGAGGAGACCTTGTTGCTCTGACTGGGACCATCTGCTCTAAGGACACAGGCTGCATCCTGAGAAGTGGCTGAGGTGGAGCTTAACTCCCAGGATTTGGAAAGTTGCAGAGGTTTCAAACCAATAGGTGGTTTGTGTGGTGAGAAGAATATTGTGTGTGTGTGTGGCGTTCTTAGCTTTGCAAATATCCACCAATGCGTGCATGGAAGAGGGTGTTTGTGTATTCCTGAGAGGATGAGCGTGTCTAAGGCATTGTGTGTTTGGGGGGGGGGGGTCCTGTGTGTGTATGGTGTGTGTGCGTGTGTATGCACACAAAGCAGTTTACTTTGTTATAGAATCCCAAAGTCCCACTGTGTATTAGCTACTTGTGATAAATATCTGACATAAAGCAATTTAAGTAGCTGGGCGTGGTGGTGCACGCCTTTAATCCCAGCACTCAGGAGGCAGAGGTAGGAGGATCGCCAGGAGTTCGAGGCCACCCTGAGACTACATAGTGAATTCCAGGTTGGCCTGAGCTAGAGTGAAACCCTACCTTGAAAAACCAATTAAAAGGTGGGGGGGCAATTAATGGGAGGAAGGGTTTATTTCGGGCAGGTGTGGAGGTGGGAGTGTCACCTGTGGCACAAGTCCCCTCCCTCCACTTCTCTGCAGAGCCCCGGGCTCCAAGGAGAAGATCCCAGAGGTACCACGGTTCACATGGGTGTGCGGGCTGAAGGAATCCGCCCAGCACAGGAGGAGGCAGTGTGGGACATGATGAAAATCTTAGCGCAGAGCCGCCCTGAGCAGCAGGGTGCAACAGGTGTCCCCCAGGCCTGGGGACGCCACTTCAGTATGCTGTCTCTCTCTTCCTTTAGTGTCCCATGCTGGGTCACCTGCAGCAGCCCCTGGAAAGATGGGGTGGTGCCAGCAGCGGCTGGCAGCTCTGAGTCAGTCCTTGACCCTGGGCTGGAGTGGCTCTGGGTTAAGAGACAGGCAGGATTTGAACTACATCCTTCCAAGCTCATATACTGACCACCTGACCCCTTGTGATCTCATTTAGAAGAAACTGTCAGATAGGAGAATCCATTACATGATGTCACACTGGCGGTAGGGCAGGCACCAATCCCAAACTGACTAATGTCCTCATGGAAAGGGGACATTTAGGCACAGGGGACGCAACAGGAGAAACTCACCACTATAGGTGTCCTGCCCAGTGAAACTTTTTGTGGGCATGGCCACATCAGAATGAGGCTTCCACCACCAAGGGCCCCTGTCTGAGGGCCAGGCAGAAGACAGTCTCCTGGGAACCCTCAGAAGGAGCCTATCCCACCAACACCTGACCTTAGACTTCTGGCCTCCAAGCCTGTGATAGAGATTTCTGGTATTTAAGGTACCCAGTCTGTTACTTGGGTTTGTTTATATCTGTGCGTGTGATTTTTTTTCGTCTTCTGCAGTGGTCAGGATGGGACCATAGGTCTTGCGTCTGCTCTGCAGGCACTCTGTCAAAGGGCTGTGATCCTGTGGGTCTGACCTTTGTGCTTCAGCAGACTCCCACCCCCCCGCAAATGAGTGCCAGGATATTGGCCTCTGTAAAGCCCTAGAGGGATGAAAACCCCACTTCTGCTATATGTGGGTATAAAGGCAGATCATGCCCTGGGCTCCAAATCACCCGAGCTCCTGGAAGGTGAGAGGATGCCAATCTCAGGGTGGCATTGCATGGAAGCTATGCTTCTTTCCAGACTGGGGTGAGGACACAGCCTTGTCTCTGCTGCCTGCCCACTGGCTATCATGGGGGCATGAGTGGACAGTGGCTGGCTCTGTGCCAGGAGCCCTCAGAGCCAGGGGAGCCCAGAAGGAACCTGCTAAGTGTAAGAACGTAAAGCTGTGGCAGACACTGAGAAACGGGGCGGCGTGCTCCCAACAGCACGCATCTGGACCAGGTGCAACCACAGGACCCACTGGATTCTTGAGAGTACCACCGAAAGAACTAGAAGCAGGGACACAGGCCAACATTTACACACCCAGCCTCCCAGTGGCTCCCAGAGGGGTGCAACCAGTGTTCCTGCACATGATGAAAGCATTAATCCGGCTGGGTGTGGTGGTGCACACACACCCCTTTACTCCCGGCACAGGAGGGAGGAGGACTGCCGTGAGTTCAAGGCCAGCCTGGGACTACAGAGTGAGGCTTTTTTTTTTTTAAAGGGGGGGGGTTAGCTAGAGAGATGGCTTAGCGGTTAAGCACTTGCCTGTGAAGCCTAAGGACCCCAGTTTGAGGCTCGATTCCTCAGGACCCACGTTAGCCAGATGCACAAGGGGGCGCACGCATCTGGAGTTCGTTTGCAGTGGCTGGAAGCCCTGGCGCGCCCATTCTCTCTTGCTCTCTCTGTCTCTTTCTCTCTCTCTCTGTCACTTTCAAACATATATATGTTACTCATCCTAGAAAAGGAAGCAAATTCTGACATGTCTCAACACGGACAGACCCTGAGGACAGGATACTGAGTGTCATAGACACAGGTGATGTCTGAGTCCCTTTCTATGGTGAAAGTCTTCATCTCATCCTTTGATTCAAATCCGTAGCAACAGGAAGGATATGGTGCCAGGGCTGCGAGTCAGTGTGGATGGGGCAGAATTGCAGCTGGGGGAGTTCTGGGCAGGGATGGTGCCTGGCACTGTGAGAGTGCTGAATGCCACGAAACTGTTCACCAGGTGTTCAGCTTTTGGACACTTCAGGCGTCCTGAGGTTGAAATGCAATATTCCCAGCAGTGACCAGAAGTGGTTGGTTGACAGTGTTGGAGGGACTCAATCAACACTACTGAATAAGGGTTGAGGATGTGACTCAGCTGCAGTGCTTGCCTGCCGTGCTCCAAGCCCTGGCTTCCATACTAAGCACTGCATAATCGGGGTGTGGTAGCACATACCTACAATGCCAGCACTTGAGAGGTAAAGACAGAGGAATCAGGAGTTTAAGGTTATCCTTAGCTACATAGTGAGCTTGAGGCTACACTGGACTACATGAGTTTCTGTCTCAAAAATAAGTAAACAGGGCTGGAAGGATGGCTTAGTGGTTAAGGCATTTGCCTACAAAGTCAAAGGACGCAGGTTCAATTCCCCAGGGCCCACGTGAGCTAGATGCACAAGGGGGCAAATGCATCTGGAGTTTGTTTGCAGTGGCTGGAGGCCCCCGGTGTGCCCATTCTCTCCCTCCCTCCCTCTCTCTCTCTTTCTCTCTTCCCCTATTTCTCTGTCAAATAAATTAAAATATTTAAATAAATAAATAAATCTGGGCATGGTTGTGCATAGTTTTAATCCCAACACTTGGGAGGCAGAGATAGGAGGATTGCTGTGAGTTCGAGGCCAGCCTGAGACTTCATAGTGAATTCCAGGTCAAAAATAAATAAATAAAACACACACACACACAGAGGCTGGAGAAATGGCTCCATGGCTAAAAGAGGCTGGAGTTCGGATCCCCAGCACCCATGCAAAGCTGCACACAGTGTGTCTGTCATCTGTGCCTACAGCAGGGGAAGAGACAAAGGAGTTCACAGGCCAGCTAGCCTAGCCCTATGGCAAACGAGGGCCTGTATTCAGTAAGATGAAAGGCGAGTCCGACAACCTAAGGTTGTCCTCTTACCTTCACACATGTGCATGGCACACCCGTGCACACAAGCATTGTACACACATGCGCGCACACAGCAAAGAAAGTTTGCTGAAGCCTTCAAGACCCAGAAGTAGGAGGATCTCTGTGAGTTCGAGACCAGCCTGGGACTACAGAGTGAAAAACCTACCACAAAAAAAAAAAAAAAAAAAAAGTTTGCTGGAGAAAGCCAAAAGAGAAAAATACTTTAGGAGTGGCCAACAGGTCCCCTGACTGACTAGGCAACCTCCAAGCACTCCGGTCACATGCTGAATGGAACCGGGCAGATAGGCATGCTGGGTAGAAAAAGCCAAGGCAGTGTGGGCTCCTCAGTCTTGGCCCCTTCTGCTGGGGCCCAGGGCCAGCCTCTGTCACTCCTTGGCCTTCGTTTCCTCTTCTGTCAAGGGAGGCTCCAACAGGGGCCTTAGGGTGGCTTGAGAAAACCATTGTGGGCTCTGAGAGGATGGAGGGTCCATTTTTGAAAGAAGGATTCATTTTTGTTATTTTTTATTTTTTATTTTTTGTGTTTTTTTTTTTTTGAGGTAGGGTCTCGCTCTGGCCCAGGCTGACCTGGAATTCACTATGTAGTCTCAGGGTGGCCTCAACCTCAATGGCACTCCTCCTACCTCTGCCTCCCTAGTGCTGGGATTAAATGCATGCGTCACTACGCCTGGCTAGAAGGATCCATTTCTTAGCAGTAACTGTGTACATAAATAAACACATGTGTCTAGCTCTCAATAGTTCAGAACAGCATTGTAACTCCACCCATCTAAACATCAGCCCATCTAGTTACCCCTCCCTCCCTTCAATCCTTTCTTCCTCCAATCTGCCTATCAGCCTATCCAGCATCCACCTACCCATACACACATCTATCTGTCCATTGGCCTGTCCATCCTTGTCAGCTCTAGCCAAATGCCCCCTGTCCTCGTCTATCATGGGGGCAGGTCAGGGGCTCTAAAACAGCAGCTCAGAAGCAGAACCCTAGCTTGGGAAAGCTGGGGCTCCCTGTATGAGGCCCAAAAGGACAGGTCCATCGGAAATAAGCTCACTGGTTGTCAGTGGCCTCTACTGCTCACGGATAACACTCTGACAAGAGTGGCTTTGGGGCAACCCCAGGATGTGGGCAAGTCTGGGCTAAAGAGAAGGCAGGATGGGAAGAGGGTACACTGTATCCTGGTCTCCTTGGCTGGGTGTTTGAGATCCTGTGTGATAGGGCTCAAAACACCATCAGTCTCTCTTTATTTTGATGTCATGATCTTTTCTTCTTATTGTGATGGTCTTGTGTAGATAGTGTCAGGCACTGTGAGGTCATGGATATCCAAGCCATTTTGTCTGGGGGGAGCACGTTGTAAGGAGTCCTACCCTTCCTTTGGCTCCTACATTCTTTCCGCCACCTCTTCTGCAATAAACCCCTGAGCCTTGGAAGGTGTGATAGAGATATTGCAGCACTGAGCACTCCTGTCACTTCTTTCCAGCACCATGATGCCTTCTGAGTCCCTAGCCAACAACTCACTGGAAGGTATCCCATCCCCAGCAATGAAAATTTTCTAGCAGCAATCTACAGCTCCTGAGTGTTCCATTGTCCAAAAAAGTAGGTTTCCATATGATTTATTTATATCCTCTTAGATTTTTATTAGCCCTCCCTCCACCTTTCCTTTACTCAGTCTCTTCCCTTGACCTCATTTGGGCCTTTTCACCTCCATTAATCTATTCTTCTACTTACATATATACAATACCATCCCCTTAAGTACCCCCTCCCTTCCTTTCTCTTCCCTTTATATCTCTTTTCTAGCTTACTGGCCTTTGCTACTGAGTTTTCTTCCTACTGACCTAGAAGTCCAATCATCTATAGCTAGGATCCACATATGAGAGAGAACATCCAATGCTTGGCTTTCTGGGCCTGTATAATCCTTTCCAGATCCATCCATTTTCCTGCAAATTACATAACTTCATTTTTCTTTACTGCTGAGTAGAACTCCATTGTATAATGGTGCCATATCTTCATTATCCACTCATCAGTTGAGGAACATCTAGGCTGGTCCCATTTCCCAGCTATTGTGAATTGAGCAGTGATAAACATGGTTGAGCAAGTATCTCTAAGGTAATGAGATGAGTCCTTAGGATATATACCTAGGAGTGCTATAGCTAGGTCATATGGTAGATCTATTTTTAGCTGTCTCAGGAACCTCCACACTGATTTCCACAATGGCTGGACCAGATTGCATTCCCACCAGCAGTGTAGAAGGGTTCCTCTTTTTCCGCATCCTCACCAGCATTTATGGTCATTTGTTTTCATGATGGTAGCCAATCTGATAGGAGTGAGATGGAATCTCAATGTAGTTTTAATCTGCATTTCCCTGATGACTAGGGATGTAGGACATTTTTAGATGCTTATATGTCATCATATTTATTCTTCTGAGAACTCTCTATTTAGTTCCATAACCACCCCCCCTTTTTGTTTTTTTGAGGTAGGGTATCACTCTAGCTCAGGCTGACCTGGATTTCACTATGTAGTCTCAGGGTGGCCTCGAACTCATGGTGTTTCTCTTACCTCTGCCTCCTGAGTGCTGGGATTAAAGGTGTGTGCCACCACGCCTGGCTCCATAGCCCATGTTTTAATTGGGTTGTTTGATTTCTTATTGAATTTTCTGAGTTCTTTGTATATCCTAGATATTAATCCTCTATAAAATGTATAGCTGGCAAAGATTTTTTTCCCATTCTGTAGGTTGCCTCTTTGCTTTATTCACAGTGTCATTTGCAGTGTAAAACCTTTGTAATTTCATGAGGTTCCAGCAGTTAATCTGTGGTTTTATTGACTGAGCAATTGGGATTATATTCCAGAAGTCTTCGCAAACACCAGTATGTTGAAGGGTTTCCCCTACTTTTTCCTCTAGCAGTTTCAGAGTTTCAGGTCTGGTGTTAAGGTCTTTCATCCATTTGGACTTAATTCTTGTGCATGGAGAGAGAGAATAATCTATTTTCATCCTTCTACAGATACATATCCAGTTGTCCCAGCACCATTTGCTGAAGAGGCTGTATTTTCCCCAGTGATTATTTTTGGCATTTTTATCAAATATCAGGTGGCTATGACTACCTGGACTTACATCTGGGTCCTGTATTCTGTTCCATTGATCTACATGTCTGCTTTTGTGCCAGTACCACACTGTTTTGGTTACTATGGCTCTGTAGTATAGGTTAAAATCAGGTATGGTGATACCACCAGCCTTATTTTTGTGGTCAAAATTGTATTAGATATTCAAAGTTTTTTATGCTTCCAAATGAATTTTGGGATTGTTTTTCCTATTTGTGTGAAGAATGCCATTGGAATTTTGATGGGGATTGCATTAAATGTGTAGATTGCTTTTGGTAAGATTGCCATTTTCTAATATGGATCCTTCTGATCCAAGAACAAGGGATGTTTTTCCATTTCCTAGTGTCTTCTGCATTTCTTACTTGAATGTTTTAAAGTTTTCGTTGTAGAGATCCTTACTTCTTTGGTTAGGTTTATTCCAAGGTACTTTATTTTCTTTGATGCAATTGTGAATGGGAATGATTCTCTGATTTCATCCTCTGTGTGTTTGTTGCTAGCATATAGGAATGCTACTGATTTCTGTGTATGTATTTTGTCTCCTGCTACATGGCTGTAGGTGTTTACCAGCTCTAATTGTTTGCTGGTAGAGGCTGTAGGGTCCTTTATATATAGAATCATGTCATCTGCAAATAATGATAACTTGATCTCTTCCTTTCCAATTTGTATCCCTTTTATGTGTGTCTTTGCCTTATTGCTATGGCTAAGACTTCCAGTACTATATTAAATAAAAGTGGGGACAGTGGACACCCTTGTCTTGTTCCTGATTTTAGTGGAAAAGCTTCCAGTTTTTCCCCATTTAGTAATATGTTGGCTGTAGGTTTGTCATAAATACCCTTTATTATATTGAGATATGTTCCTTCTATTCCCAGTCTCTGTAGGACTTTTATCATGAAGGGATGTTAAATTTTGTCAAATGATTTTTCTGCATCTGTGGAAATGATCATGTGATTTTTATCCTTCAGTCCATTTATATGATTTATTTTGTATAGATTTGCATATGTTGAACCATCCCTGCATCTCTGGGATAAAGCCTACTTGGTCGGGGTGAATGGTCTTTCTGATATATATATATATATATATATATATATATATATATATATATATATATATATATATATATTTGTATTCTGTTTGCCAATATTTTGTTGAGAATTTTTGCACCTATGTCCATGAGGGATATTGGTCTGCAATTTTCTTTTTTTGTTCTGTATTTACCTGGTTTTGGTATCAGGGTGATGCTGGCTTCGTAGAAAGAGTTTGGTAGGATTCCTTCTTTTTCTATTTTAGGGAAAAGTTTAAGAAGCAAAGGTGTTAGCTCCTCCCTGAAGGTCTGGTAAAATTTACCAATGAATCCATCTGGGCCTGGACATTTTTTAGTTGGGATATTTTGGATAACTACTTAGATCTCTATACTTGTTAAGGTCTATTTAAGTGATTAATCTTATCTTGATTTAATTTAGGTAGGTCATATAAATCAAGGAAATCATACATTTCTTTCAGATTTTCATACTTAATGGAGTATATGTTTTTATAGTATGTCCCTATGATTTTTAAAATTTCTCTGGTATTGTTGTGATACTGCCTTTTTCCTTCACTAATTTTATTAATTTGTGTCTCTTTTTCTTTTGGACAGATTTGCTAAGGATTTTCCGATCTCGTTTATCCTTTCAAAGAACCAACTCTTTATTTCATTGATTCTTTGGATTTTTTTTGTTTCTATTTCATTAATTTCTGCCCTAATCTTTATTATTTATTCCTATCTACTGATTTTTGGTTTGCCTTGTTCCTCTTTTTCCAAAGCTTTAAGGTGAAGCATTAGGTCGTTTACTTGAGACCTTTCTAATTTCTTAACATAGGCACTTAACGCTATAAATTTCCCTCTTAGGACTGCCTTCATTGTGTCCCAAAGGTTTTGGCATATTGTGTTCTCATTATCATTTGACTGTATGAATTTTTTGATTTCCTTCTTGATTCCTTCATTGACCCATTCATCACTTAGTAGTGTATTATTTAGTTTCCATGATTTTGTGTATGCTCTATATTTTTTCTTGCTATTGATTTGTAGTTTGATTCCATTGTGGTCAGATAGAATGCAAGGAATTATTTCACTTTTTTTGTTTTTGTCCAGATTTGCTTTGTGCCCTAATATATGGTCTTTTTTAGAGCATGTTTCATGTGCTGCTGAAAAGAATGTGTATTTGGCAGCATTTGGATGAAATGTCCTGTATATATCTGTTAGATCCATTTGTTCTATGACCTGATTTAATCCAAATGCTTCTGTTTATTTTTCCCAGGATGACCTGTCAATTGATGAGAGTGGGGTGTTGAAGTCACCCACTACAACTGTGTTTGGTGTTATCTGTGACCTTAGTTCTAATAGTGTTTGATGAAGTTGGGAACCCCCATGTTAGGTGCATATATGTTTAGGATGGTAATGTCCTCCTGTTGGAGGGTGCTTTAATCAATATAAAGTGACCTTCCTTGTCTTTCCTAACTAATGTTGGACTGAAGTCTACCTTGTCAGATATTAGGATAGCAACCCCTGCTTGTTTTCTAGGCCCATTTGCTTGAAACACCATTTTCCAACCTTTCATCCTAAGATATTGTCCATCCTTTGTAGAAAGGTGAGTTTCTTGGAGGCAACAAGTTAAAGGATCCTGCTGTTTAATCCAGCTTGCAAACCTATGTCTTTTGGTTGGGGCATTGATGCTATTGATATTCAGAGATATTATTGAAAGGTATGTATTTATTTTTGCCATTTTTTTGTAATTCTTCCCGTTTACCTTTGCTCTCTTGTGTTAACTAGTATTTGAGTATGGTTTGTTTTCTCCATGTTCCTTATGTGTGTGCTTTTCTTTCTCTTCAGCATGGAGGATTCTTTCAAGTATTTTCTATAGAGTTGGTTTTGTCTTCAAATAGTCCTTTTTTAGCCTGCTTTCGTCGTGGAATATCCTTATTTCTTCATCTATTTGAATGGATAGCTTTGCAGGATAAAGTAACAGGACATAAATAAGGAAATAGAAATAATAAGGAAAAAACAGTCAGACTTCCTAGCAAAGAAGAACACAGTCAATGGAATTAAAAAATAATTTGGAGAAAATCTTACCAGTAAAATGGATGAAGGAGAGGACAGATTATCTAAGCTAGAAGACCAGGTGGCAGATCTAATATAGTCCAACAAAGAGAAAGACAAACTAATAGGAAAGTGTGAATAGGAATTTCAGGATTCGGGACACTATGAAAAGATCAAACATAAGAACTTGGAATACATTACTCCAAGCCCTTCTGGCTTTTAAAGTTTGTGTTGAGTAATCTGCTGTAATCCTAATAGTCTTGCCTATGTAGGTAAGTTAATTTTTCTCTTTAACTGCTTTCAATATTTTTTCTTTGGTTTGTGTGTTTGGTAGTTTGATTATAATATGGTGAGGAGAGGTTCTTTCCAGGTTTTGTCTGGCTGGGGTTCTAAAGGCTTCCTGTATCTGCATTGGCACCTCTTTCCCAATTTGGGGGATGTTTTCTTCACTGGGGAAAATACAGCCTCTTCAGCAAATGGTGCTGGGACAACTGGATATGTATCTGTAGAAGGATGAAAATAGATTATTCTCTCTCTCCATGCACAAGAATTAAGTCCAAATGGATGAAAGACCTTAACACCAGAAATGAAACTCTGAAACTGCTAGAGGAAAAAGTAGGGGAAACCCTTCAACATACTGGTGTTTGCAAAGACTTCTGGAATATAATCCCAATTGCTCAGTCAATAAAACCACAGATTAACTGCTGGAACCTCATGAAATTACAAAGGTTTTACACTGCAAATGACACTGTGAATAAAGCAAAGAGGCAACCTACAGAATGGGAAAAAAAATCTTTGCCAGCTATACATTTTATAGAGGATTAATATCTAGGATATACAAAGAACTCAGAAAATTCAATAAGAAATCAAACAACCCAATTAAAACATGGGCTATGGAGCCAGGCGTGGTGGCACACACCTTTAATCCCAGCACTCAGGAGGCAGAGGTAAGAGAAACACCATGAGTTCGAGGCCACCCTGAGACTACATAGTGAAATCCAGGTCAGCCTGAGCTAGAGTGATACCCTACCTCAAAAAAACTGAAAGATAACAACCGTCAACCAAGGTTACTATGCCTTTGGAGTAAAATTCTTCTCCTTCTACTATACCCTGAATTCTTATGTTTGATCTTTTCATAGTGTCCCGAATCCTGAAATTCCTATTCACACTTTCCTATTAGTTTGTCTTTCTCTTTGTTGGACTATATTAGATCTGCCACCTGGTCTTCTAGCTTAGATAATCTGTCCTCTCCTTCGTCCATTTTACTGGTAAGATTTTCTCCAAATTATTTTTTAATTCCATTGACTGTGTTCTTCTTTGCTAGGAAGTCTGACTGTTTTTTCCTTATTATTTCTATTTCCTTATTTATGTCCTGTATTGACCTCTTTATTTCATTAAATTGGTGCCCTATGTCTTCTTTGATTCTTTTGATTTC
The DNA here is from genome assembly GCF_020740685.1 of Jaculus jaculus. Lineage (NCBI taxonomy): Eukaryota > Metazoa > Chordata > Mammalia > Rodentia > Dipodidae > Jaculus > Jaculus jaculus. Next base: position 158,097,130 of record NC_059102.1, read on the forward strand.
CACTTTCATTCCTTTGATTTCCTCTTTGACTTCTTTGAGCATATTTATAATCATTTTTTTGAAATCTTTCTCAGACATTTCCTGTAACTCATTTTCACTGGAGGCCATTTCTGATGCATTAATACTTTTGGTAGATTTATATTGTCTTGATTTTTTGTGTTTCTTGTATTATAATGTGCATATTTTGCATCGTGGATTAAGTTAATGTTTGGATTTTCCAGTTAGCTGCAGTATTATTAGATGTTTCAATCAATCTGATGCTATATATCTTCAGGGTAGGAGCTTAAGGTGCTAGGTGTGGCTCTTAAGACTCTCAGAGTATCTACAACAGTGACCCTTGATGTTGGGTTTGCCTGCTATGAGAGTATTCAAGTAGGCTGAGTGGAATGAAATACAGGCAGGTTCGAAAATTTAACTAAACAATGTTCACATTCAATGAAAAACAGCACAGAGTATTTATGCAAGAGTAGGTATTATGACAACCAGATCCTCTAACAAAGTCACTGTCCCTTAGAGTGTGTGGTGCCCCACACCCTTAATCCTGTCAAGTAGGAATTTAAGATTTCTCGTCTGTTGAGGGTTCCAAGTCAGCTTATGACCAAGTGAGACCATTCCCTAATGAACAACAGAACAGGAAACAAAGCCACTATAAATCAGGAAACAACAAATAACAAGCCCAAAATATAGCTTATTTAAGAATGGTAAATCCGACCATCCATCAGATTTAACATATAATTTATCTTGATATGGAAGGTGCAATTAGCACTTCTGATTCAAGCCTCTATACCAGATTTATTTGATGGGTACTGACCTGGTGTAATCCCAGTTACCTTTTGGGATGATTTTGGTCTCAGTTATGCTGTGCTTCTGTTTGGATCTCTCTTTGGTGCACTGTGGGTTCAAGTAGGCTGGCTGGGTCGTTGGATTGCTGCTGTGGCCACGGGTTCTGGGTGCTGTGCGCTCCCTTCCCCAGTTCTCTGGTGCTTGCGCTGGTGGTGGTGGGGGAGGGGAGGCTGTGGATGGTGGCTCTAGTTCTCCCGCTGGTCCACGTGATCCTCTACCTCATGATCTGCTCCTCCGTTGTTTGCTGTGGTCCTCCCTTCTCATTTCTTGAGTTTGTGAGGATCTCCGGTGTGAGTGGAAAATCCCCTCACCTGGCTTTTCCTGAAGCTCAAGCTGAGCCTTTCAGCTGTGGCCCTGGGGATCTGCTGCCACAGCAGACCTGGTGCCGCTGCTGCTGGAGCCACTTCTGCCTGCCTATGCGGGCTCCAGACGTTCTGGATTGCTCCTACTTCTCTGCTGCTGTTGGTAATTTCTTATATGCCTTTTCAGTAGAAGTGTGTATTTTGCTTTTTTTTTTTTTTTTTTTTTTGGCTTTTTCTCCCCTAGGCTGCTTTGGCGTGGTTCCTACGCCACCATCTCTGAGAACAAATTCTTATCTCAGCCTAGCCTGGAGAGTGACACATGTTTATTATCCCAGAACTTGAGAGACAGATCAAGGCAGAAGGACCAGGCATGGTGGTGCACACCTTTAATCCCAGCACTCTGGAAGCAGAGGATTCCTGTGAACTTGAGGCCTGCCTGAGATTACATAGTGAGTTCCAGGTCAGCCTGGGCTAGAGTGAGACTCTACCTCAAAAAAAAATAATCATATATATATATAGATATAGATATAGATATAGATATAGATATAGATATATTGCTAAAGACTTTTCATACTTGGGCTGTAAGGTCACTGAGAAATCTTGCTGGAGCTGAGCTGAAAACCTCCTCCAGCTGACAGCTGGAAGAAGCTATGCTTCATGCAATTCAATGGGAGAGAAAGGAATCAACAGTGAACATTTCAAGCCTCAAGTTTGGCCAGCCAGGCCAAATGAGCCAACAGATGCAATAGTGGCATGTCTGTTACGGGGGAAACCAACTGCCCTCTAATTGGAATGGAGGCCCACTCCATGGGAGAGAATACATCCCTGAAAACGTACAACAGGGGTATCATGAGCCCAAGGGGTATAATGTCTTCTGGTGTCTGGCTAAATATATATACTGTGCTCACCAAACTGCCTGGTAAGCATTTCTCTTAATGTTTACACCCATATATTAATGCTACTCTCACTCTTTAGAGAAGCTTCTTTTTTCAGATGGCAATGACCTTGGATGACTCAGAAGGCACCATGGAGCTGAGAAGAAGTGACAGAGGAGTGCTCAGTACTGAACCATCTCTATCATACATTCTAAGGCTCAGGGTCCATTGCAGAAAAGGAGGAGGAGAGAATGTAAGAACCAAAGGAAGGGTAGGACTCCTTACAATGTGCTCCTCCAGACACAAAATGGCCTGTATAGCCATGACCTCACAGTGCCTGACACTACCTACACAAGACCTTCATGATAGGAAAATAAAATGATGACATCAAAATATAGACCAATAGAGTTATGATGGAGAGTGGAGTTGCAAAGAAGAAAGTGGGGAGTAGGAGGGAATTACCATAGGTTATTGTCTATAATTATGGAAGTTATCAATAAAAAAAAAATAAGTTAAAAGCCAGGCATGGTGGCTCATGCCTTTAATCACAGCACTCGAGAGACAGAGATAGGAGGATTACCATGAATTCGAGACCACCCTGAGACAGCATAGTGAATTCCACATCAGCCTGAGCTAGAGTGAGACCCTACCTCGAAAAAACAAAAACAAAAGAAAAGGCTAAGCAGATTTGTGTAGAACTCAGTGATTGCTCCCAGAAGAAAGGACACAGTTCCATGTAGGTGCTAGCTCTAGGTGTCCCAGCGGCACTCAGGACAGGCAGCTTTCACGGAAACAGCCAGTATGTCCCACTGTGTCCCGTGGACACATGCCGTAGCTGGGCAGTAGCCTATCATTGGAGAGTGAAGAGAAGTCCAGACATGTGTTTTCAGAGGCTGGATGTGGAGAGGGCAGAAGCCACAGACTACCATGGTGGCCCCCTCTATAGCAAGTGGCCACAGGGCCTGAGTCTGAGCAGTACACTGGGTGACAGGAGGGCATGAGTGGGTGAGCGCTCCTCTTGAACACAAACCCACTCTCTCACACTCAATCGGGACACAGTGTGGGTTCCTTTTCTGCTTTTTGGAAGAGGGTAGCCCAGGCGGGCCTGGAACTCTAAGCTATTCTCCTACCTCCGCCCTCTGAGCATTGGGGTGACAGGTGTGAGCCACACATGCAGCTGATTTGCGAGGTTTCTGTTACACCTCCAAGAATTTGATTCCGGGCCACTGCTGCAGGTCTTCCAGTGATGGCTGGGCTGGCCAGGCCTCCTGTCCCTTTAGAGCAATTAGGGGGAAGAGTGAGGACTAGGAGGGCAGCTCTGGGTGCAGTACTGGGATCTGCCAGAAGGTGGCAGCAGCCTCAGACACAGGCTCCAGGTGTGGAGGCCTTGGACCAGACCTCACCTGTGTGCAGACAGCTGCCCAGGATGGAAGTGAGGCATCAGGATGGGACAAGTTTGGCCATCCATGTAGGCCCAGGAGGACACCGGGTGGGGGCTCCCCAGAGCAGGATGAGAAGGGAGCAGCCAGGAACTTGGGTAGGGTATGCAGTAAGAATCAACTCATCCCTGAGTGGGGGGTGGCCTCCCAGTCTCTGGACTAAGGTCTCTGCAGCAGACTCTGGAAAGAACAGAGTACAGGAGACATTTTCCACGCATGTCACTATGGCTGGCTGTGCCTTAGTTCCCTCCTGCAACAGAAGAGGGGCAAGGCTTAGAGAAGAGAAGCCGCTTACCCAAGGTCACACAGCTCCTAAGAACTGGGACCACAGTGACACCCTCTGTGGACTCAGGGTTGCCACTAGCCCATAGGATCCCATGGGGGTCTCAGTGTTAGATCTGAGACTCTGGGAACCCTGCTTAAGTCAGGCTCTAATTGGGCTTGGAGGCACAGGACTGGTATGGAAGCGTACTGGAAGCTGAGGGGTGATTTAGAGTTTGAGACCAGTATGGAGGCAGAGCAAGATGCCTCAAAAACAATAAGCCGGGAGTGGTGGCGCACACCTTTAATCCCAACACTCAGGAGGGAGGCAGAGGTAGGAGGATCTCTGTGAGTTCAAGGCCACTCTGAAACTATATAGTGAATTCTGGTTCAGCCTGGGCTAGTGCAAGACCCTACCTCGAGAAAACCAAGAGAAAAAAAAAAAAACAATAAAATTGAGGGCTAGGGAGATGGCTGAGTGGGTAAAGTGCTTGCCAGGTGAGCATGAAGACCCGAGTTAGGGCCCTCAGCACCCACATAAAATACCAGGTGTGGGAACTGGAGAGATGGTTCAGTGGCACTTGCCTGCAAAGCCTGAGGGCCCAGGTTTGATTCCTGAGTATCCACATAAAGCCAGATGCATAAAGATGGCCTGTGCATCTGGAGTTCCTTTGCAGAGGCAAAAAGCCATGGTGTGCATATTCCTGTCCCCTCCTGTCTATTTATATGCCACGTATGGCAGCACCTACCTGTAATCCCAATGCTGGCGAGGCGGGGACAGGGAATCCCAAAGAGCTCACTGGCTACTAGTCTAGTAAATCACTGCTCCCACAAGATGCCTGGGGTACTCTGCAGGAATAGGGGAGGCAGCCTAGGCGGAGCCCCCAGAGCCCTTCCACCCAGAGCGGGGGCAGCATAAATCCTAAAGCCAAGCGTGATGGCTCCCAGCACTTCGGAAGCTGAGGCAGGAGAATCACATTAAGTTCAAGGCCAGCTTGGGTTCAAACAGAACAAACAACAAAAACATAAGCCGTGGGCTGGAGAGATGGTTCAGTGTTGAAGGTGCTTACTTGCAAAGCCTGACGGCCTGGGTTCGACTCCCTAGTACCCATACAAAGCCAGATACACAAAGTGCTGAATGTGTCTACAGTTCGTTGGCAGTGGCAGGAGACCCTGGTGCATCCATTCTGTCTAGATACACACACCCTCACACCCTCTTTCTCTCAAATAAACAAATAAATAAAAATACTTTAAAAAGCTGGGCATGGTGGCGCACGCCTTTAATCCCAGCACTCGGGAGGCGGAGGTAGGAGGATCACAGTGAATTCGAGCCCACCCTGAGACTACAGAATTTCAGGTCAGCCTGGGCTAAAGCGAGAACCTGCCTTGAAAAAAAGAAGAAAAAAATCTTAATAATAAAAAAATAAGCCTGGCAAGGTGGTGCACACCTGTAATGCCCATCACTTGGGAGGCAGAGGCAGGAGGATCGGAAGTTCAAGGCTAGCCTTGGCTACACGAGACCCTTCCTCAAACAAACAAGACCCTGTCCGGCTGATGGGGAAGGAGAAGGTTGTGATCAGTTCTCTGCCTTGGTTGAGGCAGGGTGTACTGCCTCATTCCCCCTGCTGACCGTGCTGAGAGAGGTGACCCTGCTAGACCTGAGCAGGCTGATGGCTTACTGGGGGTGATCTGCATGCAACCAAGGGCCCTTTTGGAGGAGGCAGGCAGGAGTCCGGGTCCAGCAGTCTTTCTTGTCTGGCACTGGGGAGCCACAGAGGGTGAAGGAGGTGACAGCGAGGTAGCTGGCTTCTGAAGAGAATCTAAAGAGCCACCTTTGCCCACACTGTGGGAGAGCACCCTCCCCGTGCCAGGCCTGGCCTGTTGAGCCTCCATCTCCTGGGGCTTCGGCCACCACACTCCCGGCCCCGCGATCACGATGGACAGAGGCCGGGCCCCTCACAGTACTGCTGTGGTCACTGCTTCTGGAGCGTCCACATCCGGAGCCAGAGGCGCCTCCCCTGGGACCCCAGTGGCTCCCCAGAAAGCAAACATCCTCTGGCTCCATGCACAGCATGCTGGCTGATGACAGAAGACAGCGGGCGGCCCAGCCCTGTCCCCCGCCCTGGGATCCGGGGCGCAGCATTCCTCAGTTATGGGGTGGTGCAGTACTGCGGGGGTTTTCTCTCTCCTTCTGCCTGTGTGTTGTGGTGTGTGCACCTGTACGTGCAGACGCGTGTGGAGGCCAGAGGATGACGCTGAGTGTCCTCTAACCCTCTCCGGAGCCTCTTCCTAGAGACTGGCTCACCAGCGAGCTCCAGCAATCCTTCCCTCCCAGCTCCCCACGGGACTGAGGAGGTCACAGGTGGGTGTGGCCACACCCAGCTGTTTACATGGGTGCTGGGGAATCAAACTCAGGGCAAACCAGGCCCTCTGGCTTGCAGCGAGTACTCTTACCCACTGAGCCGCACTGACGGCTCTATCTCTTTTGAAACAGGATCTCATGTAGCCCAGGCTGACCTCAAACTCACCCTGCAGCCAACGATGACCTTAGACTTCTGACGCTCCTGTTTCTACTTCCCAAGTGTTGGGATCACACCTGGTTCGCACGGGGCTGGGGAATCAAACCCAGAGCTTCCTGAATGCTACCCAAGCACTCTCCTAGCTTAGTTATGTCCCCAGGGAGAGGGAAGATATCATAAAAATACCCACACCCTGGTCCACAGTCCCGTCTGTGCTGAGGAGGAGGTTTGAGTGCCTGGGCTGCCATCTGCTCCAAACACTACCAGTGAAGAAAGAGAGCAGACGGGCAGCCAGCCCAAGCATGGGGCTGTCCACCTCCTCCCCAGATGCTCACAAAAGGTAGGTGTCCTGCCCGTGGCCACACAGCAGGTAATGAGCAGAGTGGGCTCCCTACCTGGGACACCTTCCGACCATATCAGAAAATGTGGTGATGAGCCAGGCATGGTGGTGCACGCCTTTAATCCCAGCCCTCGGGAGGCAGAGGTAGGAGGATCACCGTGAGTTCGAGGCCACCCTGAGATTACATAGTGAATTCTAGGCTAGCCTGAGCTTGAGTGAGACCCTACTCAAAAAACCAAAAAAAAAAAAGCTGACGGTGGCGAGGTATGATGGCACATGCCTGACATCCCAGCATTCGGGAGGCTGAGGCAGGAGCATGGCCATGAATTTGAGGTCAGCCTAGACTGTGTCACAAAACCAAGCAGAACACAGTGGTGTTGACAGCCACAGGTGTACAGAGTCCCTGGCGGTTCCCAAAGCCGCTATTTCTAGTTAACCAAGTCCTGGTCTCCACACAGGCCCAGCTCATCTGGAGACATCACCCTCAGAGAGGCTGGCCATTGCCCGGGGCTCCCGACCACCAGAGGCCACACACTCACGTGCCCTCTTTGCCTACAGACACCCAGGTTTGTTCACACAACGACCTCCTCCGAAATTAAAAGAATTGTAATATTGGGCTGGACAGATGGCTTAGCAGTTAAGGCGCTTGCCTCCAAAGCCAAAGGCCTCAGGTTTGATTCCCCAGTTTCCACATAAAACCAAATGCACAAGGTGGTACAAGCATCTGGAGTTTGCAGTGGCTGGAGGCCCTGGCACGCACATTCTTTTTCTATCAGCCTCTCTCTGTCTCTCAAATAAATTATATATATGTGTATACATATATCTATCTATATATATATATTGTTTTAATTAATTAATTAATTTTTATTTTTATTTTTTTAGTTTTCCAAGGTAGGGTCTCACTCTAGCCCAGACTTTGACAGCCGGGCATGGTGGCACATGCTTTTAATCCAAGCACCCGGAAGGCAGAGGTAGGTGGATTGCTGTGAGTTCGAGGCCACCCTGAGAATACATAGTGAATTCCAGGTCAGCCTGGGCTAGAGTGAGACCCTACCTCGAAAAACCAAAACAAACAAACAAAAATTATACATACATACATACATACACATATATATATATATATATATATGTGTGTGTGTGTATATATAAATATGTATATATATATGAATGAAAGAATTAGAATATCAAACACATGGGTGAAATACAAGTGCAGAAAGGAATGAGGCTCTTTACCCACTTTGCAAAGACTCCCAAGAGAAGTTGTTAGTAAGCACGTTGGCTCATGGTGGCCAGCTAGGCCCGTGGGATGGACAGAGGCAGCTACCCCTGTCCAGGTAGCCACTGAGTTGTCCTCTGATTGCTGTGGTGCATCTTATAGATTTGCCTCAGCCTCCGGAGCACTGGGATTATACAGCTGCACCACCACTCCGGGCCCACCTTCCTGATTTCTGGGAGGATTTGTGTCCTCACTGGCTGATAGGCTGTTGGCCTGTGACCAGCCTCAGTGTGCCCCAGTGTCCCTGGTTACTGCAAAGAGTTGGCCTGAGGTCTGCAAGAGGTCGAGAAAGCCAGGAGAGGACATGTATACCCCAGCACTTAGAAGCAGCAGGATCAGGAGGTCCAGGTCATCCTCCGCTACATAGCGAGTTTGAAGTTAACTCGAGGCACATGAGACTGTCTCAGGAATAAGGTAAAATAAAATGAAAGGCAAAGGAAGGAATGAGCAAATAGATGAGACCCTGTGCTTGCCTCCATGTCCATCCGTCCGTCCCCCCGCCCGCCGCAGTGTCTGCCCACTCCCTGACCACTGCTGTCTGGGAGAGTGGAGCCTCACCTCTCCAGCAGCCTTTGGTACGTCTGATCTGTGGCCAGTTCTAAGATACAAATGTCCCCAGGTACTCATAGTGGGACACCCTCTGTGAGCCCTAGGCTGTGAATACTTCCTAGATGGCTCCTTCTAGAACTTTTATCCGTACCTCCGCGCCCTGGGAGTCACGGCAGGCTTTCAGAAGGACCACTGCTGGGTCCCCTGGGATGCTCCCCTGTGCTTCGGCTGATAATAGGATCCCACCGCGAGCCTTGACCCCCTTCCTCCTTGAGGTCCCTCAGCTTTGTTGTCCCTCTTGCCATCTGTGGGTGACAGGTGCTGGCCCTAGGGTCAGAGCTGGAGCTGCCCAGCGCTTCTGGGAGGAGACAGAGCCATGAGTTACCGGAGAGCCAGAGGCCTCTCTGAGTGCGGTCGGTGCTCACAGAACAAGGGCCAGCTTTCCCGAAGCAGGGGCTGTGTGCCTACCCCGGGGTTCTGCTCGACTGGGAGGCACTCACGGACTACTAAGTTTCTGGGTAGAAAACCGCGTGATTACCTACTCCCCATCAGCCTGGCATTGGGGCTTTTTTTTTGAGGTAGGGTCTTGCTCTATCTCAGTCTGTCCTGGAATTCACTATGTAGTCTCAGGGTTGCCTTGAACTCTTGGTGATGATCCTCCTACCCCTGCCTCCTGAGTGCTGGGATTAAAGGTGTGTGCCACAACGCCCAGATTTTTGGTTTGTTTTATTTTATTTCTTTTTTATTTTTGTGGCCTTGGGACTTTTGCACATGCTCTGCTCTCTGACTGGTCACCCTCCCCACCCATATCAGCCCCAGTGTGACCAGCTGACCCTTCTTCTCCCTTTCTCTTCCTCCTTTCTTTCTGCTTCATGTAGCCCAGGCTAGTCTCAAACTTGCCATGTAGCTGAGGATGACTTTGAACTCCTGATTCTCCTTCCTCCACTCCTCAAGTGCTGGGGCTACAGGTGTGTGTGACTACACCTGGCTCCACGTACCACTTCTTGAGGCTTGCCTTTCCCCAACCCAGGCTGGGTCAGGTCCTGGCTTCCATCAGACGTCCCGGGGCCATTGGCTCACCCTACAGTAGGTTTCTGCTCAACATTTGTTTCCCCATGGGGTTGTCAGCTCTCTAAGGTGGCATGGGGACATTTCTACCCTGTCCCCAGCACTCAGAAAAGAGACTCTGGGTACAGCTGAGCAGCCAGCGTGGGTTGAATGACTGACTGAGCTTTGAAGCCTGGGGTGGGGAGGGGGAATCTTATGCAAACTCTTGGCCCAACACCATTGCAGGCCCAGGAAGCAAAAGGCAGGAATGAGCCCATGGCTCAGGGCTGTCCCTGTCCTGGTCCATTGTCACTCTCAGACTCTGGGTGGCAAGGGGGGGGGGGTGTCACACAGCCCTGGAGCCAGGAAGTCCCCCATGGACTCACTGCTCTGAACTGGTCCCACACTGGTCAGCAGATCAGCTTCCCGTGACCAGAGCACAGAGAGAGGCACCCCAGCCCCCGCCAGCACTGTGGCCATGGAGGCGGCTTGGGAACTGATGATGGCTGTTCCATCAGGTACGAGAGCAGTACACACCTGAGCTTTCTGTCTCCAGAGATCTTTGGAAGCAAAGGCCATATCTTTTCTTTTCAACATTATTTTATTTATTTGCTCATTTGTGAGAGGGAGAGAGAAAGAAAGAAAGAAGGAAAAGAAGGAAGGAAGGAGGGAAGGAAGGAAAGAAAGAAAGAAGGAAGGAAAGAAAGAGGCAGATAGAGAAAGAATGAGCAAGCCAGCACCTCCAGCCACTACAAACGAACTCCAGATGTGTGGGCTACCTCGTGCATCTGGCTTTATGTGGGTCCTGGGGAGTTGAACCTGGGTCCTTAGGCCTTGTAGGCAAATGCCTTAACTACTGAGCCGTCATCTCTCCAGCCCAGTAAAATGCCATATCTTTTTAATTTAATTATTTTATTTGTGTGTTTGCACGCATGTGCACACCACCAGAACCTCTTACTTTTGTGCAAACACTAATGGTGTGCTGACATCCCCATGGGGAAAATTTTATTTTATTGCTTTTTAAATATTTTATTTATTTATTTATTTATTTGACAGAGAAAGAGGGGGAGAGAGACAGGGAGAGAGAATGGGCATGTCAGGGCCTTTAGCCACTGCAAACGAACCCAAGAGGTGTGCGCCCTCTTGTGTATCTGGCTAACGTGGGTCCTGGGGAATCGAACCTGGGTCCTTTGGCTTTGCAAGCAACTCCTGCAACTGCTGAGCCTCTCTCTCCCTAGCCCCAATATGTTTAGTAAAATTTGAGAGGCACCACTTTACCGTAGGGACCTCAGCCTGGCTTGTGTGCTTGTTTTCAAAGATTCCTGGATCTTGGGGTGTCCCATCCCCCTACCTAAGTAGGGTCTCACTCTAGCCCAGGCTGACCTGGAATTCACTCTGTAGTCCCAGGCTGGTCTCGGGCTCACAGTGATCTTCCTACCTCTGCCTCTGGGAGTGCTGGGATTAAAGGCATGTGCTACCACACCGGGCTCCTGGCCAGGATGCTTTTGTTTACAGATAAATGGGTGCACAGACAAATGTTCATGTGGGACCCACACATGTGATCTGCTGGGCTGTGACCATGTATTCTCTGTGGGCCACTCTGGCTTGCCTGCAATCCCAGGGAGAGAAGGGCCATCTGTATGACAGGCCAACTCCGAGGGCCCACAAGGCATTATTTGGGCTTTTGTGCTGCGTTGGCCCATCGGTATTTCATGGGGCCCCCTCGTGGAAGCCCCAGATGCTGGGTCTGAATTTAACTTGCGCGAGCTGCTATGAACACGTCCGGCCCAGTGACCTGGTTCTCGGGAATGACCCTGGGCTTGGAGCAGCTATTTTAAAGGAGGCTGCCATTTGGTCTTTGCCAAAATAGTTGAAAGAGGACCCCAGAATAGCAGGCTGGGTCTGCCCCGGCTTAGACGACACATCGCACGCTGGCTTAGGGGCAGGCGCGTGGCCCGTCACTGAGAGCAGGCGACAGAGGCAGGAAAGGGCAGCTTGTCACCAGGCCAGGGACGCAGGAATGGCCTGCAGACCTCTTTTTGAAGCCAGAGACCCTCGGCCTTGCAGAGTGATGCTGGGGAGGAGGAAGCTTAGGAGAGCTGTCCCAGGGCCTCCCATCCCAAAGCCACCGTGGCCCCTTGCTCAGCCAAGACTGAAGCCAAGAACTGCGAGGCCAGAGCATGAGCCGGGTCAGGTGTCCCTACGGGTCCGTGGGCTGCGTGGGGCTCGCTGCTCCCCCTTTTCAAGGGCAGCGTTAATGTCCATGGGAGCCAAGGCGGAGCTGCTTCCCTTCTCCTTCTCCTGGAGCCCTAGGGATCAAGAAATGGGGCACGGGCTCTTGGGCTACATGTCAGGGCCTTGCTCAGCCTGCCCCAAGGAAGAGAAAGCAGGGTAAAGCAGTGTATTGATGTCATTTTTTTTTTTTTCATGATGTAGACTCAGGAGGCAGAGATCGCCATGAGTTCGAGGCCACCCTGAGACTCCATAGTGAATTCCAGGTCAGCCTGAGCTAGAGTGAGACCCTACCTTAAAAAAACAAAAACAAAAAAAAGTGTTTGCCAAAATGCCTGGCTTAGAATGGCTTATGTTTATTTATTTATTTTTGGTTTTTCGAGGTAGGGTCTCACTCTAGCCCAGGCTGCCCTGGAATTAACTATGTAGTCTCAGGGTGGTCTTGAACTCACGGCGATCCTCCTACCTCTGCCTCCAGAGTGCTGGGATTAAAAGCATGCATCACCACTCCTGGCTTTATTTATTTATTTTTAAGCAGAGAGAGAGAGAGAGAGAGAGAGAGAGGGAAAATAGGCTTGCTGGGGTGTCAAGCCACTGCAAAGATACTCCAGGCACATGTGCTACTTTGTGCATCTGGCTTTACGTGGGTACTGGGGAATATCAAACCCGGGTTGTTAGGCTTTGTAGGCAAGTGCCTTAACCACTGAACCATCTCTCCAGCCCTCAGAAAGGCTGTTGAAAGCCCGCTGATGAGCTGGTCCCTCACCCAGTCAGTGAGCCTCCCTGTCCTGTCCTTGTGAAGTTTATATTGCCTAGAGAAAGATGGTTTCCTTAAAGACTCCTTTTTCCTTATTTATTATTATTATTATTATTATTATTATTGGTTTTTCAAGGTAGGGTCTCACTCTAGCCCAGGCTGACCTGGAATTAACTGTGTAGTCTCGGGGTGGCCTCGAACTCACGGCGATCCTCCTACCTCTGCCTCCCGAGTGCTGGGATTAAAGGCGTGCGCCACCACGCCCGGCTCTTGTTCCTGTTTTTTTAAAAAAAATTTTATTGACCATGATTTGCAGCCAGAAGAGCCCAGACCAGGAAGCGGACGTGGCCTGTTGCTCATGCATAACGCTGGGGAGATGGCCACCGGATAGACCGTTAGCCTGGTCATCTTTGCCTACTATACCGCCCGGGTGATTCCCGTGTCCTTCATCGACATTCCAGCGCGCCATCCACAGGCACTTCCTGCCCGGGGCCTATGCCATCCTCATCCCACTGGCTTCAGGCCTCTGTTGCTCCTGTTGGTGGGACTGTTCGTCACCTACGTGATGCTGAAGAGCCCCAGGGTGGCGAAGAAGGCTCAGTGAAGGGCCGGCGGGGATGGAGCGTGGCAGCACCTTCTTGCCGTGTGCAAGACAGCTCCGCACAGGCAGACTGGAGCCCCCTTTTCTCGCTCACCCTTCCAGAAGCTAAGAAGCAGAGGACTCCCTCCCACCCTCTTTGGGCTCAGAGCCTGAACGGGGCTGGTCCTGGCCACCTCACTGTCAGGCTCCTGTCAATTGTTCCTCTAGGTTCTGCTCTCTTGCCTCAGTTGCCCTCCTGTCACGTGCTGGTATTGGACTTCGCAGGTTCTGAGGCTGCACGTGACCTCCCCGTTTCTCTCCACAAGGCCCGACCCTCTATAAAGGCAGCTCTTTTGAGTCGGACAGACACCAGACTCCATGGGGACTTCTGGGCCTGGAAACCTCTGGAGAAAGACTGACGTAAGGACATACTGGATTTGCCACACCAGGTCTAGGCTGGCTGGGTTTTGGGAGAACTTGCTTATAAATACTTATCGTGTGAAAAAAAAATATATTTTATTGCTGGGCATAGTGGTGCACGCCTTTAATCCCAGCACTCGGGAGGCAGAGGTAGGAGGGTCTCCAGGAGTTCGAGGCCACCCTGAGACTACATATAATGAATTCCAGATTGGCATGGGCTAGAGTGAAACCCTACCTCAAAAATTTGATAGATAGATAGATAGATAATTTGCAAGTAGAGAGAGAGAGAATGAATGGGTTCACCGGGACCTCCCACCCTGCAAACAAACTTCAGATGCATGCACCATTTTTTTTAAATATATTTTTTTAATTAATTAATTTATTTATTTGAGAGCGACAGACACAGAGAGAAAGACAGATAGAGGGAGAGAGAGAGAATGGGCGCTCCAGGGCCTCCAGCCTCTGCAAACGAACTCCAGACGCGTGCGCCCCCTTGTGCATCTGGCTAACGTGGGACCTGGGGAACCGAGCCTCGAACGGGGGTCCTTAGGCTTCACAGGCAAGCGCTTAACCGCTAAGCCATCTCTTCAGCCCACCATTTTTTGCAGCTGGCTTTACATAGGTACAGGGGAATTGAGCCTGGGGCCATCAGGTTTGCAAGCAAGTGCCTTTAACTGCTGAGCCATCTCTCCAGTGCTTGGCTGTCTCCACTGCAAGATCCCACCTAGCCCCCGCCATGTGTACTCAGAGAAGTTCCCTACCCACTGTCCTTCAGTCTCCCCTTTCGTGAAGCGGGGTGAGCAGTTGCTGCCCATCTCATGTGGTTGTGCAGGGGGCTGTCCACCACCGAGCCAGCACCACCAAGGCCCGTCTGCATGACTGGGCCTTGTGGGGACTCGCCCTGTCTTGTGTTATCTGGCAAAGTCAGTTGCTCACCCAGCCAGACCCCAACCTGGATGGCAGCCAGGACCTAAAGTTTTTCTCATCAAGTTAAACTGAGGCCCTGGAGCGTCAGGTACCTACAGAGCCTCCAGCAAGCCCTGAGCAGAAGCCAGCCTTGGGGACAGCAAGGTGACCTGGACGCTGTCTCCAGGGCAGCTCACAGAGCACTCTGCTCCCTCTGAGACTCTTCTGGACTTTTACACGATCACTGTGAGAGGTCAGGCCAGGCTTCCTACGGAGGTCAAGGTGAGTGAGTTGAGGTCTGGAAGGCTGATGGGAGAAGGTTTCAGGGGCCCCACCCAAGGGCCTAGCCTGGGCCACACCTCCTGCTGTTGGAAGAGGGAACCAGACTGCGCCCTTGGGCAGCTTCGGAGAGAATGGAGTTCCCCTTTCCTGCTTTTCCTTTTCTTGGGATCCTTCTGTCACTTTACAAAAGAAAGGCCGAGCTGGGCTCAGGTGCAAAGGCCCAGAGCAGTAAACAACAGCGAGGAGCGAGGAGCTGGAACACAAGGACACGAGACTATCAGACCCAGAGCAGCTGGGGCAAGTGACTGGGGCCGTGGAAACACGTAAGTTCGGAGACAGAGGACAGAATGGGATGGTGCCCCTGATGCCACCGGGCTCGGCTGGCACCCAGCAGATCTCCCAGAGGCAGCTTGCAGCAGAGGGAGTGTGCTTGAGATCCAGGGTTAACTTGTGTGTTTGAATAAGAACACGGGGCTTCTGTGATCACAAGCGCGTTCCCTGGGAAGGTGAATGTCCAGCGATGCCGCCAATCCTGTCACTCAGAGGCCAAGTCTACAGTTCAACCTGCACACCCCGGAGCTCGGGACAGGTCCCCACCACCACGTACTGCTGCCAAACTGGGCCCACCTGTCCGTCCTTCCTCCCTCAGAGGAGGAACTGTGGGCACAGAAAATGGGCGCTTACAGGTCCTGGGACAGCCCTGTGTTCCCATCTCCAGCACAGCAAACGCTAGGCGTGGCGGTGCCCATCTGGAATCCCAGCACTCAGGAGACAGAGGCAAGAGGAACAGAATTCTGTTCCAGGTAACAGCCGGGCGTGGTGGTGCGCGCCTTTCATCCCAGCACTCGGCGGAAGGCAGAGGTAGGAGGATTGCTGTGAGTTCGAGGCCACCCTGACACTACCTAGTGAATTCCAGGTCAGCCAGGGCCAGAGTGAGACCCTACATTGAAAAAACAAAAACCAAACAAACAAAGTCCAGGTTATTATTCTCTGCTAGAGAGTTTGAAAGCAGTCTGGCTATATGAGACCTTGCCTCTCTCTCTCTCTCTCTCTCTCTCTCTCTCTCTCTCTCTCTCTCTCTCTCTCTCACACACACACACACACACACACACACACACGTATACATACATACACACGGGCACGGTGGTTCACACCTTCAATCCTAGCACTTGGGGAGTTTTGCAAGCATCTTTAACTGTTGTGCCATCTCCCCAGCCCAGGATAACCATTCTTGTTTGTTTTTGTTTTGTTGTTTTTCGAGGTAGGGTCTTGCTCTAGCCCAGGCTGACCAGGAATTCACTCCCACCTCTGCCTCCCAAGTCACCACACCTGGCAAGGAACACCATTCTTGATAAATTCAATGTGGCTTTATAGGAGTTCCACCCTTGAAGGATGTCACCACACAAAACTTGTATTTTAGCCAGGCGTGGTGGCGCACGCCTTTAATCCCAGCACTCGGGAGGCAGAAGTAGGAGGATCACCGTGAGTTCGAGGCCACCCTGAGACTCCAGAGTGAATTCCAGGTCAGCCTGGGCTAGAGTGAGACCCTACCTCAAAAAAAAAAAAAAACTTGTATTTTTTTGTTGTTGTTGTTTCTCCTATAACTGAGGCAACTCTGTTTTCACACCTAGAAAAGCAAAATGGGGGCAATGAGTTCTATCTCTACACTAATCGCTCAGACACACTAGAAAGAGGAAGGGTTATAGAAGGAGTCTATTTTAATGTTTCAGTGTTTAAAATATGCGACAGACTATAGGTTTCACATTTATTTATAACAAATTTTGGATTTCAACTTTGAGTGGTATGAGGGAAGCCAGGTACGGTGGCATACAGCTGGCATTCCCACCACTCAAGAAGTTGAGGCAGGGAAATTGCCAAGAGTTTCAGGCTAGTCTGGATTGTAGTGTGAGATTCTGACTCAAAGAAAAAATTGAAGAGCCGCTGGGGAGATTGCTCAGTGGTCAAAGGTGCTTACTGCAAAACCCGTTGGCCAAGGCTCAGTTCCCCAGCCACCCATGTGAAGTTGAAAGACATTCACTTACAAGAGGAGCTGGAGAGATAGCTCAGTGGTTACAGGCTCTCCCTTGCTAAGCCTTCCATCTTGGGTTCAATTCCCCAGCCACCT
This sequence comes from Jaculus jaculus, assembly GCF_020740685.1. Taxonomy (NCBI): domain Eukaryota; kingdom Metazoa; phylum Chordata; class Mammalia; order Rodentia; family Dipodidae; genus Jaculus; species Jaculus jaculus. The sequence goes on from NC_059102.1 coordinate 158,113,883, forward strand.
ATGTAAAGTGAGATGTAAAATGTTGTGAAAAAAGTAAAAAGTAAAAAATAAAATGCCGGGCATGGTGGCGCACACCTTTAGTCCCAGCACTCAGGAGGCAGAGGTAGGAGGATCGCCATGAGTTCAAGGCCACCCTGAGACTCCATAGTGAAGTCTAGGTCAGCCTAAGCAACAGCAAGACCCTACTTCGAAAAAAACAAAAAGTTGTGTAAATGTCTGGCATTGATTTGCAGTGGCAAAAGACCCTGATGCACCCGTATACACACAAATACTTTTTAAATTTTAATATTTTTATTTATCTGTGAGGAGAGAGAAGAATGAGCGTACTAGGGCCTCTTGCCATTGCAAATAAACTCCAGATGGATGCCCCAGTTTGTGCACTTGGCTTTACATGGATACTGGGGAATGGAACCTGGGCAGATAGGTTTTATAAGCAAGTGCCTTTAACTGCTGAGCCACCTTCCCAAGCCCCTAATTAAAACAAAAATTTTTTTGTTCATTTTTTATTTATTTGAGAGCAACACACAGAGAGAGAAAGGAAGAGAGAGAGAGGAGAGGACAGAATGGGCATACCAGGACCTCTAGCCACTGCAAATGAACTCCATATGCATGCGCCAGTTTGTGCATCTGGCTTTATGTGGGTACTGGGGGATTGAACCTGGATTGTCAGGCTTTGCAGGCAAGTGTCTTAACTACTGAGCCATCTCTCCAGCCTCCTAATTTTTTTTTAATGAAAGAAGAAAAGGATGAATGAAAGAAAAATAGAAAGAAAGGAGGGAAGGAAAGAAAGAACAGTTAGCTGTAAGTGAGAGGGCTCAGTCATTTAAACCCATGAGGGCAAGTCCGAGAAGAAAAGAAGCCAGGGAGCCTGGTGGGCACCTTCTGCTTGTGTAGACATCTGCACCGGGGCACCTGTCCCTTGCCTGATGGCACCACATGGCTCCCTCCCCGCAGCCCATCTTCTTAGCCAAGGTCTTATTCTCTCACTTATTCTCCTTAGAAGCATACAAAGGGGGAAAAAAATAATGTTTTCACACTGTGATCAGTCTAAACCCACATCCGGGTAAGGGGGTGGCTTTGTCTGATTGTGACTATCGGAATTTATGGAACCTACCTGAAGTGTTGCCTTGGGTCTACAACAGCCTGAGAGGGAGAACGACCCAGAAGGCTCACTTTTTTTTTTTTTTTTTTTTTGAGGTAGGGTCTCACTCTAGCCCAGGCTGACCTGGAATTCACTATGGAGTCTCAGGGTGGCCTCGAACTCACGGCAATCCTCCTACCTCTGCCTCCCGAGTGCTGGGATTAAAGACGTGCGCCACCACGCCAGGCAGAAGGCTCACTTCTGTTTACCCTGAGGTCCTCAGCTCCCCCTTCCACTCCCAAAGCATGCCCCGCCCTGTGCAAGGTGTGCGATCTTTCCCTAGCCAGCCCCCTGGGCGGCGGGGGCAGGGGTGGCTCATGATATCCTTCCAGGAACCCTCCCAGGGAGCATCATTACAGTTTGAATTTTACAGAAAACCAGGAGGCCCAGAGAAGGCGAGTGACTTGTCCAAAGCCACGCAGCCAATGGGGAGGAAGCAGTCACCAGAACTCAGCTTGTCTGCTGCAAGTTCCCTGCCAGATTGAGGACACTAATGTCCCTGGATGTGGGGCAGGAGACCCTTCCTTTGCCTTTACTGCCCTTGGAGGTACACAAAGGAAAGAGAAGAGACCCACCTGGTGCGTGGATGCCACACACAGCCAGAGCGGTGTCCAGAACTTTCCTTGGGTTCCGTGCATCCAGGCTGGGGGTGGGGTGTACAGTGGCCAAGGCTGACCTTTAAAATGGCTTTTCTTCCACCCCCATCGTGATTCCTCTGAGGTCTCTGAAGGACTGGGAGAGAGTGGGTGGGCTCTCCACCCGCTCCTGCACAGGGGCTCCTACTCCTTAGACTGGACCCCATACCCACCACCAGGAGTAGACCCTTCAAGGGGTTTCCGTGGGGAAAGTGGGCCTTGGCGGCAGGCTTGTGGGGCGAGGCCTGGTGAGATGGGAGGGGAAGGGAAAAAAGAAGGGTGCCGCCCCTACCCTCTCATGTTCCCAGCCATCCCGGTGGCCATCTTTAGCCGAGGCTATGACAGAGGCCTGGAGTGATTCATCTGTAGGGTGAGTGAAGACTGGGTCCCCTGGCTCTGGAAGGACCCTACCTGTCCCGTACACAACCCACCCACCCCTTGATCACGTGCCCTAGTTTTCTTCCCTTCCTGGAGCACCCACTTCCCGACAGCCCCAGGGCTTGGCTCATATGCCCCCCCCCCCCGCAGGGCCCCAGGACTACGGGCACAGACACACTATCAGGATTTGTCCAGCTGATGGTCAGATGGACTGTAGAAGGAGAGCTGGGCTCCTCCTGTGCTGGCACCCTGCTGTGCTGAGACACAGGAGGGTCCCTCTCCACAGCCAGAGCGAGCAGCTCTCTTCACTGGGGGTCTTTGATTTAACATGCAAAAGAGAACGCGGAATGCTAGAGACTGGCGGACATGTCTAGTCTGTGACCTCCCGGGACAGGCGGCTCTGGGTGCTGAAATCAGGCTGCCATAAAACTTGATCTTCACTAGGGCTGACAAGAGATTCCGCCCCTTCCCCCCATAGTTTAAATCCTTAATGTCTATAAGGCAGAGTTCTGACCACATTCCCATTTTGCAGATAGGGAAACTGAGGCAGAGATAACGGCTCAGAGCCTGCCTGGGGCACCCAAAAGCAGGCTTTGAGCCTTGTACTGCTGCTCTGGGACTTGGCACCTTGAGAGAGTTGTGAAGCTGTGAGCTGTGGTTAACACTTCCCTATAGGGGTGATAAACAGGGTTGGTGAGGAGGTGCCTGCCTTGCAGAGCCACCGTGCCTGCTGAGCTTATTGGGACAGGCCAAGGCTCATCCATTGCTACATGAAATAAGTGTATAAGGCTCCCGGTTCTTCACACAGCTAACTCTTTCCAGTCCCTCGGCAGACCCAGGCCACGCACAGGCCAGGCGAGGAGGGGAGAGTGCCCAGCACTGACCTTGAGCCAGTCATCAACGCCTCCAAATCCACGGTGTCCTGCCTGTTCCAGAGTGGAGCATAGATCTTGTTTAAATCCCACAGAAGCTTCCCAGGTGAAAGGCCCAATATCTTCATTGGCCAGGACAAGAAACTGAGGCACAGCTCCCCTTTGATGAGCTCAGGGCTGAGTGTCTAATTTGTGCAAGGATTCCTGTGCTTACACACCTGCACATCTGGATGGGACTTCGTCTCATTGATCTCCAGTCACTGGATTTACCTGCCCAGACCTTGCCGGATGAGCTCCAGGGTACAAGGCCCAGAAGAACAGTAGGACAAGGGGGAGGTGTTACTGAGTATGAAGCCCTGGGCAAGAACTCGTCTGCCTGCTTCGTGAGTCAAGAACTGACAGCCAGGCTGGAGAAATGGCTTAGTGGTTAAGTTGCTTGTCTGCAAAGCCAAAGGACCCAGGTTCAATTCCCCAGGACAAGGTAGTATAAGCATCTGGAATTCCTTTGCAGTGGCTGAAGGCCCTGGTGTGCCCATTCTCCCTCTCAAATAAATAATATATGTATAAAGATGCTGTGGGCTGGAGAGATGGCTTAGTGGTCAAGGAACTTGCCTGCGAAGCTTAAGGACCCAGGTTCGATTCTCCAGGTCCCAGGTAAGCCAGATGCACATGGTTGCTTATGAATCTGGAGTTCGTTTGCTGGAGGCCCTGGCACACCCATTTTTACTCTTTCTCACTCTCTCTCTGTCTCTAATAATAAATAAAAAGAAATAAATCAGAAATTACTGTCCTTCCCTGGGGCCCTCAAGCATCTGGAGTTCATTTGCTGTGGTTGGAGGACCTGGCATGGCCATACTATAAATAAATAAATAAAGTTATTTAAAATTAAAAAAATAAAAGATTTTGTTTGTTTGTTTTTCGAGGTAGGGTCTTGCTGTAGCCTTGGATAACCTGGAATTCACTAAGTAGTCTCAGGCTGGCCTCAAACTCACAGTGATCCTCCTACCTCTGCCTCTCCAGTGCTGGGACTAAAGGCATGTGCCACCATGCCTGGCCAAAAAAAAAGTTTTTTAAAAAGAAGTGACAGCTACCAAGCACCCCTGGTGGCTTTTTTTTTTTCTTTTTAATATTTATTAACATTTTCCATGATTACAAAATATATCCCATGGTAATTCCCTCCCTCCCCACCCCCACACTTTCCCATTTGAAATTCCATTCTCCATCATATTACCTCCCCATTACTGTCATTGTAATTACATATATACAATATCAACCTATTAAGTATCCTCCTCCCTTCCTTTCTCTTCCCTTTATGTCTCCTTTTCAACTTACTGGCCTCTGCTACTAAGTATTTTTATTTTCACGCAGAAGCCCAATCATCTGTACCTAGGATCCGCATATGAGAGAGAACATGTGGCGCTTGGCTTTCTGGGCCTGGGTTACCTCACTTAGTATAATCCTTTCCAGGTCCATCCATTTTTCTGCAAATTTCATAACTTCATTTTTCTTTACCGCTGAGTAGAACTCCATTGTATAAATGTGCCCTGGTGGCTTTTTTTTTTGTTGGTTTTTGTTTTTCAAGGCAGAGTTTCACTGTACCTCAGGCTGACCTGGAATTCACTGTGTATTCTCAGGATGGCCTCGAACTCATAGCGATCCTCCTACCTCTGCCTCCCAAGTGCTGGGATTAAAGGCGTGCGCCACCACACCGGGCTCCTAATGACTTTAATCGAAGTGCCCATAGACAAGGTAGCATGCACCTATAATTATGGCACTTGGGAGGCTGGGAAGGGCATCAAGAGACCCAAGCCAACCTGGGCTACGTAGTGAGACCCTGTCTCAAAATCAAATAAGACAACTTAAACATAGCATTACCATGTAACGGAACAATGCTTTGGACATCTATCCCTGAAAGAACTGAGAGGGGGCAGGGTGCTCACCGTAGCCCAAAGGTGAAAGGCCAAGGACCCACAGACCCAGGAACAGGTTTTCAAAATGTGGTTATTCAAGCCCGGCATGGTGGCGCACGCCTTTCATCCAGCGCTTGGGAGGCAGAGGTAGGAGGAGCCATGACCTCAAGGCCACCCAAAGACTACATAGTGAATTCCAGGTTAGCCTGAGCTGGAGTGAAACCCTACCTCAAAAACCAAGAAAACAATCTTCCCCTCCCCCCCAAAAGTGGTTATCTGTACAGTGGAATATTGCTCAGCCTTCAAAAAGGTGACGCTGACACACACACAGCAGTGTGGATGATCCTCGAGTGTGTTGCACTCAGTGAGACAAGCCAGGCACAAAAGGCCACACTTTTCTATTTGCAATTTCTATTTGCACACAATTCGATTTGCTGGCGGTTGGTTCCTAGAGTCATCAGGACCACAGACAGGAAGTGGGATGAGAGTGTCCTGGAGAATGGGGGAGGGGAGGATTAGTCAGCGGCCCAGGGAGCAGGATTACAGTTTGAGGCAATGGCTTCCCGCTTAGCCCTGCATGGTGGAGCAGGCTTGCCTTCCGAGCTGCTCAGAAGGGCTGAAGAAGGACAATGGTAAGCTCCAGACCAGCCTGAACAACTCAGGGAGACCATTTCTGAACATAAAAAGTTAAGAGGGCTCGGGGTGTGGTGGCGCACGCCTTTCATCCCAGCACTCCGGAGGCAGAGGTAAGAGGATCACTGTGAGTTCAAGGCCACCCTGAGACTCCATAGTGAATTCCAGGTCAGCCTGGGCCAGAGTGAGACCTTACCTCGAAAAACAAAAACAAAAATTAAGAGGGCTGAGGATTTGGGTCAGGGGTAGAAAGCTTGCCTGGTGTGTTTTGAGGAAGACCTGGGCTCATCACCATAAAGGAGTGAAGGGCGTTAAGTGCTTATTTCATGTATTCTCCGTGTAACTGGAGACCTGGTCTTACTCTAACCCAGGCTGACCTGGAGCTATGGGAATCCTTGTACTTCAGCCTCCCCAGTGACCCATTGCCAGAGCTAGGTGGACAGGCATGAGTTACAACAATTGGTTTCCAATGTTATGCAAATAAAATAAAATTAAAATTAAAATGTGGGCTGGAGAGTTCAAAGCACTTGCTTGCAAAGCCTGGAGGCCTGGGTTCAATTTCCCAGTGTCCATGTAAAGCCATAGATGCGCAAGTGACATGTCTGGAGTTGGTTTGCAGTGGCTGGAGGCCCTGGTACACCCAAACTCTCCCTCTCAATTAAATTAAACCAAAATATAGTTGGGCGTGGTGGCACACACCTTCAATCCCAGCACTGGCGACGCAGAGGTAGGAGGATCACTATGCGTTTGAGGCTAGTCTGAGACTACAGAGTGAATTCTAGGTCAGCTTGGGCTAGAGTGAGACCTTATCTTGAAAAAAAACAACAACAAAAATCCTAAACTATGGGCTGGAGAGATGGCTTTGTGGTTAAAGTGCTTGTTTGCAAAGCCAAAGGACCATGGTTCGATTCTCCAGGACCCTCGTAAGCCAGATGCACAAAGTGGCGCATGTATCTGGAGTTTGTCTGTAGTGGCTGGAGGCCCTGGTGCACCCATTCTCTCTTTCTCTCTCTCTCTCAAATAAATAAATACAAATAATTTTTTTAAAAACTCCTAAACTACTGGCGGAATCGGAATCCCCTTACCCTTGAGGTTCACTTCTCAGCTCTGCTCACCAAAGACCCCTGGCTGTCCCAGACCTCCCACCCTGGCACTTCTGCCCAAGGGCAGTGTTGTGAGGGTCTTGCTGGGGGCAAGAAAAGGGAGTGGGACGGGGAAAGTGCCGGGGTCATTTACAAAATTTACTCGGGGCTCTGGCCTCGGGCTGAGCCTTCCCTTCAGCCCTAATACCAGAATTCAGTTTCTATACAAACTCATTATCATGCTACGAAGTACTTAAGCTCTTAACAGCCCAGAGCTGCGTGCTCAGAGAAGTCCCAGCTCCTAGGGGAGAAGTGACTATTCACAGGAGGAATAACACAGGGATTTTCTAAGTGAAGGTTAGGCAAGGTCCCTTTCAGGAGGTTCAACTTGGAACCTGGTCCCACCCACTCACCTGTCCGACTTCTCTCAGTAGAGGTAAATTTCCTTATGGAGTCTCCCACAGCTTGCATAGATTGTCAGCCAGGCTCAACATGAGCTACTTGAAACCTAGACTTGGCTCTGCCTCTTCCTAGAAGTCAGGCTTTGTCTGGCTTGGCTACCATCAGTTCTTCCTTTTTTTAAAAAAAAAAAAAAAAAAAAAGAATTTTTTTTAAGGTCTGGGCAAATGGCTTAATGGTTAAGGTGCTTGCCTGCAAAGCCAAAGGACCTAGGTTCGATTCCCTAGAACCCATGTAAGCCAGCTGCACAAGGTGGCACACGCATCTGGCATTCGTTTGCAGCAGCTGGAGGCCTGGTGCACCTATTATCTCTCTCTCTCTTTGCTTCTTTATCTGTCTCTTAAAAAATATTTTAAAAAGTTTAAATGATTTATTTGGGAGAGAGAGAGAGAGAATGAGCATGTCAGGGTCTCTAGCCACTGCAAACGAACTCCACCTTGTGCATCTGGTTTAGGTGGGTACTGGGAAACTGAACCTGTGTTCTTAGGCTTCACAGGCAAGCACCTTAACCCCTAAGCCATTTTTCCAGCCCAGTTTTTTATTTTTTTCGAGGTAGGGTCTCACTCGAGCCCAGGATAACCTGGAATTTAGTCTCAGGGTGGCCTCAAACTCATGTCGACCCTCCTACCTCTGCCTCCCAAGTGCTGGGATTAAAGGTGTGTGCCACCACATCTGGCTTCAGCCCAATTTTTTGAATTTTTTATTAATTTGTTTGTGTGTGTGTGTATGAGAGAGAGAGAAAGAGAGAGTAATATAGGGGATGCCAGGGTTTCTTGGTGCTGCAAACTACCACCAGACACTTGCTCCACTTTTCACATCTTGCTTATATGGGTGACTGGGGAATTAAACCTAGGCCAGCAAGCTTTGCAAGCAAATGCCTTTAACTACTGAGCCACCTTCTCAGCCCAGTCTGCTATCGTTTCTTTAGCCTATTTTACAAATGGGAAAAAAAAAAAAATCAAAAAGTGGATGCAGGTGAAAGATTGTCTGTAATCAACAGACTGGAGGCAGATGGCAACTCTGCTGGCCCTTCCTAGGTCCCTCTTGACTGACCAGGTTCCCAGGGGGAGGCAGGGCAGAGGGGCTCAGCAAATCCAAGGTCTTTTCTCCAGGTCACCTTACTCCTCCTGTCTGTCCCAGGCATACAGGAAGTCAGGTCCGGCACTGGGCTTTGCATGCAACACCTGTCGGAAGAGCAGCTTCAGGCCCCTCTTAGCTGGTGGCTCCTTACCAATGTACTCATCGGGTACCGACTGTGTGGAAGGACCCAGACCAGAGATTGCGCCATCAAAGTGACCGGCTAGAGCCTAGAGCCGGACATGGTGGCGCCTGCCTTTAATCCCAGCACTTGGGAGGCACAGGTAAGAGGATCCTGTGATTTCAAGGCCGCCCTGAGACTCCATAGTGAATTCCAGGTCCGCCTGGGCTAGCGTGATACCCTACCTCGAAAACCTCGAAAAACAAACAAACAAAAAACACGCTCTGCTTTTGTTATTAGGTGTTTGTTTGTTCGTTTGTTTGTTTGTTTTCTATTCTCAGGTAAGCTCTCACGCTAGCCCAGGCGGACCTGGAATTCACTATGTAATCTCAGGCTGGCCTCAAACTCACGGTGATCCTCCTACCTCTGCCTCCCAAGTGCTGGGATTAAAGGCGTGCGCCACCACACCCAGCAATTAGTTTTTGTTTTTTTGCATGTGTATGAATGCAGTGTTCATGCACATGTCTGTACTATTTTCCTTTTTCTTTATTTTTTTCTTTGAGGTAGGATCTCCTTCTAGCCCAGGATGACCTGGAATTCACTCTGTAGTGTCAGGTTGGCCTTGAACTCACAGCGATCCTCCTACTAGTGTTAGGATTAAAGGCGTACACCACCACACCCGGCTTGTGTATGCATTTTTAATTGTTTTTTTGTTTTGTTTTTGTTTTTTGAGGTAGGGTTTCACTCTAGCCCAGGCTGACCTGGAATTCACTATGTAGTCTCAGGGTGCCCTCGAACTCACAGTGATCCTTCTCCTTCTACCTCCCAATTGCTATTTATTTTTTTCTGTTGTTGTTGTTGTTGTTTTTTTTTTTAGGTGGCGTTTTACTCCAGTTATCCTAGGCTGACCTGAAACTTATTTTGTACAGTCCCAGGCTGACCTTGAACTCACAGTAATCCTCCAACCGCTGCCTCTGTGCTGACACTGGTTGTCTTCCTCAATTGTTCTTCACCTTATTTAAAAGTAAAACGTGGCCAGGTGTGGTGGCGGACGCCTTTGATCCCAGCACTTGGGAGGCAGAGGTAGGAGGATCGCTGCGAGTTTGAGGCCACCCTGAGACGCCATAGTGAATTCCAGGTCAGACTAGAGTGAGACCCTACCTTGAAAAACTTTTTTAAAAAATTATTTATTTATTTGCAAGGAGAGAAAGATGAGGAGGGGGAGGAAGGGAGAACGGATACTCCAGGGCCTCCAGCCACTGTAAATGAACTCCAGATGCATGCGCCACCTTGTGCATCTGGCTTTACATGGGGAATTGAACCTGGGTACTTTGGCTTTGCCGGCAAGCACCTTCATTGCTAAGCCATCTCTCCAGCCCTATTTTTATTTACTTGGGAAAGAGAGACGGATAGAAAGAGAGTGAGCATGGGCATGCCACGGGCTCCTGCCACTGCAAACAAATTCTAGATGCATGTGCCACTTTGTGCACCTGGCTTTATGTTGGGTACTAGGCAATCAAACCCAGACTGTTAGGCTTTGCAAGCAAGCACTTTTAACCATTGGCCTAACTCTTTAGTCCCTCCACCGTTTTGGTTTTCTTTGTGTGTGTGGTGGTTTGTGGTTTTATTTTATTTTATTTTTTTAGTTTTTTAAAAAATATTTATTTATTTAATTTTTATTAACATTTTCCATGGTTATAAAAAAAATCCCATGGTAATACCCTCCCTCCCCCCCACCATTTTTTTAGATTTTTGAAGTACGCTCTCCCACTAGTCCAGGCTGAAGGAATTCACTCTGTATTCTCAAAGTGGCCTTGAACTCACGGCAATCCTCCAACCTTCCTACCTCTGCCTCCCAAGTGCTGGGATTAAAGGCGCCACCACCACCACCATTCCTGGCCACCTTTTTTTTTTTTTTTTTTCCTCGAGGTAGGGCTTCACTCTAGCTCAGGCTGACCTGGAATTCACTATGTTGTCTCAGGGTGGCCTCCAACTCACTCACAGCAATCCTACCTCTGCCTCCTGAGCGCTGGGATTAAAGGCGTGCACCTGGTGTCTTTTTTGACAGGGTTTTCCATAGAACCTGGTTACTGAATCAGGAGGACTAGCTAGCTAGCTCCAGGGATCCTGTTGTGTTCACCCCCTCCCATGCTGGGATTACAGGCGTGCACCATCAAAGCCAACATTCTACATGGGTTCTGGGGATCCAAACTCAGCTCCTCAAGCTTGTGTGGCAGCCCTCTCTCTATCCACTGAGCAATATCCCCAGGTTGTTATTACCGTTTTTGATAGGTCTTCACTCTGTAACAGAGGCTGGCTTCAAACTTGTGGCAATCCTCCTGCTTCAGCCTCTCCAGTGCTGGCATTACAGGCATGTCTTACTATGCCTGCCAAGATTCTTCGAGATATGAGCTGAATGCCCACAGAGGGACTGGGCTGCATAGCCACCTCTGGAAGACTGCCATTGGAGGGCAGGCAGTCTTCCTTCCAAGGGGAACTGGGGAGGAGGAGTGGGTCCACTGGTGAGGAGGCAGATTGGGGTTGAAGGTTGATTCTCACTCATGTTCTCCCTAGTTTCTGAGGGGGCCTGGCCTGTGGCAGTCATGTTGGGCTTGGGGACCAGCGTGTAGAGCAGGAGCCAGGACCCCCGAGCCCTTGGACTCCAGTGACCAGCTCCTAATCCAACTGGCTACCTTCCTCCATTGCCAAAAGCATCCACAGAAGGAGGTGGTCAGCAGTTCCCGGAGCTACTTATGGCGCCCTTTGCTAAATCCTGGAGTCAGGGAGGTGTCCCCAAATGGAGCCTGCTGTGTGTGTGTGGTGAGGGGGGGAGTTCTGGGAAGAGTTGCTTCATCCCACCAAGAGATGAAGGAAACATCTAGGCCATGAGATGGACCCTGGACCTGAGTCCTGGCTCTCCCAGGAGGTCCTGAGCTGAAGATGAAAAGATCTTAAGGTGGAAGGGGTACATCTCAACACCTTATGGTCAGACTCTCCTCCCTGGCCACTAGGGCCTTCTGGATGCCATCAGGGACCCTGGGCACCCAGACACGACCTGGCCAGGTGTATCAAATTGTCTCCATAATGGGTTTGGGGATGAGGGGTGACCCTGCACTAGATAATCTTGAGTGCTCCCTGAGGGGCCTCAGGACCTCCGGCCTGGTCTCCCTGGTGTCTTACATAAGCGCCAGGAATGTTTGGAGCACTAGTTCCAGGCAGAAGGGAGGTGCCTCAATAACCTAGGGGTGCTGTACTCACCGGTCAGGTACTGGTGACAGCAAGGGATAGGGCAGATTTTGAGATTCCAACAGCTTGGCCAGGTCACATGCTGGGACATGGCACACCAGGCTCCTGAGGTACCACAAAGATCAGGGCTGTTCACACCTAGGTGAGCAGCATCAGGCCCTGCCCAGCCCGCCCCCTTCAGGCCATAATGGCCACAGTGGGGGTTGCGGTGCGGGTGGGGGTGGGAGGCTCTCCAGAGCCCAGCCTGGGTCTCTGTGGGGTTGGGAGACTGACAACAAAACTTGAAAATCCAGGCCAGGCGTGATGGCACAGGCCTTTAATCCCAGCACTTGGAAGGCAGAGGTAGAAGTATCGCCGTGAGTTCGAGGCCACCCTGAGACTACACAGTGAATTCCAGGTCAGCCTGGGCTAGAGGGAGACCCTACCTTGAAAACCCAAAAGCATCAAACAAACAATCAAAAAAGCCTTGAAAATCCCTTCTGTGGAGTCAGGGCTGGGGAGTGGTGCCCTGGGTCTTTTGCCCGGCCAGCTGCCCTTGCGTGGAGGCCAGCTGCCCTTGCGTGGAGGTGCGTAGCAGTGCCGTGCATACAACCAGTACACACCTTGCCCGTCGCTGCTCTTAGAAGCACCCATTTGGCTAATCACCCAATAATGTCCAAATCCATGAGGCCACATTGGGACTTGGCTCTCTCCAATTTGTGGCCGTTGGAATTGTCCCCTGCCTGTGCAGGCCACATTGTGGCTTGCTGTTTTATCCACCCTGGGCCCAAATAGAAACCAAGTCTTCCAGAGTCCCTAAAAGGCTATGGGCAGGGAAAGCGGCAGGAGGAAGGGAGAGATGGGCGGTTGGGGAAAACCAAACCCAACCTTGCAAAGCCGACCCGAGGGGCGGGACGAACAGGTTCGTGGGATGGGCGGAGCCGAGGGTGGGGGCCGGGGTCTATCCAGGTGACAGGAGCTGCCGCTGATCCCCCGGCCTCCTCCCGGATCGGTGATTGGCAGGCAGCCTGCGAACAGCCACCAGCGCCCCGGCGCCCTGGCGAAGGCGAACGGCCCCCCGCAGGAGCCGGCGAGTAGGAGGGGGCGCCTGGCTATATATACCCGGCTAGGCCCTAGCCGGCTCAGCGCGCAGCCCGGGTCCCCACTGTGTGTCCCGCCACCGCCCCAGGCAACACGGGGATCCCCAGCCGTGCGCCTCCGCAACGCTCCCCAGCCCCAGGCACAGCGCAGTCGCCGGCTGCCCGGGCGCACGGCCCGCCACTCGGACGCACGCACGGCCCGCGGGCCGGGATGCCGGGGCCCGGGACGGCCTCGGGGACTCTGCTCCCAGCGGTCGTGCTGGCCCTGCTACTGCCCTGGGCCGGTCGAGGAGCCGTCACCGCCAACCGCACGCTGGAAGCCGAGCTGGAGCGCCGCTGGGACAGCTTGGTGGCGCGGTCGCTGGCGCGCCTGCCGGTGGCCGCGCAGCCCCAAGACGCGGCCGTCCAGAGCGGCGCCGGCGACTACTTGCTGGGCATCAAGCGGCTGCGGAGGCTGTACTGCAACGTGGGCATCGGGTTCCATCTCCAGGTGCTCCCCGACGGGCTCATCGGCGGTGTGCACGCGGACACGAGCGACAGTGAGTGGGACAGGCGACTGGGAAGGGTGGAGGACTGTGGGTGGCAGCTGGGTCTTGCAACACCAAACACCACCCAGCTCTAGGTGGGAGGGGGCCCTCACTCAGATCAGGCACCTGCTTGCGGGGCCCTTGGGACCGGGCAGACTTGGGGACCAGTCCCTTGGGACGCGAGGACGTGGGGATTCCAGAGCGCACTTGGTTAGTTACAAGTCGCAGTAACTAGCTTAGTGCACCCCGGCGGCAGAGCTCCGCCTCCCCGCCTTCGGAAGGCCCGGCTCCCGGTGCCCGAATTCCAGCGACTTCGCTCGTGGGCACAGAGCTCTCAGCTCAGCCGCTGGCACCCACGGGCACCCGGGACACGCGCCCAGGCTAGGGACAGGCTTTGGGCCGCCTGGTCCCTGCGCCCCTGGCTCATGGCCGACCTGCTAGGGTTTGCGTTGAAGACCCCCAGACCTTTACCTCCACTCACCCTAGATCGAGGGCCCCATGGCCCCTTAGGCGAGGGTCACCTGCCCTTTCCTGATCTGCACCCCATCCCCAGGCTTGCTGGAACTCTCCCCTGTGCAGCGGGGCATCGTCAGCATCTTCGGAGTGGCCAGTCGCTTCTTCGTGGCCATGAGCAGCCGGGGGAAGCTGTATGGCTCGGTGAGTGTTCTGGGGCTCGGGCTGGGCACTCGGTGGACACAGTGTGCAGGATCGTGACCCCTTTTTCAGCCAGGTCCACCTATGTCTAGGGTCGTCAAGGGCTGCACACCTGGGTCACCAGATTCCAGAGTTTTCAGTCACACACCTCTGGGCCCCCTTCAAGTACCCAGAGGCAGGTCCCACAGCCAGCAGCCAAACCAAACCAAGACAGTCAGTCACCTTTTCCTGCTGTGACTCGATGGGCACTTCCTGGTTGAGAGAAAGGAGCCCTTGGGAGCCCTTGTCTATACCCAGGAGGCAGAATGAAAAGGGGCAGGCGATGACCCTGGCAGGAGGCTAGTTAGTAATGCAGCTGGCGTGATCTTGCCATCTCTCCTTTTCTCAACCTGGCACGATCTTGACACCCTGCGGGTTGGGGAGAGGCCCTTGGCTCACCCTGCACTCCTCCCTCTCAGCCTTTCTTCACCGACGAGTGCAAGTTCAAGGAGATACTGCTCCCCAATAACTACAATGCCTACGAGTCCTGCCAGTACCCTGGCATGTTCGTCGCCCTGAGTAAGAATGGGAAGACCAAGAAGGGGAACCGAGTGTCACCCACCATGAAGGTCACCCACTTCCTCCCCAGGCTGTGACCGCCGCCGCCAGAGCCCCAGGAGGACCGCTTCGTTTTCTTCCGAGGGAGAGCTTCATGCAAGAGCAGGTGTAAGATATTTAAATTAATTATTTAAATATGTATATACTGCCACCCAATTATTTATGAGTCTGTGTGTTGTAATTTTCTGGATTAAAAAAAAAAAAAGACCAAAATGAAAGAACAACAACAACAAAATAAAACAACTCTAACTTCCGGTGAGACAGGGGACGGACAGTCTCACCATTTGGATTTTTCCTACTCTTAACAGTCAGGAGTTGGCTGCTCTTTTGTGCCTTAAAACGCAGTGACATCAGATTCCAATGGTGTCCCTGCCTCCCTCTGTCCGCCTGGGGCCTTGGAGCCTGGGAAGAGGACTCTTAGCCCAGCTCCCGCATCTTCCCGTGGTCCACTCCTTTTGTGCCCTTCGGTATGAATCGGGCCGTATCGGTTTACTTCGGGTACAGAAAGTGGGCTGTCAAAGTGCTCGCTGCTGCCACGCTGTTTTTAGATCTGCCAAGATTGACCTTTGACCTCTCCTGCAGTCAATCCTCGATCTACCAGATGGGAGAGAGCCTTAGACATCTTCAAACTCCTTTTTTACGGATCAGCCACCACCCATGTAGCTATTGCATGGGGTGGTAGGGGGGGAGCAGGGAACAAGACTGCAATATAAATTATCCTGAAAGAAGACTGGAAATGGACTTGATAGCAAATTTATTTACGTCACCTCCCAACCTGTTCTGAAGAAATATAATTTGTGATAGGATATAACTTCTAGTACTATATTAGAATGTATACATATATTGTCAAAATGAGAACAAAGAAAAACACAGCAGCCTTCTGTGTACACGGGTGGGGGGAGCATCTGACTAGAACCAGGAATTATTTTGGGGGGTGAAGTGTCCTTTTTTTCAATGGTTCCTCCACCTTCGTGTTGCTGTGTTTGTCTGCTGGAGCATGCCTTCTGGATCATTCTCTGCTTTCATTAACATCTGAGAGACCCCCCGCGCCAGGGCAGGGTGCGGAAGGAAGGCACCCAGGGGTGCATTTTGCCTTCCCCGGGGCGAGGGGGGGGGGGAGAGCTTCTTTTCCACTGATTTCAGATATTGCGCGTCTCCTTGAAACCTTGTCACGTTTGAGCTATCTTTACCCTGCGATGTACTTTTAGTAAGGGTATTCATGGTGAAAATATTTGCAGACAGCTGTTGGAGTGCACTATATGGTCACCAAGTAACCTTATATTTTTTCTTTATATATTTTACAAATGTAACCCCTGTCCCTGAAACCAAGATGGAAGAGGCAGGGTCGGCGACATTTAAAAAAAGTGCCGAGGTGATGGCACACATTTAATTTTAATGAATGACTTTTTGGAGTTTATACAAAATGACCTTAGCTCGCTACCAGAAATACTCCGAATGTTTCTCGCCAAGACTTTAAGACTCTCCTCGGATGTTTCTGACGGGTCTCCCGAATTAACTTTATGGGAGCTAACAGACAGCAAGACTGGAAAATCTGATTGGCGTTTTTTTTTTTTTTTCCCCTCTCTTTCACATTCCATTTGCAAAGTCTGTTTGAATGCAAATCATATACTTAAAATACTATTCTTAACCCAGAGCCCTACAAGAAAGAAGTCACTTACAGAAGCCCTAAGTCAGGACCACACATCTGAAACCGCCCTTTGCCCGCTGATGACCTTACAATGTAATACAAATTTTTTTTTTCTCTTAAACCAGCCCCTAAGCTCCAGGAGTGTTGGAAAGATGATGGTTAAAGATCTTCATGCTCTTGAGGGCCATGAATGGGTCTGTGGACTTTGTAGTTAATGTCTTCATAAATTGAGAGCATCTCAGATGCATCTCTTTGGTTTTGGGGTTTTTTTTTGGGGGGGGGTTAAGTGTTTTTTATTTATTCATTTGAGAGCGAGAGAGAGTATGGGCTCACCAGGGCTTCCTGCCACTGCAAATGAACTCCAGACAGATGCGCCACTTTGCATCTGGCTTTTACATGGGTTCTGGGAAATCTAACCCAGGTCATCAGGCTTTGCAAACAAGTGCCTTAATAACCACTGAGCCATCTCTCAAGCCCCAGGCTTTTGTTTCTTGAGACAAGGTCTCATGTAACCCTGACTGGCCTCCAACACCAAACAGATCCCAGGGTGACCTTGAACTCCAATCCTTCTGACTCCACCTCTTAAAAGCTGGGATTACAGGTGTGCACCACCACACCCGCCTCCTTTTGTATGTTTTTTGTTTTGTTTTATGAACCTCACCTGGCTCAGCTTTTGCCTCTTTGGCTTTTTGAGACAGGGGCCCCACTCTGTAGCTCAGGATGGCCTAGAATTTGCTACGTAGCCCAGGCTGGCCTCGAACTCACGCAATCTTCTCTCTTCAGCCTCCCAAGCGTGAAGGGTATAGGTGTGAGGCTGGGTGTGGTGGCGCACACCCTTAATTCCAGCACTCAGGAGGCAGAGGTAGGAGGATCACCGTCAGTTTGAGGCTACCCTGAGAATACAGAGTGGTGAACTCCAGGTCAGCCTAGGCTAAACTAAACAAAACAAGAGTATAGGTGTGATCCGCCATAACCTGCTCCTCCTTTTTTTTTTTTTTTTTTTTTTTTTTGAGACCAGATCTTATTCTGTCCACCAATCAGGCAACAGGTTTACAACTAGCGATCCTGCAGCCTTGGCCTGGGATTATAGATGTGAGCCACCACAATGGACACCCTTTCTGGGTTTTCTTTGTCGGGGTAAGGGGCACAAGCTTATATGCTGTATTGTATCCCAGGCTGACATCCAATTAGTGATCCTCCTGCCTCAGCCTTCTGAGTGGTGGAATGGCAGGTATGAGCCTCCATACCCAGATGGAGGCATCATGTCTTGGCTCAGAGCTCACATGTCCCACTCCCTAAGACCATGGTCCTCCTTGACCACCTGCCTATATGTAGCCATCCTGGGCTACCTGGAACCCTGTCTCAAACCACACTCAATGGTCTAGGGACACAATTGTACCTTTGAAATACTGTAATGTGTTCGTGTTGCCTTGATGGGTTTGAGGTTTCTGTATTTGCAGCTATTGTCAGAGCCCGTCTGTAGTTTTATACAGGTGTCAATCCATAATATGATGTATGTGCTGTGCACACCGGGTGCCCGATACCGTGAGAAACATTTCATTGCATGTAGAGCCCCGCCGGACTTGATGCGAATAATCGGGAGAGGTATTAAAGTGACACAAACATGCCTTGACATACCAGGATCCGCTTGTCTCTTTTTCTATTTGAAGCCGAGCTTCACATTGCTGAGGTGGGGGTTGGAAGATGAATCTTAGCCAGCTGTGTCCACACAAATGTAGCCTTGAACATGGGGCTTGGGGATGGGTGTCACCAAGGCTTGCAGTGTCTTTTCTCCAAGTGGGATTCCATGACATTGGCCCCACATGGGCACTAGCTCAGGATCTGGACCCCTCGCCTCAGCGTGACTCACTAAAGCAGGGAGTGGAGGGGCCACGCTGGCCGTGAGCACGTGGATGGAAGGAGCAGGAAGCACCCGTGGGCTCCACGCTGACAGAGCTAACCCTGTCAATGAGGCGGCACTAGATGAAGTCATGTGGCAGAAGAATGCCAGGGAGAAATTAAAGTTAGTGACCATTTTGCAAATATGTGGGTTTATTTATTTATTGAGATAGGGTCACACCATGTAGCCCAATCTGGCCTCAAACTCAGGATCCTCCTGCCTCAGTCTCCAAGTGCTAGAATTACAGACACGCACCATCACGTCTGACTAAAAAGCTTGGTATTAATTCTATAAACTATACATTCATAACCAGTCTTATTAGAGTGCTTAGATTTTTGTTTTGTTTGAGACAGTCTTATAGCTAGCCCAGGCTAGCTTCCAATTAAAAAAAATATTTTTAAAGCCAGGCAAGGTGGCACATGCCTTTAATCCCAGCACTCAGGAGGCAGAGATAGGAGGATCACCATGAATTCGAGGCCACCCTGAGACTACATAGTGAATTCCAGGTCAGCCTGGACTAGTGTGAGACCCTACCTAGAAAAACAAAAACAAAACAACAATCATTCATATATATTGCAAACAGAGAGAAAGAGTGTATGGGTACAACAGGACCTCTTGCCACTGCAAGCAAACTCCAGATGCATGTACCACTTTGCATCTGGCTAAACCTGGGTACTGGGGAGTCCAACCCCAGGTCAACAAGCTTTACAAGAAAGCACCTTTAACTGCTCTCAACGCCCTGGCTTCCAATTTTTGATTCTTCTGCACCAGCCTCCCAAGTGGTGGGCAAGGGTGTGTTTACCTCACAAGGGCCTGTTTTACACTCTGAGTTGCCATACACACTTCTCATTTTCTTCTTTTTTTTTTTTCTTACTTTTCAGATTTTTATTTATTTGACAGAGAAAGAGGGAGAGAGAGAGAGAGAGAATGGGCATGCCAGGGCCTCCAGCCATGGCAAACAAGCTCCAGACACGTGCGCCCCCTTGTGCACCTGGCTAACATGTGGGTCCTGGAGAGTGGAACCGGGGTCCTTTGGCTTCACAGGTAAACGCCTTAGTGGCTGAGCCATCTCTCCAGCCCCCCAACTTTTTAAATTGGTGGCATTGTTTGCTCTTGAAAGAGGATCTCACTCTAGTTCAAATGAACCTCAAGCTCTGGGGGCCAGGCTATCCTTGAACTCTTGTCAGTCCTCCTACCTCAACCTCCTGAGTGCTAGGATTAAGTGTAAGCCAACACACCCAGCCTCAATCTATCTATCTATCTAAATATCTACCTATCTGGTTTTTGGTTTGTTTTTTTTTTTTTGGTTTTCGTGGTAGGGTCTCACTCTAGCCCAGGCTGACCTGGAATTCACTATGGAGTCTCAAACTCACAGTAATCCTCCTAACCTCTGCCTCCCGAGTGCTGGGATTAAAGGCATGCGCCACCACGCCCGGCATATCTGTATTTTTTATGGTACTGGGGATGGATATGAGAGCCAGTTTCTTGCTTGGCAAGTGTCACTTTTTTAAAAATATATATACATTTTATTTATTTATTTGAGAGAAAGAGGCAGAGAGAGAGAGAGAGAGAGAGAGAGAGAGAGAGAGAGAGAGCATGGGTGCACCAGCCAATGGAAGCGAATGCCAGATGCTTATGTGGGTCTTGAAGAATCGAACCGGGACCTTTCAGCTTTGCAGGCAAATGCCTTAACTGCTAAGCCATTTCTCCAACCCTAGCTTTTACGTTTTGTGTAGTGTTCATTGTCAGACAGGGTCTCACTAAGTTGCCCAGCCTGACCTTAGACTTACTCTATAGCCTAGGTTAGCCTTGAGGGGCCTCCTGTCTCAGCCTACTGAGTGCTGAGGTGATAGTTGTGAAGCCTTGGGTCTTAGCTACAGTCTGTCACTCAATACCTTCTCTCCCACCATGTGCTGGTCCCCATTCTTGGCCTTGGCACCTGTCATACTTGTGTTCCCTCAGAGCCCAAAGGTGCCATCTGTTCTGCCACAGGGCCTTTGCACATGCTGCCCTACCATCTGGTCTGGAATGATCTTCCCTCAAACTCTATCCAGATGTGTGAGTTTTCCCAGAGCAGGCAGTAAATATATGACCACAAACCAGGCAGCTTCAAATGATGAGCAGGTACTGCCCGCTGTTCTGGAGGCCAAAAGTCTGACATCAAGCCTTGCCGGCAAGGTTGCACTTCCTCTGGATGTCAGGGAAAAGTCCTCCTGTAGCCCAGGCTTGCCTGGAGCATACTATGTAGCCAAGGATGACCTATGATCCTCCTGCCTCTACCTTTTGAGTGCTGCTTAGCCACCACACTGGGCTTTTGTGGCTCTTCTGCTGGCTTCCGGAGCTCCTAGGCGCACAGCCCCCGCCCCATCACTCCAGAGCCGCTAGGACTCCTGGCCTGACTCTGTACCTAGCTCCTGCACATCAGTCATGGGATTCGGCTCCCCCTACCTACTTCTCACCATCTCATGGTAACTCGGCCCCACCTGCCCTGTTCACAAGTACTGGATTGCAGGGGGACACTATTCAGCCCGGTGCTTGACTTCATTTGGATTCTTGGTTGGTTGGTTTGTTTTTGATTTTTTGAGGTAGGGTTTCACTCTAGCCCAGGCTGACCTGGAATTCACTCTGTAGTCTCAGGCTGGCCTTGAACTCACGACAATTCTTCCACCTTTGCCTCCCAAGTGCTGGGATTAAAGGCGTGCGCCACACATTGTTCAAATATCCTTCGCCCTTGTGTCTAAGAATAGAAGGCTTTTGAAGGGATTGGATGGTAAAGGGTTGCCTTCAGGAAGCACTTCCTCAGGCTAACTGGTGTCATTCTCCAGAATGTTCTGGCCACCGCATCCTGAATAAACCAAGTGTCCCTTCACCTCTGAGCTCATGCAGGGAGGGGCTCAAAAAAAAAAAAAAAAAAAACCCTGAGGAGGGAAGCAGAGCAGAGTATGGGAGGTGAGATGGAAGAGAGACAGGCTCAGTCAGACTGTGGCAGGGGTCCCTGGGGGTCTCTGGGCACAAAGGACAAATAGGTTGAGTTTCTATATACTCTTGCTGTTGATTGGCCAGTCGCTGGATGCAGGTTGCCTTGGGCAAGGGGGTCAGATACAAAGGATGCCCAGCAGCTGGGCATGAAGGCGTCATCCTCGTGCTCTGTCTGCCCATGCACAGCTGTGGGTGCCTTGATGAAATCTGTTGACAGCTGGCTGAGTGTCCTTCACCCCTTGCCCAAGACTGGCACCATAGAGGACGGAGGCTGGTGGGGCATGGTCCACTATTTCTGGGACACACACACAGCCAGTCATACACACAGGTGGGGTTGACCAGATGTCCAAGGAGCTCCAGGACTTCTCCTGTAGGCCACCTGAAAATTTAGTGGCTTTTGACCCCTGGCCACCATTCAAGGGTGTTATCTGTGAACCCAGAGCCCACGAGGCTCACACTTGCCTTCCCACTGGAGCTGATCCATGAATGTCCCCTTCAGTTGTCAGCTCCTGAATTCTCTAGCTCAAGTCAACCTCCGGCCAGACAGCAGCTAGTCTGGCAGCCCTCCATCCTATTTTTTAAACTATTTTATTCTGATTTATTTATTTAATGGACAGAGAAAGAGGGAGAGAGGGAAAGAGAGAGAATTGGCACGCCAAGGCCTCCAGCCACTATAAACGAACTCCAGATGAGTGCGCCTCCTTGTGCATCTGGCTAACGTGGGTCCCAGGGAATCGAAACTGGGTCCTTTGGCTTTGCAGACAAACGCCTTAACCACTAAGCCCTCCCTCCAGCCCCTCCATCTTATTTTTTTGAGACAGGTCTGTTCCTGAGCCCAGAGCACACAAGTTTGGCTAGACAAGGTCATCAGCATGCCTTGGAAATCCTCCTATTCCACCCCTCAGAGTTGGGATTCCATATGCGTGTCCAGGCATTTTACATGGCTGCTGGGGATTTGAACTCAAGTCCCCATGATTGCTTGATAAGCACTTTACCCACTGAACTGTCTTAAGACAGGGGCTCATTAGGTAACCCTGGCTGGCCTGACACTCACTGTGTATCTCAGGATGGCCTTGAGCTCACAGCAATCCTCCTGCCTCAGCCTCCGAGTGCGCAGATGACAGATGTATGCCCCCTGTGCCCAGTGAAGCACGGCTCGCAAAGTCTAAGTACGCTCCGGCCTGGGGCTCCCCATCCCCACTTCTGAAGGGACATTTGCAAGTGTGAGAGAGGTGTTAAGATTTGCTGTCACCAACCGGAGACTTTCTTACTGGAGATGAGAATGGCTGTGAAGGAAGGGCCTTGTCACCTTGAGAGTCAACAGGGCTGAACCACAGGCCACCTCACCTCTACTTGCCCCTCCCACGGCTGGTCCAGTCCCCGTGGCTCTGTGCACCTGCAGGCACAGCTGGGCACTACGCAGGAAGGGCTGTGCATGAGCTGGGCTGGCAGCCTTCCCTGCAGTTTGCTGGGACCTCAGTGACAGCTGGACGGGAGGACACAGGGAAACAGCCACCTTGGCAGACTGGTGTCCAACCCTGGAGGAACTTGGGAGGCATGTGGCCCAGGAGGGGGATGACATCTGGCAGGTGACCTCATTCTTTCAGAGGTCCACCAGCTAGAGACCCTGGGAAGCCAGACAAGTCCCAGAATACATTCTTCCCAACAGCCCGTGCGGGGTCCAGGGCCTGGGCTCCATTCCCGGAGAAGACCACAGGGACAGACAGACACAGCTTGGCAGACCTTCCTTGGGTCTCTTCTCTGAGTGGTGAGGGTTCATGTCTGCTCCTCTTTAGGAGGGGGAGTAGACTCTGATGTTCCCATGAGTAATATTGACAGAAACTTGACTGCAACTTCTGAGCCTGGCAAGCCCCCAGCCATCACTATGTCAGATGCCCAAGGACTCATGACTGCTGCCCAGGAGCAAGTGGCACAGCACGGAAAAGAGCTCAAGTGAGGGCTCAAGCTGGGCGTGGTGGCGCACCCCTTTAATCCCAGCACGTGGGAGGCCATGGTATGAGGATGGCCAAGAGTTTGAGGCCAGCCTGAGACTACATAGTCAATTCCAGGTGAGCCTGAGCTAGAATGAGACCCTGCCTCAAAAACCCAAAAACAGGGCTGGAGAGATGGCTTAGCGGTTAAACGCTTGCCTGTGAAGCCTAAGGACCCTGGTTCGAGGCGCAGTTCCCCAGGTCCCACATTAGCCAGATGCACAAGGGGGCGCACACGTCTGGAGTTTGTTTGCAGAGGCTGGAAGCCCTGGCGCGCCCATTCTCTCTCTCTCCCTCTATCTGTCCTTCTCTCTCTGTGTCTGTCGCTCTCAAATTAAAAAAAAAAAAACCCAAAAACAACAACAACAACAAAAACCAAACAAGCGAGGGATTCAGGAAACGTTCTAGTTGAGTCCACACTTCAAATTAACCCAGCCCAAGGACTGAGCCAGAGAATTGCTATGAGTTTAAGGCCAGTCTGAGCTACAAAACTAGATTAGATTCTGTCTCAAACAAGCAAACGATATATCTATACTTCTATATCCCCAATTCAGAGGCATCAAACATATTAAGAAACCTTAAACTGGGCAAGATGGGGCAGACCTGTAATCCCAGCACTTGAGAGGTAGACTCAAGACTTCAGGGTCACCCTCAACTATATAGCAAGTTGGAGGCAGACTGGGCTACCTGGTTCCCATGCCCAGCCACCGGAGGAGGCTTCCCAGCTAGGGTTCCTGATGTCTTGGAACATGTTGTGTCCCAGCTCCTCCTAACAGTCAGGCACCCCAACACAATGGTGGCAGGTTCCTATCCCTGAGTTTGTGGGGACTCCATCATGCAAGAGACAATAAGACAGGTTCTAATGCAAACGGGGTAGGTGGCTGCTAGGTTGAGAGGGGTCCCTTTCTGGCCAGCACCTCTTCCTAGATACTCAGGACCAAGAGGGGGACTTTGTATCTCCTGGGTTACAGAGCTGTCAGAGAGAGTCAGCTGCGAAAAAGGTCCCTCTCACTGGGGACAGTAAAGAGAGGACACTCAGCTTCCTTCTCCTGCCTGTGGGTCCCCTGGCCTTCCTGACACCAGGCCTGCACTGTTCCCGACTGTCCCCACGGTTTAGCTGGCGAGACATAGGCGTCAGGAAGACAGGGCTCCAAAGGCCAAGCGTGGAAAGAAAGGGCCACTGGCTTCAGAGGCCTCAGCCACCTAGGGGAGGAAGTCAGGCCTGGGGTGCTGCAGATGAGATGGGAGCACCGGCAGGAAGGCAGCTTGTTAGGAGCTAGGACGAGAATGCACAAAGCCTTATAGACCACCTTTGAACATTTGTTGATTTGCACGTGTGTGTGCACGCACCAGGGCCTCTCACCACTGCAAATAGATGCCAGATGCTTGTGCCACTTTTTGCATCTGACTTTATGTGGGTGGCCTGGGAATTGAGCTGGCAGGCTGTGCAAGCAAGGGCATTGAACTGCTGAGCATCTTCCTAGACCTCCAGATCATTTAAAAAATATTTTATTATTTTATTTTTAATTCTTTATTTGACACCGAGAGAGGGAGAGAGAGAGAGGGAGAATGGACGCGCCAGGGCCTCCAGCCATTGCAAACAAACTCCAGACTCATGCGCCCCCTTGTGCATCTGGCTAACATGGGACCTGGAGAATCGAACCGGGGTCCTTAGGCTTCACAGGCAAATGCCTTAACCGCTAAGCCATCTCTCCAGCTCCCCAGATCACTTTTTATATTTATGTATCTATGTGTGTATGCAGAAGCATAACCCACAGCATGCATGAAGAAGTCGGGAGAGTTGTCCTTCTTGGAGGCAGGGTTTCATATATCCCAGGCTGGTTTTGAACAGCCTATGTAGCTCAGAGTGGCCTTGAATTTCTGCTTCAGCCTTCCCAGAGCTAGAATTATAGGTGTGTGCCACAGTGCCCAATTTAAATTTTTTTTCTTAAAATTCATTTATTTAGGCTGGAAGGATGGCTTAGCGGTTAAGGCATTTGGCTGCAAAGCCAAAGGACCCAGGCTCAATTCCCCAGGACCCACGTAAGCCAGATGCACAAGGGGGCGCACGCATCTGGAGTTCACTTGCAGTGGCTGGAAGCCCTGGCGTGCCCATTCTCTCTTTCTCTGTCAAATAAATAAATAAATATTTTTTAATTCGTTTATTTGAGAGAGAAAGAGATAGAGAGAGGCAGCTAGAGAATGGGCATACCAGGTCCTCTAGCCACTGCAAATGAACTCCAGATGCGTGCGCCCCCTTCTGTATCTGGCTTACGTGGGTCCTGGGGAATCAAACCTGAGTCCTTAGGCTTCATAGGCAAGCACCTTAACTGCTATGCCATCTCTCCAGTCCCTAACTTTTAATTTTTTGTTTGCTTGTTTTGTTTTGTTTTTGAGATAGGGTCTCACTCTAGCCCAGGCTGATCTAGGACTCTGTAGCACTAGGCTGGCCTCAAACTCAAAAAGCGTGGTGGTGCAAACTTTAATCCCAGTACTTGGGAAGCAGAGATAGGAGGATCACTGTGAGTATGTAGACAGCCTGAGACTACACAATGAATTCCAGGTTATCCTAGGCTAGAGTAAGACCCTACCTCAGAAAATAAATAAATAAATAAATGATGCTGAAAATAAATCTAGTATATTTCCAAGTTAAGGAATGACAGCAATAAAATAAAAGAAACAAGGATGATGATTTAAGAGCATTAGATGCAAAAATGAAGTTAGATATGAAATAAAAGGGCTGGGAGGTGGCTCAGTGGTTAAGGCACTTGTCTGAAATAAAGGGGCTGGGGAGATGGCTGGGAGGTAAAGTGCTTGCCTCACAAGCATGAGGATCTGAGTTTGATCTCCAGCACCCATGGAAAAACGCTGGGGTGCAGTGGTTGTCGCCTGTAATTCCAGCACTGGGGAGGTAGAAACAGCAGGATCCAGAAGTGTTAAAGGCCAGTCTAGGGTGCAGACTGAGACATGACCTAGGGACATGGTCAGTTGTCCCCAGCACCACATAACGCAGGCATGATGGAGGACACCTGTGGTCCCAGCACTTGGGAGATAAAGACATTGTCTCAAAAATAATTCAAGGGCTGGAGAGATGGCTTAGCGACTAAGGTGCCTGTCTGTGAAGCCAAAGGACCCAGGTTTGATTCCCCAGGACCCATATAAGCCAGATGCACAAGCTGGTGCAAGCATCTGGAGTTCGTTTGCAGTGGCCAGAGGCTTTAGTGTACTCATTTTCTCATTCTCTTTCTCTTTCTCTCTCTCTCTCTCAAATAAATAAATAAAATACAAAAGCAAAAAAAACTAAAATAAATAAGTGAAAACAAGATAAGGAAAAGCTAGCATGTGTCTGTCCTGCCCCTGATGGCAGGCAAGAAAGCGAGCAAGCTGTCACACTTCACAGTAGGCAAGAATGATTGTCTTCAAGGGAAGGGGGAAGATGTTGGGTGTGGGGGGCAGGCTTGTAATCCCCATACTGGGGAGGTAGGAGGCCATCCTCCAGTATATAATGAACTTGACGCCAGCCAGCCTCGGGTACATTAGACCCCTTTTGAAAAAGAAAAATCAAAAGAAGGGAAGAAGGGAGGAAGGAAGGAGCGAAAGGAGAAAAGAAAGGAGTTTGGAGAAAGATCCCTTTGAGTGTCCTCAGGCTCCTGTGACAGACCTGACACTCTGAGGCAGCTGTCCATTGTCCCAGCCGCATCTTGGTGTCTGGAAGCCCAAGATCAGCTGCTTCTCCAGAGGCCTCACTCCTCAGCTCAGAGATGAGGTCTTCGACCTGTGTCCTCACATGGTCACCCTCTGTGGGTCTGTGTCCTGGCCCCTCTTCCTCTAAGGATTCCAGTTCCGTGAGATTATGTCCCAGGCTAGTGACCTCATTTAATTCAGACATCTCCCCCGAGGCCGTTAGTCCACATGCCGTCACATCCTGGGGTAGTGTGGGCTGTGCCTCTCATGCATGAATTCTGTGTCTAGGAGGAAGATGCCACTGCACACAGGTTGCCCGCCTTGTCTCATGGCAAACATATGGAGGTCAGAGGACAACTGTCCTGGATTGGTCCTTATGACAGAGATTAGGAGCAAAGTAATAAGCTAGGGACCAACCCTTATCTACACACATGCTAAAAAGGTGTGGGGAATAGTGATTCTCTCAATGTGACCAGATACTATACCCCTCAAAAGCTTACTGACAACAACAGGCTCTAGCTGGGCCCCATCTTTCCTGAAATGGAATGTTCTATGTGCACACAGAATAATCACGTGACTGCAGAGTTTGCAAAAGAAACACCTGACCTCCCCACCATGGAGCTCACTGCCCACCCCCAGTCCTGTCCCCATTCCAGGTATGGAGAAGCACTTAGTTCAGGTCACCAAGGTAGAAACAGGTGAGGCAGAGTAGCTCTCACCACTTAAAATCGTTCACATTTCCTTTTTTTTTTTTTTTTCTTTTTTCTTTTCCCTTCTGAAGGTTTTACAATGCATTGCTATCATTAACCAGCCAGGTTCACATTTCCAAGCCAGGATGGTTTGCCCCAGTCATCGAAATGGACACAAGGACCAGGGCTTCCCACACAGAGCTCATCACTCCCAGCTCAGCCTGGGCACCCACACATGTCCTGGCAGTGGGTAGCCTCCCTTCTGCTGGGGTCTGCTCCCCTCCCGCTTACATTCCCTGGGGAGGCTCCTTGACACGAGCCCAGGAGGCTGTGGGTTTAAAGAGAGAGCAAACAGAGCCGGGAAGGCTCCTAGGACCCATGGCCTTTGAAACCCCTCCCAGCACCAGGCCTGATTTGTACTTCAGAGCTAATGTCATTAGGGGTACATTTGTCTCCAGAATATGTTAATGGCCTCAAATAGTTCCCAGTGACCTTGGGAAGGGAGACAGCGGGGGCAACTAGAGTCCAGGCTGGGCTGCCATCCCTCCCCTAGATTCATAGGGAGGAGGGGCACAGGGCTCTAGAAGGATCTGGGGGTAGGCTCTGGGCCTATTCAGCGCTCAGCCTGGCTGAAATTCTGGTCTCGTTATCTTTCTGAGAGGCCCAGAAAACCCCAGAACCGGGTGCTGTCTTACCTTACTTCATAGGTGAGGCTCGCAGGGCCTCGTTCAACTTCTGCTCCCCGTTCTAGCGAGTTCTCCTTCTCCATGCTGGTGGGAGGCCACGTCACCCTAGAGCTCCCCAAGGCCCCTTCCCAACAGTCATTGGTTTTCAAGTGTCCAAGCTGGTAGGAGAAGGGGTCCCCAGGTGTTTGGGCCTCGTCCCTACTAACTAAAAGGGCCCTGAGGACATGTGTGTATCTCCTGTATCTCCCAGAGCCACCATGTCACAAGTTTGGCGGCTTTAAAGCACACAGACTTGTTATCCTCCCCACCTAGGGGTCAGCAGTCTGCTCCTGGGCACTGTCCTTGCCTCAATGATGGTGGCTGTCCCCTGGTGTCACTGTTTTGTCTCCTCCTCTTCTCTGTAAGGACACCTGTCCTAACTTTAGAGTCTACTCCAAATTCAAGATAATCTTGGCTCCATTGTGTATTACAAAACCTTTATTTCGGGGCTGGGGGATGGCTTAGTGGTTAAGGTGTTTGCTTGCAAAGCCAAAGGACCCAGGTTCGATTCCCTAGGACCCAAGTAAGCCAGATGCACAAGGGGGCACATGTGTCTGGAGTTCCTTTGCAGCAGCTGGAGGCCCTGACGCACCCATTCTCTCTCCCTCTCCCTCCCTCTTTCTGTCAAAAAATAAAATATATATATTTAAAAACCCTTTATTTCTTTTTAAAAATTATTTATTTATTTATTGTTTATTCAAGGTAGGGTCTCACTCTAGCTCAGGCTGACCTATGTAGTCTCAGGGTGACCTTGAACTTGGGGTGATCTTCCTAACTCTGTCTCCTGAGGGCTGGGATTAACAGCATGCACCACCACGCCCAGTACTTTATTATTTTTTTAATTTCTTATTTATTTATTTGAGAGAGAGAGAATATGGGTGTGCCACGGCCTCCTACCAATGCAAATGAACTCCAGATGTATGCACTACTTTGTGCATCTGTCTTTATGTGGGTATTGGGGAATCGAACCTGGACCACCAGGCTTTGCAGGCAAGAGCCTTTGACCACTGAGCATAAAATATCATATCTCAGCAGGGTGTGGTGGTGCACGCCTTTAATCCCAGCAGTCAGGAGACAGAGGTAGGAGGATTGCCATGAGTTCAAGGCCACCCTGAGACTACAGAGTGATTTCCAGGTCAGCCTGAGCTAGAGTGAGACCCTATCTCGACAAAGCAAAAAAAAAAAAAAAATCGTATCTCAAGGAGGAAGGGCCCAGGAGCTAGAACACAGATGTATCTTTTAGGGGGTCTCACTTTAGCTTTCTCCAGCTGGGGAGGGACCACCATCCCACCTCTGTCAGCCTGACAGGGCCATGGATGGGGCTGAGGTCTGACCAGACTGACCCTGTCCAGCACCCAGGCTCTGGCCCCCACCCTTGCATGGACAGTGTCTGGCTGGGATTGGAGCAGAGACATCCTCAGGCTTAGCAAGATTCCCCGTCACTGCTCCAAGACAGAGGGCATACATTCTGCCAGTTCTCACCATGCAGCCTGCAACACTGTGGCTGCTCTCCAGCACCCCCCTTCCAATCTAGCCCCAGGGCCTTCACACTGCTCTTCTTCCTCCAGAGCCACCCCTGCTGACGCAGGCCTCCCAGACCTGTCGTCCTTCCATGGAGTTCCTTCCACTGTGTCTGTCCCCCCACCAGGCTCTGAGCCAGGAGCCCCCCGCCCCCCGCCCCCGGCATCTAGAGGACACGGTAAGGACTAAGGGACAAGTGTTTCCAGAGCGAGTGAGTGACCACAAACAGGATGCACGGGGGCCCCTCAGGCCTGAGGATCAGCTCCCAAGTAGCTCTTCCAGACCCCACCTTCCTTCCTGTCGGCCACTAGGGCCCCCATCCATTTGGGGAATCTCTGGGCGTCTTCCCGCAGAGCTGAGGTTGGATCATTCCGGCTAGGTAGGAGCCAGGCAGCCCCCTGGGAGCGTCCAGTCGCCTTCACACCTGGGGCAGGGTAGGCTGGCCGTTTGCTGGTGTGTGTGGTGCCCACTGAGGACCCTTTTGGTGAGAAATGTGCATTTTCATAGCCACTCTGGCCTCAGGAAATCTCTAGCTATTCATGTGCAAACATGGGGCTCAAGGTCCCCAGTGGCTGGGGACTTTGACAAACAAGAACAGAAGGAGGGCGGAGGGGATAGCCAGGAAGACTTTGGGGCTGGCAGACTGACCAGAGACCCCATGGCCTCTCTTACACACACACACACACACACACACACACACACACACACACACACTCCTGGTGGCCTGCTGGGAGGCTGCGGGTACCGGGCCTTGGGTCCCTCACATTCATCTTTGGGCCACACCTGTTCTGGGCAGCAGGTCAAATGCTTGGAAATTTGAAGTCAAGACACCTGGTTTCTTCCCCAGCTGACACAAACTGGGGCCTTCTAGACGCCCTTACTTTCGTGATCCCTAAAATAAGATTTGGTCACTGTTTGTTTGTTTGAAGCAGGGTCTCACTCTAGCCCAAGCTGACCTGAAATTCACTCTGTAGTTTGAGGCTGGCTTTGAACTCATGGAAATACTCCTACCTCAGCTTTCCATGTGCTGGGATTAAAGGTATGCACCACCACACCTGGCTTGAGACTTAAAACCAGGGTTGCAGAAGAGGACTTTGACACAAAGGCAAGGTCCCCCATTCTTCCAGTCCCCCCTGTGATGGGGTCCAGCCCAAGGCCAAATGGGCTGGTCAGGGACAGAGCCTACTCAGGGCTCACTGCTAGATGCTGGATGGTCCCTGATTGTGTCCTTTCTGGGGACATAGGCACATTGACATCCTCAGAGGGCTGAAACATTGCTCCTTCTATGGCTGTTAGATCCTATTCAGAATGTCCAGCTAAACCTGAGTTCCAAATAGAGTCAGACACGGTAGTTCAGACCTGTCATCCCAGCACTCTGGAGGCTGAGGCAGGAGGATTGATGTAAATTCAAGGCCAACCTCAGCCACAGAGTGAGACCTTGTCTCAAAGCTAAAATAAAGTGGCTGGCAGATGGCTTAATGGTTTAAGCCACTTACTCTGCAAGCCTGCCAGCCAGAGCTCAGATCCCTAGCACCCAAATAAATCTGGACATACAAGGGCACACCTGTTTGCAATCCCAGGGCACCTAGGCAATGGGCGGCAGAGTCAGGAGAATCCTAAAGCTCAAAGGCCAATTAGACAGGCCTTCCCAATCGCAAACAAGAGAAACACCGTTTCAAACAAGGTGGAAGGAGAGGGTCAGAACACCAGGCTGTCCTTTGACCTCCACATGTGCACAGTGGCCTGTGTGCTCACACACATCATCATCATCATCACCATCACACAGACACATCACACACATAAAAACAAGAAACTGAAATAAACATAAGGCTTGGAATGTAACTTAGTTGGTAGCATTTGGTTCTATCCCTATCAGCATAAAACTGGATATGAGCCAGGCATGTTGGCCCACGCCTTTAATCCCAGCACTTGGGAGGCCGAGGTAGGAGGATCGCCATGAGCTTGAGGCCAGCCTGAGACTACATAGTGAATTCCAGGTCAGCCTGGGCTAGAGTGAGACTTTACCTCGAAACACAAACAAACAACCAAAATTTAAAAATTCCGGATATGTTGGTTCATGCCTGTAATGCCACTCTGGAGATGGAATCAAGAGTTCATCTTCAGCTACAGAGAGTTCAAAGCCAACCTGGGTTACATGAGATCCTGTCTCAAAAATATGTAAATATTTTTGAGGGGAGGGGCTGTAGAGATGGATCAGTAGTTAAAGGCATTTGCATGCAAAGTCTGATGACCTGGATTTGATTTGCCAGTATCTACATAAAGCCAGATGTACAAAGTGGTGCATGTGCCTGGAGTTTGTTTGCAGTAGCAGAAGGCCCTGGTATGCCCATAGTCTCTATCTCTCAAATAAATAAATATTAAATATATGTAAGTCAATCAGTAGAGTTAATTAATCAGCTAATTAAAATAAAAAAACAGTAACAACATAAGTATTTCCCAAGATGCCATGATACATATACACTAAAAGACTATTTGGGCTCTGAGTTCACATGTAGCCAGACAAGTTGGTTTTGTTTTAAATATTTGAGAGTGAGAAAGAGGGAGGGAGAGAGAGAGAATGGGTGTTCCAGGGCCTCCAGCCACTGCGAATGAACTCCAGACGCATGTGCCCCCTTGTGCATCTGGCCAATGTGGGTCTTGGAGAATCGAACCGGGATCCTTTGGCTTTGCCGGCAAACACCTTAACCACTAAGCCATCTCTCCAGCCCCAAGCTGGTTTTTTACTTGCAGTATCCAGCTATTTTTTTTTCTGGAAGTATCGGGATTCTCTCATGATCTGATCTTCAGGGTAGGTTTTGCTGAGAGTCGATGATCCTCATGGGGCCAGGAGGGGCAAGGCCCAGTTGGGACTTGGGCTTCAGTGTCACATGGTTCTGGCCCAGGCTGAGTCTCAGCTTTGGCACCACTCACAGGAACACAGGAGGAATTCACAGTCAATCCTTGGTGGGGGACTGTGCCCCCAGGTCACGGATATCCCATACTGCAGGAGCAGTGTTTGGTCCATGGCCCGCTATTTGTCTCTTGCCTCCTGGAGTTTTCTTTCAGGTGAGTGAATTTGGCCAGCTAGTTATCTACCCTCCTGCCATGCTGCGTAGACTCCTCTCTCCCTTCTCCCCAGCCCCCTGCCCCGGGACCTCTCTGGTCTACAATTCGATATAGACAGTCACCCCCACTCCCCCAAAGGTAAGGTCTTGCTCTAGCTCAGGCTGATCTTGAACTCACAGCGAACCTCTTAACTCTGCCTCCTGAGAGCTGGTATTAAAGGCGTGCACCACCACGCCCGGCCTCTCTATAAACAGTTCTGACACTGGCCCTGGACAGGCGGCCCAGACGAAGCAAGCTGTCTGGGGTGACCTGCACTGCGCTGGGGGGCGGTGTTCCTGGGAACAAGTGTTTGAAAGCAAAATAGAAATTAGGACAGCATCTTAGAAGGGGACAAAAGAAGAAGGAGCAAATAGGCCTGGGGGAATATTGAGGGATGCAGAATTGACAGGAGGGGCGAAGGTTTTTTTAAAAAATTTTTTTTTGTTCATTTTTATTTATTTGCTTGAGAGTGACAGAGAGAGAAAGAGGAAGAGAGAGAGAGAGAGAGAGAGAGAGAGAGAGAGAGGGAGAGAATGGGCACTCCAGGGCTTCCAGCCACTGCAAAAGAACTCCAGACACGTGCGCCCCCTTGTGCATCTGGTTAACGTGGGTCCTGGGTAACAGAGCCTCGAACCGGGGTCCTTAGGCTTCACAGGCAAGCGCTTAACCGCTAAGCCATCTCTCCAGCCCGGGAGAAGGTTTTAAGTCAAGTCACAGAGGGCTTTCTCAGAAGGAACATCCTGGCCAAGAGGGTGCCAGCAAGGGCATCCAGGGTGGGCAAAGGTATGCGCTTGAAGGGCACAGCAGGGCAGAGGCTGGAGGGGGGACAGGGAGAGCCAGGAAGTCAGAGGGTTTACAGGAGGGTAGGGGGAGAGGGAATAGAGGGAGGGTGGAGTTGAGGGGAGAAGTCAAGGACCCGGGAGCCATTTGGGCTCCTGCTTGGTCTGAAGTCCGTGCCATTGGGCTATTTGGGGCACAGTGCAGTCCTCACATACTTGGCTGTGAAAGTTCACCCTGGCTGTCCAGCTGAGAACAAGTTGGGGGGGGGCAGGGCATGGAGATTGGCCTAGTCCCCTGAAAGCAGCCTCAAGTGAGAGGCACCCATGAGGTGGGGGAAGGAAGCAAGCCAGCAGAGTGGCCAGGCGGGACTCTGCACGCATGGCTGGGGAGAGCTGGCCCCTCCCCCTGCACTCTGACCATAAAGGCCATCACTGCTTCAGCCCGGGTCTGTATTTATTTGTCTCTTCGCAGTGAATAGTTTACTTCCCGGTCTATAACAGGCACCCACCATCCTTGTCATGAGCTCACAGGCCCGAAGAAAGAACGCCAGGAATTTCCCAGTGGGACAAGGGCCCATGGCAGCCAGCCCCACAGGCAGGCATCTCGGTCCAGCCCCCTCACCCCTGCCAGCTCAGCACCCCGAGGCTCAGCGCCAGAGCCAGCCCTGCGGGAGGCCCTGCTAGCCCCGTAGGAGCAGATTCTGGGCCCAGCCATTCACCCTTGCCTTCGCAACTGTCTCTAGGAAGGTCCCTCCCTCGTGGGCATTCAGCTAAACGGTCTGCCCTGTGGCAGGACAAGACCCAGTGAAGAGAGAGAGAGAAGGCAGCAGGTAGAAACAGGGGTGCCCCCCAGGGATGGATCTTCTCATCTCTGCTGCGCGACCATGGAAAATCACCCTCGCACGCCTTTAATCCCCAGCACTCAGGAGGCAGAGGTAGGAGGATCGCCGTGAGTTCGAGGCCACCCTGAGACTCCATAGTGAATTCCAGGTCAGCCTGGGCTAAAAAAAAAATAAATCAACCATTTCATCCCTCTGTCCCATGTGCCTTACAGTTGTAAAACAGCCTTAGGGGTGCAGGGTCCCAGCTTAAGTTAGCTTTCACAGTCCTCCCGGGGTTCCAGATGAAAGTGTCAGTTGAGTGACCCTCTTTGTCCCAAGCAGAACACAAAGTCCATGCAGGAAGGAGAGGGGTGACCATGGTCACGAGGTCCTGGTGATCTCCATCAATCTCTGAAGGGACACTGGACCTCAGAGGCCACCGGCTCTGAAGCCACCCCTCTCTTGTCCTCTCACGGTCCCTCATGCTGCCTCCTGCACAGGCCATGGGATCCTCCTTTAGATTGACACTCAAGGCTCTGACAAGTGGCCGTGGCCAGCTTGGTCCCACCGTCCCACATTGCCCCTCCTCCAGGTCTCCGCTTGGCCTTCCTGCAGCCCAGGTGACCTGTCCTCCACTCTCTCCTGATTCCTACATTTATTTGCGAGACCAAGAAAGACACACTGAGAGGAAGAGAGAGATGTACCAGGGCCTCTTGCCCCTGCAGATGAGCTCCGGATGTGTGTGTACACCACTCCGTGCATCTGACTTGACGTGGTGACTGGGGAACTGAATCCAGCCAGCAGGCTTTCCAGGCCAAATGCCTTTAACCACTGAGCCATCTCCTCAAGCCCCCTGTCATCCTTTGAGTACAACTGCAAAAACTTCCTATCTGCCTTACTGATGAGAGCCCTCAGCCTCCTTCTTGTGGCTCACGGCGCCCAGGCCCCATACCAGTAAGCGCGTCCCTCTCCCCAGGGTGGTCCTCAATAGGTCCACTGTGTAGCTAGCAGCCTCAGACAGTTGGCTGTGCCTGGCCCCTGGTTTCTGAATCATCATTTGGCCCAGAAGTAGCCTCTGTCCTCCATCTGCAATATCCAAACACCCCTTGGTCAACTCTTGCCCAGTTCCTGGCCTGGCCCCTGCAACTTGGAAAATGTCTGCTAAAAAGACACTTGTCAGCAGGGCGTGGTGGGTGGCGCACGCCTTTAATCCCAGCACTCTGGAGGCAGAGGTAGGAGGATCACCGTGAGTTCGAAGCCACCCTGAGACTACATAATGAGTTCTAAGTCAGCCTGGGCTAGAGCAAGCTTACCTCAAAAAAGGTCAAGTGCTGGCCTAGCTAGCATGCATGAGGCCCTGGATTCAACCACCACTGCATAAAACCAGCCTAGTAGTGCATGTCCGTAATCCAGGCACTCCAGAAGTAGAGGTGGGAGGATCAGAAGTTTGAGGTCAGCTTTGGCTACACAGTAAGTTCAAGGTCAGCCTGGGGTGAGACACGTGAGGGTCTCAATGGCTGTCAGTGGTTAGAGAAATGGTTCAGCGGGTAAAGTGCTCATCTGGCAAGCTCCATCCTTAGTACACACGTAGAAAAGCCCGGTGTGGTGGTACACACCTGTCAGGCCAGGTACTCAGGAGGTTGAGGCAGAAGGAGTTACATACCTGGGCCTCAGTGTGACACTTTGTTACAGAAGAAGGAAAGAAAGAATGGGAGGAAGGGATGGAGGGAAGGAAGAGGGGAAAAGAAACTCATTGACAATGATCTATAATGATTGTGCTTGAAAACAGTGCCTCTCCCTCTCCTCCTCCCCCCCACCCCCCAAAAAAAAAATCTCAGGGAGGCTGAGGTAGGAGGATCACTGTGAGTTTGAGGCCAGCCTGGGCTACAGAGTGGGTTCCAGGTCAGCCTTGGCTAGAGCAAGACCCTACCTTGAAAACAAACAAAAATTTCTCAGAATTTTTTAAGCAGCTTCATGGTTTGAGGCCACATTCATAACTGTCGTGGGCCACATGCAGGCTGCAGGTTGGACAGGCCCTGGAGCAGGGGCTCCAGCCCAGTGGGAAGCTGTTTAAAGGAAGTGGTCGCCTGTGATCACGCTGAGACGCACTGACCAGAGTGCTCTCGCTCTGTCTCTTGGCACTGGGCTCAGCGGGCTTTGTGTGGCTAGGGCTTGGCACACTTGTTCTAGCTCCCAAATCTACATAGCAAACATTTGTAGAAGCAGGAGATCTGAAGATTCCCCTTGAGAAACCCTGCCATCTTGCCCAGGGTGGCCTGGGTGCTATGCTGGGCACTGAGTCATTCTGTCCTGTCCCGTGGGGCTGAGGATATCACCTGCCCATCCAGCAGCCAGCTGCCTTCCAGGAGAGCAGGTGCTGTCCAGGAGGGGGGACTTTCTCCTGGAGGGACCCTCTCTTTTCCCAACCAGCTATAGCCCTGGTCTGGGAGACACCCCCCACCCCCCGACACACACACACCAGCAAGCTAGATTCTGACCCAGTAGGCCGAGGCCTGGGATCCTGAGACAAATTTCAGACGCAAGCTGGCTGGGAGCTCCAGTGTGATGGTACTCTGCAGTGCAGCTAAATGAGAAACCAAGCATCCACAGTAATACACTCGAACCCAAGCCGAGTCACTGTTCGCCTGGTCCTGCCACAGTGCCCAACCCACAGAAAAAGAGCTGCGTGGGCTGGAGGGACGGCTTGGCAGTTAAGGTGCTTGCCTGCAAAGCCAAAGAACCCAGGTTCCATTCCCCAGGAACCTCGTAAGCCAGATGCACAAGGTGGCGCATGCGTCTGGAGTTTGTTTGCAGGGCTGAAGACCCTGGCCTGCCCATTCTCTCTCTCTCTCTCATAAATACATAAAAATTAAGAAAGAAAAAGAGCTATGTGCCCTTGGGGACCAGGTGCCTGCTCTGTTTGCCTGTCCTATCCGCTCTCCACTCCCGTGCTCACCATCACCCGGCCACCCCACCCTTTCTGACTGCTGCTCATCCTGCAGAGCTTTTGTGGGGGCCCTTCCGCTTACTGGATGCTTCGTCTCCCCCCGCCCCGCCCTGAGCAGGCATGTTGCCTTGCCTCCCCTCTGTTCCCAAGTGACAGCCCCTCAGCCCAGCATGCTCAGTACTTGAGGGATTTCCTTTACGGGGAATGTCACATCACTACCCCAAGGCATCTCACACCACGATTCCCCTCCCAGGCACCGAGCTCCAGAGAAGGCACCAAATGTCTGGTGGCTGTCCCCACCACCAGGCACGTAACAGGTGTTTGACAAGTTCAATAGGTGCTGTTGGAATGTGTGTGAGAAGGCAAATTCGGCCGGGGATGGGGTGGGGGGGGGCTTGTGGGTCTCCAAAATATAGCCCAGAGTCCTTGCAGATGGGCTACAATTACTTTCTACTGGGCTTTTTTTTTTTCCTTTTTCTTTCTTTCTTTTCTATTTCTTTTTCTTTCTTCCTTTTTCTTTTTTTTAAACGTCTGTTGTAAGAATCCATAGTAATCTCTCAGCTTTGTTTGAATGAATGAGCCAGGCCTGATTCTTTGGTGTTAATGTTCTCTGAAGTTTGGTTCCAAGAGAAATAAAAGAAAAACACTGTGTACTCCACCCCAACCGCCCCCCCCCCCAATTTCACTCACCCTCCACCAAAGAAAGGCCCAAGGGAGTATCTTGGAGTTTGGGGGTGAGTCAAAAGCAGAGGGGGGGGAAAAGTAGAGCCGGCCCTGGCCCCCTTTGAGGGCTGCCTGTGCCCTGTGTGTTTGTAGTGTGGGCAGCACAGCCTGCCAGATGTTCCCCACAAGGACTGCCACTTCAAACGACCTGCCCCCCCCCGCACCCCGCCCAGTACCTGGCCGTCTTTGTGTGTTTCAAAGGTAGCTGAACTTTCCCTGTAATCACTGGGGCCCAACTTGCCTTTAATGGACCATCAGGGGACCTGGTAAGGAGAGTTCTGATCATTACTGAGTTCTGTCGCCCAGGAACCCACCTGCAGGGGCCCGCGGGGCAGTCACCTGCAGTGCCAAGGAAGCCAGGACCCTGTCCATCAGCAGCCCCAGCCTAGAGAACAAAGTCCTGGCTGTGAGGGCCCTAGGTGTCTAGCCACAGATTCATTCTGCCCAGGAGTCCCAACCCTGTGGCCACCAGTCAGGTGTCTCCTCTCAAGATTGGCAGGGCCTGTCTTCTAGCCCTGCTTGGAAGTCCAGGCACTTTTCCCGACAGTAACACACTGGGTAAATGCACCCTAGGTTGAATCACGTCCCCCAGGATCTGTGTCCACCTGGAACCTCAGAAGGTGATGTTTGAAGAACAGGCGTGGAGACGCACCTCGGCAATCCCAGCATTCAGGCAGCTAAGGCAGGACTGCCCTGAGTTCTAACCCCCCTGGGCTACACAGTGAGCTTACTTTATGTTGTTTTTATTTATGTATTTTGAGACAGGGTTTTACTGTGTAGTCCAGGGTGGCCTAGAACTTAGAAATCCCACATTTGAGGCTAGCCTGAGTTACATAGTGAGTTTGAGGTCAGCCTGGGTTACAGAGTGAAAACCTGTCTCAGAAAACAAAAGGGATCTTAGAACCAAGATGTAAGTAAAGTAAGAAATATGTGCGCTGGAGATTGCCCAGTGGGTAAAGACCCGAGTTGGATCTCCAGCAACCATGTAGACAGTCTGGAGCATAGTAGTGGATGCCTGTAATCTGAGTGCTGGGGAGGCAGAGGCAGGAGGATCCTTGGAGCTCTCTAGCTAGCTACTTGTGAACTCTAGGCCAACAAGAGACTCGGTTTCAAAAGAAATGAACAGAGATGGGGAGATGGCTCAACAATTAAAGGTGCTTGCTCACAAAGCCTACCTGGTGCTCATTTCTCTCTCTCTCTTTCTCATAAATAAATAAGCAAGCAGAGAGGAAGGAAGGAAGAGAGGGAGGGAGGGAGGGAAGGAAAGAGGGAGAGAAAGAAAGAAAAAGAAAGAAAGAGTGTGCTGGCATGATGATGCACTCCTTTAATTCCAGCACTTAGGAGGCAGAGGTAGAAGGATCACCATGAGTTCAAGGCTATCCTGAAACTACATTGTGAATTCCAGGTCAGCCTGGACTGGAGTGAGAACCTACAGAACGAAAGAAAGAAAGAAAGAAAGAAAGAAAGAAAGAAAGAAAGAAAGAAAGAAAGAAAGAAAGAAAGAGGGAAAGAAGAAAGAGAGAAGGGAGGGAGGGAAGAAGGAAGGAAGGAAGGAAGGAAGGAAGGAAGGAAGGAAGGAAGGAAGGAAGGAAGGAAGACCCACAAAGATATTTTTCACAAAGGTCTCCAGAGCCAGGCATGGTGGCTCACACTGATAATCCCAGCACTTGGGAGTCACTAGGAGGCTCATGGTGAGTTCAAGGCCAGCTGGGACCTGCAGGGTCTCTTCGTTCAGTCCTTCCTTCCTCCCTCATCTGCCACTGGTTTACTGACACTTACGGGGGGCACGGCAGGCAACAAGGGTGGCTGCTTGGGTTTCTTCCTCTGTCACTTTTGAGCTGAGTCTCATGTGTCATGCCTTCCACGTAGAGCCAAGAGCCATCCTCCCACTGTGCAGCCCTGAAGAAGAACCTTCCAGAACCAGGCCTACTTGAAAGATAAACAACTGAGACCCCAGAGGCCCAGCCTCCAGCTCCTTCAGCCCCTCAGGATGATATGCAAGGACTCCCCAAAGCAGAGAGCACCTAATCAGGGAGAAGACTGCTTTCTAGGTGGGGTCCCCCTTTCCTCTCCATTGACTGTCCCTTCTACCTCCTGTCCCCCTTCTTTTCTTGTCCCCAATGACCTTCTCCCTTCCTTTGGGTAGAAAACCCTTATTTGCTGGGCTTCCAATGGAGTTCAGAGGTAGAACCCTTGCTTAGCATGTGTGAGGGCCTGGCTTCTGTCCCCAGCAGAAAGTGACAGCCAGGTGTGGTGGTCCCTAGCTGTAACGCAAGGACTCTAGATGCTAAGGCACAGGGATCACCTTGAGTTTGAGAACGGCCTGACCTACATAGTAAGACCCTGTCTCGCAACATCAAAAAATAAATGAAAGAGAAACAAGAAAGGAGGGAGGGAAGAAGGAAAGAAGGAAGGAAGGAAGGAAGGAAGGAAGGAAGGAAGGAAGGAAGGAAGGAAGGAAGGAAGGAACCCTTGTTTTTGGGACCCTGGCTTCTTTGTGGTTAGGTGGCAAATCAGCGTCCTCTCCTGCCTGTCAAGTTGATTCCTTGCATTCCCCTGCTCAGGGATTGGTTCAGAGATGACATGGAACCCAAGTTGGTCCAATCTCAGACTATATAGGACTTGGGAAGGGGCTCTCTAGCTCACCATTAAGGGCATAAGGGCCCCAATCTTGTCAGCCCTAGAGGATCATGGGAATGGACTCAGTCTAGAAGAGGCAGGACCAAGAGCTAGAGAGAGAAAGTAAGTCTTGTCCTGGGAGCTCCCGGACCGAAGTGGACCTGAAGTTGCCATTACCTCTGGCTTTTTTTTTTTTTTTTTTTTTTTTTTTGGAGTAAGGGTCTCACCATAGCCTAGGCTGATCTGGAACCACTGGTTGCCTTGAGCTCATGGAGATCCTACTACCTCTGCCTCC
Organism: Jaculus jaculus; assembly: GCF_020740685.1. NCBI lineage: Eukaryota > Metazoa > Chordata > Mammalia > Rodentia > Dipodidae > Jaculus > Jaculus jaculus. The sequence goes on from NC_059102.1 coordinate 158,154,720, forward strand.
CAAGTGTGAGGATTCAAGGTGTGCGCCACCACGCCTGGCTTACCTTTGGCTTTTTAGCTTCTTGAGTCTTTAATCAGTCCTTCCACTTGTCTCAAATAGCCTCGGTTGACTTTTTTTAAAAAAAATTATTTATTTATTTATTTGAGAGCGACAGAGAGAGAAAGAGGCAGAGGGAGAGAGAAAGAGAGAGAGAATGGGCGCGCCAGGGCCTCCAGCCACTGCAAACTAACTCCATTCGCATGCGACCCCTTGTGCATCTGGCTAATGTGGGTCCTGGGGAACCGAGCCTCGAACCGGGGTCCTTAGGCTTCACAGGCAAGCGCTTAACCGCTAAGCCACCTCCTCTCCAGCCCTGGGGTGACTTTTGTTTTCCCTAAACCTGAGACGATCCTGATTTACCCTCAACAGTGGCCATGAGGCCATAACGTCTCCTGAAAAAGCAGTTGTATCAGCCACTGCTCTCATGGCTGCGACCAAACACCTGACAAGAAGCAATGTCGGGGAGGAAAGGTTGATCCTGGTCACTGTTTGAGGGGATTCAGCCCATCATGGGGAGGAGGGCGTGCTGGCGGGTGGCCCAGTGGTGGCAGGAGCATGTGGAGACTGCTTGGTCATGTCTCGGTGGAACAGGGAGCGGGGGTGGGGGGGGGGACTATCAACCTCAAGGCCGCTCCCCTCCCCCAGCGGCCCTCTTTCTGCAGTGCGGCCTGGCCTCCGAAGGTTCTGCAAGCTCTTATAGCTTTGCCAGCTGGGACCAGGGGCACGAGCATGTGAGCCTGTGGAGGACGCGTCATATCCAAACCACGAGTCATCATTCCCAGCCTCCATTCCCGGGACACCGTCTCCTTTCTCATGAGAAGTCACTGTCACAGGGTTAGAGGACTGGAGGCTTAGCCTGGTGTGGTGGCGCATGCCTTTAACCCCAACACTCAGGAGGCTGAGGTAGGAGGATTGCCGTGAGTTGGAGGCCAGCCTGGGACTACAGAGTGAGTTCCAGGTCAGCCTGAGTTAGAGTGAGATGACTTATCAGTTAAGGCATTTGCCTACAAAGCCAGAGGACCCAGGTTCAACTCCCCAGGACCCACATAAGCCAGGTGCACAAGGTGGCGCATGTGTCTGGACTTTTTCTGCAGCGGCTGGAGGCCCTGATGTGCTCTTTCTCTCTCTCTTTCTCTCTCTGCCTCTCTCTTTCTCTCTCCCTCTCATTCTCAAATAAATAAATAAAAATAAAATATTTTTAAAAAATTGGGGCTGGAGAGATAGCTTAGTAGTTAAGACATTTGCCTGCAAAGCCAAAGATCTGGTTTCAATTCTCCAAGACCCACATAAGCCAGATGCACAAGAGGGGTGCATTTATCTGGAGTTCCTGTGAAGTGGCTGGAGGCCCTGGCATGCCCATTCTCTCTCTCTCTCCCCCTCTTTCTCTCTCTCAAATAAATAAATAAAATATTTTTTTAAAAAGACTGGAGGTTTGGAGCCACATGGCTCTGTAAATGGAGCCGTCAATGCGATGTGGAACCACCATCCACCTGCGTCTCAGGGCTCTCAGTGGCTACAGGCCCTTCCAGACCCACATGGATACAGACAGAACTTGAAGTGATGACCTAATTTGTTGCTTCAAGCTCCTATGATTTTGGGGTGCTTGCTACTACAACATAGTCCTGCCAATGGCAACCCCTTTGGGTGGAGAAGCAGTGGGTGGCAGAGGTGTCGTTGGATCTGCCAACATGAGAAGGTGACACTGGCTACGGCCATCTTGTTTTCCAGGGAGATGGGTTGAGGTCCTTAGCAGACCTGGAATAAGGAGACAAGTGAAGACGTCCTTGCTGGATGCCCTCCCTGGGGAGGGAGGTGATCCCCAGGGAGGGTGACAGGAGAATCAGCAGGGCCCAGCACAGACTGAGAACGTACCACGGTCACTGGTCTTTGAAATCCTGAGCTGCAGCCACCAGAGGAGCCATGAAGTCCTCATTCTTCATCTGCTGGCAGTACCCATGCTGGAAGGCTGCTCTCTTCCTCCCCCTCTTCCCTTCCTCCCCATTCCCTCTGTCCCTCCCTCTCTCCTTCCTTTTTTCCCTCTCTCCCTCTCTCTGTGTCCCAAATCACTTCCCTTTTCCTAATGGACAGTTAATGTTTACAGAGTTACCAGTGGGATGGACCAGATCTTGAGCCTCTGCAGAAGGTCCCCAAAGGACTGCTTGTCACAGTAGTGTCCCCGGCCCGATGCCCCTGTGCCTATGGAGGAAAATCCACAGTCAGGGCCCAGGCACCAGCTGCTTGCCAGGAAAGTCCCAGGCCTCCCATCCCCATCAAGTGCCTGCCCTGATTGTGGCCACTTGTGCAAAACGATGACACAGGACGGTGTCTGGGGAAGGAGGTCCTCGGTGTCACAGAGTTTCCTCCCGGGGTCCTTGTTGGTGTCCGTGGAAGCAGGACACTGTGCAGGGTGCTTACATGAGACCTGAAGATTGAACACCTAAGCCCGATGCCCAGGCAGGAGTCCTCACATTCTGGAACCCAGAATCAAGCACTCCCGGGCAGAAGCTGCTGGCCATGCCCCTCGCCACGGCTCCATGTCCCTGGTCTTGTGAAGTGGCAGGCCCTCCACCTTTGCTCTCCATCTGGTCACCACTTACTTGCTCGCTGGGTGACCTATAATAATGTCCTGACCTCTCTGAGCCTCAGTTTCCTTATCTGTAAAATAGACGCAAATTACTCCTGCCTCATGAGTTCTGGAAGATTCAGTAGTTGGTCTCCATGGCCTGCAACCTAGAAGGCCTACACAGGGGACCAGTGACAGATGTGGCCCACTACTCCTAAGGTGGCTTTGAGGTGGTTGCCAGAGTGACAGAAAACCCCCCCAAGAGTCACAATTAGCAAGGTTCCCCATAAGCTTCAGTGGCTGGCCCTGGCTCCCCAACAATGACATTATTTATTTATTTTAAAAAGACAAAAAAAAAAAGAAAGAAAGAAAGCCGAGCGTGGTGGGGCATGCCTTTAATCCCAGCACTCTGGAGGCAGAGGTAGGAGGATCACAGTGAGTTCGAGACAACCCTGAGACTCCATAGTGAATTCCAGGTCAAGCCTGGGCTACAGTGAGACCCTACTTTGAAAAATTTAAAGAGAGAGAGAGGGAGAGAGAGAGAGAGAGAAAGTAAGAGGCACATAGAAAGAGAGAGAGGGAGAGAGTAGGTACACCAGGGCCTCTAGCCACTGCAAACAAACTGCAGATACATGAGCCTCCTGGCCACCTGGCTTCCATAGTTATGGATACTGGGGAATCAAACTTGTTCTTTAGGCTTCACAGCCAAGTGCCTTAACTACTAAGCAATCTCCCTAGCCCAATTTTTTAAAAAATTTATTTGCCAGGAGAGAGAGAGAAAAAAAATGGCCTTTTGCCACTGCAAACAAACTCCAGATGTGTGTGTCACTTAGTGCATCTGGCTTAACATGGGTACTGGGGAATTGAACCCAGGCCAATAGGCTTTGCAAACAAGTGTGACTTTAACCACTGAGCTATCTCCCCAGCTCCAGTCTTCACTTTATTTTCATTTTCTTTTTTGAGGTAGCGTCTTACTCTAGCCCAGGCTGATCTGGAATTCACTGTCTCAGGTGTCACAGGTCTCAGGTTGGCCTCAAAATCACAACGATCCTCCTACCTTTGCCTGCCAAATGCTGGGATTAAAGGTATGTGCCACCAAGCCTGGCTCAGTCTGACTTTTATTTTTTTAACTTAAAATTTTTTGGCTTTTTTTTTCTTCATTTTTTTTATTATTGACAGCTTCCATAATTGTAGACAATAACACATGGTAACCCCCCTCACTCCACTTTCCCCTTTGAAATGCCACTCTCCATCATATCCCCTCCCCATCTCAATCAGTCTCTCTTTTATTTTGATGTCATGATCTTTTCCTCCTATTATGATGGTCTTGTGTAGGTAGTGTCAGGCACTGTGAGGTCATGGATATCCAGGCCATTTTGTGTCTGGAGGAACATGTTGTAAGGAGTCCTACCCTTCCTTTGGCTCTTACATTCTTTCTGCCACCTCTTCCTCAATGGACCCTGAGCCTTGGAAGGTGTGATAGAAATGTTTCAATATTGAGCACTCCTCTGTCACTTCTTCTCAGCACCATGGTGCCTTCTGAGTCATTCCAGAGGTCATCATGATCTGAAAAGAAACTTCTCTAATCAAAAGTGAGAGTAACATTAATATATGGGTATGAACATTAACAGAAGGGCTTACTGGGCAGTTTGGTGAGCATAGTATATACATTTACCCAGACAGCAGCAGTCAGTCTGACACTTTTAACATAAGACTCTTTAATAGGCAGCCCCAAGATCCTGCCCTTTGAAGAGGGTCTGAGTGGTAATTGGGGGTACTGCAAGCAGCCCCCAGGTAGGAAGCCCCGAGGAAATAATTGAATTAGCTTGGAAACCAATCACTGTCAATCAGGACGCAGAGAAGTTCCCGTGGCCGCTAGAGCAGGGGAGGGGGCAGGGCCACCCCACTGCCCCCTGAGGCCTGGGCCGGGGAGTACTAGGATCCCCACAGGCGTCCTTCCCCATCCAGTGGTCAGCACTAGAGGCCCCCGCATAGCTGAAGCATGGGTGCAGTGAACACGGTAGGTACCCTCTGTACCACACAGAGGCAGAGGCGACGAGGTGGGCTTTCCCCAGGGCCTTGGGGCAGACGATTTGACCCCAGTGGTCTCCCCTGCTCATTGGGTCATGTTGCTCTGAGGTGACCAAGACCAACTGACCTGGCATGCTCCTAGCTTTAGCGAAGGCTGGCTTGTGCTTTTGCACGCACAGGGGGAGCCCATGTGGCTCAGGTCTGGAAGGCACAGGACACCCTACCTGGTGGGATCCCAGAATCCTCCACTCATGACTGTGGTAGTCCAGGGGTTCGTACATGTGCTGTGCTCCGCACCCTCCCTTGGGTGGGTGAGGAAGCTGAGGGGCTACCAGGGACAAGGGGACCTTATCGCTGGCCTCTTGCCCTGATGCTGTGTCCACCCTGCCTGGCCACTGTAGACAGCAGTGGCTCTGTAGATTTATTTTATTTTATTTATTTATTTGAGAGCAACAGACAGAGAAAGAGGCAGAGCGAGAGAATGGGCACCCCAGGGCCTCCAACCACTGCAAACGAGCTTCAGACGCGTGCGCCCCCTTGTGCATCTGGCTAACATGGTTCCTGGGGAATCCAGGCTCGAACCGTGGACCTCAGGCTTCACAGACAAGCGCTTAACCACTAATCCGTCTCTCCAGCCCCAGCTCTGTTTTTTTTTTTTTTTTTTATCTGCGGACAGGCACAGAGTGAGGTACCTGAAGGGCAGCAGGTGACAAGGGGCATCTGGCATGTAAGTCATCACAGCCCACTGAGGGAGGATGCAGGGGTGCCACCCGAGCTTACCTGTCCATGGTGGAGGCATGACTAAAGAATGGAAGGCGCCCAAGAGACAGGTCCTTGAGAGGGCTGTGTCGGGCCAGGTGCTTGGGTTGGTCTGGAGGAGCCATAAGGCTCCCCAGACAGTGGCCTGCTTGCGGGTGATTTGTGTTTTCCTAAGACTTCTGTGGTCACTATGTTATGATGTAGTGAAGAAAGCCCAACGGCCCCCCAAGGGCTTAGCTTGGTGCTCAGGCCCAGTGCCAGCCTCTCGAGGGGCCGAGGCTTACCCCACACACTACCTCTTTCTGCAGCACGAACTTGGGAAGGGATTTCCCTAAACTACACCGTCCTGGCTTTAGAACCTTCTAGAAGATTTGTTCCCATCCCACTGGATACCTAGGATTGCTCAACCGTTACTTCAGCTTCCTATGTCACCGTTGATCTCCCACCCTGGGGCTCCTGACCAGTCCCCAATGCACACGGAGACAACCTTACACAGTGTCCCCACAGCACGCCACGATCCCAAGAGGGAAACTTCTCTGACCTTCCCTGAAACCTGTGCCAACAATGACCACTCACCTGCCGACTGATGGGGTGATGCCACGTGACAGTGCCCTGGCAGACAGAGGATGTGCAGGAGCACCAAGGTCCCACCTGCAGGTGGTCATCTTGGATCGATGTCCAGGGCACAAAAGACCCAGGCTGGTCCTGTCCAGGCCCCAAGTCCTTAGCATGGAGCTAGAATGAGCTCTGGACTGTCAGAAGCCACCAGGTTTGAGAACATGCCACCGTGGGGTCCTTTGCATACGTCTGTTTACTTGCCGTTTGCATCTTCCTAGTCCTCTCCTCAGCCCGCCATCCACGCACACGCCTGCTCCCTGCCAAGTCCTCGTCCCGTTGGACATGGACATTTTCTTCACTCTGACTGTTAAATGGAGATCCAGGAGCTGAGCATGTGGTGAGGCACTTAGCTCATAGCAAACCTCAAGAGATGTCACCATGGGGATCCTAGTGGCCTTGAGGGTTCCTGCCAGAGGAGAGGTCCCAGGCTCCAGGCTCCCAGATGTCAGGAAAGAAGCCATGCCCTCCACCCAGCTGGCGGGCAGAACCTCTGACCACGAGGACGGCGGGGACTGCGGCTGTGTCTCACCTGTCCCCTCGCTCACCTTCCGCTTCTCTGACTCTCAAATGGTCCCTTAATTGGCCATTTGGCCCTAAATTAGGAACGATTAGGATCAGGCCCCAAGGAACTCTGTGATGGCAGCCGAGGGTCTGAAGCCCCTTGTTGGAGTCCAGGGGGTTCCTCCGACGTGGTCACATAAAGGTCAGCCCACTGGCCTGGTTTGTGTGTTCAGGTGACCTTTGACCTCAGCTTATAAACCTGACCCTGGTGATTCAGGCTGGAGGGACTCAGAGCAATGGCCCACTGGGCAGTGCCCAGAGATGCAGCGTGACCTCCTGGGCCTCCGTGGCCAGAGCTCCATCCGGCGCCATTGGCTTCCATGGTCTGATGTACAAAAGCCAGAGGTGGCACACGGGCACTAGGCTTAGCGTCTGGGGCATACTGCCATCTCCTGCCTGCCACTCAGACCTGAGAAAGCAAGCTCACAGGCTGTCTCCTAGACGATGGGTGTTTCGTTTGGTCTCTGCGCGGTGACGCGTGGCTCCCAGGTCCCATATGGTTTGCTCTCTCCCACCAGCAGGCTGGCCTGACATCCCAGACTGCAAAAGCCTTGTTGGGCTCAACTAACCCAGGGAACTTCTGAAGTCTCTCTCCCCTGTGTGTCTTGAACATGTGTGCAAGATTGTGCATGCACTCATGGAATGGGCGCTCGTCTCTGGGCAGCCGTTATCCGGGTGTGCACGTACGTACACGTGGGTAAGATCCTGCCCACCAGTCTGGGCAGGCCATGTACAGCTGGGCAGGTGGTGACCTGAACAAAGGCTCTTGGCTTCCATCCAGCCTTCCTGCTGCCCGCCACACACTGTGTGCCCAGTGTTAGGGACACTACAGGAATGGGTAGGGTAGCAGGTGCCAGGCAATCCCTAGGTCCTGCCAGCTCTCTGCTTCAAGATGATATCCATTGCTCTCTAAGACCCATTTCCCCACTCCTCATATCTGCTTCTCAGCCGAGGACCCCCGCCCCTTCTCTTACCTATCAGGGTGAATTTGGGGCTTTCAGTTCCCCCACTATCCCATCCGGTTTTTTAAAATTATTTTAGAGAGAGAGAGAACGAGCACACATGGGCCTCCAAATGAACCATACACACGTGTGTCACCTTATGCATCTGGCTTATGTGGGTACTGGGAAATAGAACCTGGGTCTTTAGGCTTCACAGGCAAATTCCTTAACCATTAAGCCATCTCTCTAGCATCCCCCATCCAGTTTGGAACCTCCCACTATGGGAGGCACCATTCTGGGCTATCTCTGTTCCCCAGGAAGGAATCAGGACAGGCCAGCACAGGTCACACACAGGGCCCATGCCATGTCCAGTGCTAGGCTGACCCAACACAACTGAGTTAGACTGTCGGAGGGTCTGCTCTGTCCTTCCCTGAGCAGGAGGTGACCGGTGGCTGACACTAGCCCCAAATGAGTTGATCACCACAGAAAATAGCCACTAGCCCCCCACCCACAAAGAAGTGGCCATGCATCCCATAGTTGGTCCAGGCGGAACACTTAACTTGAGATTCCTCCAATGCCTCAACCAGCAGACCTGGTGGCTGGCGTCTGTCATCCTGGCTGCTTGTTGACTGAGGCAGGAGGATCGTAAGTTCAAGGCCTGCCTGGGTAAGTTAGGGAGATCTGGTCTCAAAATAAAATAAAAATGAAAAGAGGACTGGAGAGATGGCTTAGCAGTTAAGGCACATGCCTGCAAAGCATAACGACCCAGGTTCAATTCTCCAGGTCCCACGTAAGCCAGATGCACATGGTGGTGCATGCGTTTGGAATTCATTTGCAGAGGCTAGAGGCCCTGGCACACCCATTTTCTCTTTCTCTCTCTGTCTCTAATAAATAAATAAATAAAATCTTTAAAAAATAAAAAGAGGGCTGGGGAGGCAGCTTATGGTAGAGTACTTGCCAAACAAATACAAGGCCCTGGGGTCAATTCTCAGCACCAAAAAACTTCACACACATACACACACTCACACACACACACACACAAACTGAAAAAGCCAGATGTGGTGGTGGCACATGCCTTTAATCCCAGCACTCGGGAGGCAGAGGTAGGTGGATTGCCATGAGTTTGAGGCCACCCTGAGACTACATAGTGAATTCCAGGTCAGCCTGAGCCAGAGTCCCTATGTCAAAACAACAACAACAACAACAAAAATTAAAAGCCTGTAAAGAAACCCATCTTCTAAAGGAGGAGGTGTGTCACCCAGCCATGTCACCTAGAGCTCCCCTGTAGGTTCCCACAGCAGGAAGAGCCCATAGGTCAGCTTTACTTTGGACCTCAGTTTCCCATCAGAAATACAGGACCCTTCCCTTTCTAATGGGCTCAGAAATCCCCTTTACTTCCCGACCCCAGGACTCTGCACACAGTAGGGGCGTGAATGGTCAGGGGCACTCTTAGGCCACAGCCTGCATGGGACAGCCGGTGCGGGGGTCTCTGTGGCCAGCACAGGTGGAGTGGGCAGGTGTCAGCCAGCGCCTGATCGGTTCCCTCCCAGCGCCAACTCCTGGTGTCAGATGAGCACCTGGAAGGTGCCTGCCCTGATGTGGCCCCTCTGATGTGTTTGCTCTGAAATCTAAATCCCCCAGCTGCAGGCAGGGGGGTGGAGGGGGTGGCTCAGGCCCTGGGGGAGGCCAGCACCCAGCTCCAGCCTGTTCTGCTGGGTTGGATTCAATCCAGGTCCCCAGGTCCTAGCGTGGTTCTGCAGAACTCCACACCTCGGGGAGAGTAACGGCCCTCCGTTAATGGGCTCTCTGTGGACTCCAGTGGCCTCCCCCGTCTGGGCAGCTTCTGGACTTCTAAACCCTCTCTAGGGTGCAATTCTATGACCTCCAGAGGGCTTTACAACCTGCCTGTAGCACCGAGGAGGAGAGAACAGGCCCCAGGACAGCCCCAGAGCCCCAGTGGCCCAGCCATTTGGCCCCCAGGTCAGGACATCGCCTTGCTTGGCTGCCCCGCTCAGCTCATCCACAGAGCAAATCACCTCAGCTCAGGCCAGTCCCTCCTTCCATGAGCTGCAGGCCTCTAGGTGTGACAAAGGGACCATAAAAGCCATTCTTCGAAATGGTTGTGAGGCTGAGGATTAGAGGACAGATGTCAGGCAATGGCTTGGAGATGGCTTCCAACCATATTAACATCCAAGTGGAAACGACCCGGGTCTCACCTTCTAGGAGAGACATAGCCCTGTCCCCCGGGCCCCACCTCCTTGCACAACCCTTCATCCATGGCGTGGAGCAGTTGGGATCCCGAGAAGCCCAGTCATAGCACCCATCAGCTTCGGGAGTCATTGTGAAGATGCGCACAAGGACCAACTTCAGCCAACATGGGGAGGAAGATAGTCAGCCCTTAGAAGGCCCCCATGCCCTTTCTGACCTCCGCCCCGGCTGCCTCTGCCCCAGGAATCACCTTTTTTGACCTTTTACTGCTTTCTTTATAGTTTTATAGCCTGAGGGTACCTCTAAAGAACGCCCTTTCATCTTCCCTCTGTGTGGGATATTGTGTGTGTGAGTGTGTGTGTGTGTGTGTGTGTTCCTTTCCAGCATACATCATTAGATTTCTGAGATTTACTCATGTACATGGAACTTGGAGCCTTCATTTTTCTTGGCTGTATAATACTCCACCACAGGCCTATGCTTCTATCTCTCTGCTCCCCTGTAGACATCAGAGTGACATCATTCCATGACACGTGTCAGCACAGAGTGAAGCTTTGTGACAATCAAAGAACACATTGACCTAATGATGCCAACCTGTTACTTTAAGCAGAATTTTCCCTCTGCACACATAAGAGCTTTGAAAAGTAAGATTGGGGCTGGAGAGATGACTTAGCACTTAAGGCGCTTGCCCAAGAAAAGCCAAAGGACCCAGGTTCAATTCCCTAGGATCCACGTAAGCCAGATGCACAAGGTGGCGCATGTGTCTGGAGTTCGTTTGCAGTGGCTACAGGCCCTGGTGCACCCATTTTCTCTTTCTCTCTCTCTCTCTCACTCTCAAATAAATAAAAGAAAAAGAAAATTAAAACAATTTAACTTAGGGCTGGAAAATTGCTCGGTAATTAAGGCGCTTGCCTGCAAAGCCTAAGGACTAGGGTTTGATTCCCCTGTACCCATGTAAAGCCAGATACGTTAAGTGGCACATCATCGGGAGTTCATTTGCACTGGCTAGAGTCCCTGGCATGCCCATACTCACTCCCCAGACAGTTCCAGGGTGTGCAGCAGGCGCTCCAAGAGAAGCCACTGGTCACTAGAACCCTGTGGGCAGCAGGCTCCTGGGGAGAGCGCTGCTGTGATGTTTCTTGTGCCTTCCGACTGTCTCATGGTATTCCCTCTGTCTCCTCAACACAGGAGCAGGAGCCGACAAAGGGTGGTGCTAGAAGCCATTGTCCTGGCCAGCAAATCTGCTGGGAGGACACAGCTAAAACGTCTATGGACACCACTGTCCACACTATGTCCAGACGTGGACATTGGGGCTGGTTCCAACATTAACCATAATACTCTGGCCAAGGGAACAATCTCACGCACCCAGCTCATCATTACCACTTTTTCCAATGACAATTTTTTTTTTGGATTTATTTTGTTTTCGAGGTAGGGTCTCACTCTGGCCCTGGCTGACCTGGAATTCACTATGTAGTCTCAGGCTGGCCTCAAACCCACAGTGATCCTCTTACCTCTGACTCCCAAGTGCTGGGATTAAAGGCGTGTGATACCATGCCTGGATCCCAGTGACTGTTTTTTGGTTTTTTTTTTTTTGTTGTTGTTGTTAGCCATCACAAAAGCACTGCATGGTCTTCAGAGAAAATTTAGTAATTGAGGGGGGAAAGTGATCAGAACAAGAAAGGCAGAGCCCACCTGTGCTCCAAAGTGTGTGCCTGTGGGTTTTTAAAAAAATATTTATTTATTTTTATTTATTTATTTGACAGAGAAAGAGGGAGAAAGAGAAAGAGAGAGAGAATGGGCATGCCAGGGCCTCTAGCCAATGCAAACAAACTCCAGATGCGTGCACCCCCTTGTGCATCTGGCTAACGTAGGTCCTGGAGAATTGAACCTGGGTCATTTAGCTTTGTAGGCAAACACCTTAACCTCTAAGCCATCTCTCCAGCCCCATGACTGTGGTTTTAAAATCATTTACTTACTTGCATGTGCATATGTATGGGTGCACCGGGACCTCATCACCCACTGCAAACCAACACCAGATACATGCACCACATTTTACACTGGGCTTCATGTCACTATTGGAGAACCCAAACAGGCCATGGCTTTGCAAGCTGAGCCATCTCCCAGCCCCTGGGCCCATGTGTTGCCCTGGGGTGCAAAACTTCTGTGTCTGGGGGTTGCCGGGGGTCGTGTGTCCTCCCCATCTACTCAGATCTGGCCCAGAAGACACCATCCCACTGATATTTTGTTTTATATCTTTTGTAAGAAAGCATTTTTTGAACTGGAGACATGGTTTAGCAGTTAAAGGTGCATGCCTGCAAAGCCCAAGGACCCATGTTCAGCTTCCCAGATCCCATGTAAGCCAGACCCACAAGGTGACACATTCACAAGGTCTCTGCTGGCCCTGTGAGGTAATGTAGAAAAATAGGAATACAGGCTGAGTGTGGTGGTATGCGCCTTTAATCCCAGCACTCAGGATGCCAGTAGAATCATAACCTAAAATGTGAGTATGGACTTTCTAAGGTTCCGGTATTGTAAATTGAAGCAAGCTAGCCAGGCGTGGTGGCGTACACCTTCAATCCCAGCACTCGGGAGGCAGAGGTAGGAGGATTGCCATGAGTTCGAGGCCACCCTGAGACTACATAGTGAATTCCAGGTTAGCCTGGGCTAGAGTGAGATCCTACCTCGAAAAAGAAAAGAAAAGAAAGAAAAAGATAGAAGCACACTAGGAAAATAAACACACAAATAAAGACATAATGTATCATCAGACAGTGGCGTCTGTCTTCTCCCTGATCCAAACTCTTTGGCTGAGTACCCATGTAGTTTGTTTTTTTTTAATATTTTATTTATTTGAGAGAGAGAATGAGAATGGGCACACCAGGGCCTCTAGCCACTGCAAATGAACTTCAGACGCATGTACCACCTTGTACATCTGGCTCACGTTGATCCTGGGGTATCACACTTGAGTCCCTTTGGCTTTGCGGGCAAACACATTAACTGCTAAGTCATCTCTCCAGCTCTGCCCCTCATGTAGTTTTTGGGTTTTGTTTTTGTTTTGGGGATCTTTTTTGGCAGTGGGGAGGTTGTAAAACAGGGTCTCACTCTACCCCAGGCTAGCCTTGAACTCATCTCGATCCTCCCAAGTGCACCACAATAAACCACACCCAGGTCACTGATCTAGTTTTGGCCACCAATATACTCCACCTAAGGCTCAGCAGTTAAAGGCCCTTGCTTGCAAAGCCTCATGGCCCAGGTTTGACTCCCTAGTACCCACATGAAGCCAGATGCACAAAGTGGCGCATGTATCTGGAGTTGGTTTTGTAGCAGCAAGAGGCCCTGGTGTACCCATTCTCTCTCTCGTTCCCCTCTTTCTCTCTGCTCATAAATTAATTGAACTATACCCTATACCTGTCAGCAGCTCACAACCTACGCCTCATGTGCCTGACCTTTCTCCAGGGTCTCTGTCCAGCCCAAGCCCTTTGTCCCACAGAACCCAGAAAGCAGGTGACGCGGGTTTCCTAGGAGCCCTCCTCTGTGTGAGAAACCACTGGGCTGCTGAGGTGGCTCAGCAGATTAGAGCACTTGCCATGGAAGGGGGAAGGGATGGAAAGGGTCTGATTCCCTGAGTTCGATTTCCCCAGCACCCAAATACACAACTGGGTATGGCCACCACACACCTGTAACCCCAGTTTTGTGGGCAGCAGAGACTGCAATATCACTGGGGCTCACTGGTCAGGCAATTTGACCAAAAACAACAGCTCTGAGCTTGAGGAGAGACTCCGTCATGGAAGAGGGTCAGAGGAGGACACTGACATTCGCCTCTGGACTCCACACACATGCGCACAGGGCGTACACGCACAAACACACCAAAGAAAGAAAGAAAGGAAGGAGGGAGGGAGGGAGAGAAGGAAGAAAGGAAGGAAGGAAGGAAGGAAGGAAGGAAGGAAGGAAGGAAGGAAGGAAGGAAGGAAGGAAGGAAGGAAGGAAGGAAGGAAGACATGAAGCTATTGGGGAGGGACACCCAATCCTTATTCCACATTTAGATAAGGCTTAGAGAGGACCAGAGAGGCAGAGGCTAGAGGGAGGAAGGTCTGCCCTCACCGCAGCGTGCGTGGACCCTCCCAGCTGAGCCACAGGTGGCAGCCCCAATTTGTCCCCGCGTCCATTAACAGCCCGACCTCTGAACCACACTGGGCGTGAAAGACTCAGAGCCCAGCTCTGCCACCTTTTGGGAGCTGACACCCCTATTCTTATTCAGTCCCACCCCGCCTCCCCGCCGCCCTCGGTCCCTGCAAGTGTCAGCTGGTAAACATCTGTCCTGAAATCAAAGCGCTTGGGGACCCTCCAGGTTTGACGGCTCTCTGAGAAATCCATGGAGCCCCTTTTGGAAAAGCCAAGCCCCTGAGTTGAGAAAGCATTTGAACAAGTTAAAAGCCCGAGAGCTGAGAGCCGGGTTGGGCGAGGTCACAGCCCGGGCCACAGGAGACAGCCAGCCTGGAACAGGGATGCCACCCCAGGGCAGTGCCTGTGACCCTCGAAGGAAAACATCTGGAAGGTTCCGGCCGGAGGAGCCTGAGTAGAAGGCCATTGTGCAGGGCCCTGGGGGTTTGTTTAGGAGGAAGGTGACATTCGGGGGGAACATGTTAAACAGCGCTGTCTCAGCGCCTTTGACCACTGGGGCTGCACAGCCATCTCCGAATGTGGTCACTCAGCACTGACGGATGGAGCCACTCAGCCACAGCCACTCCTTTGTCTGCCAGCCGGGTTCTTTGAAAATGTCTTCTGCGAGGTTTCGCAGTTCCTGGGCTGTGACGACGGGAGCATCCATGTCACCGTGGGGAATGTGGGAAAAAAGGTGGGGAAAAGGGAGTAAGAAATACAGAAATTCTCTCTCTCTCTGTCTTCCATTCATGTTTTGGGATAGGGTTCTTGCTATGTAGCTCAGGATCGCCTCCAACTCATGTTAATCCTCCTGCCTCTGCCTCCTGAGTGCTGGGATTACAGGTGGGAGCCAGACGTACCCCAGTGCATGTTTGCTTTTACAGAATAAAGCTTGGTTTTAAATAGGGCTGGTTGGGGTGTACCTCAGGGGTACAGGGCTCACCTTGACGGTTTGAGGGCCTGTGTCCCTAGCAAAACACACGCACACATTTTTCCTATAGAGTTCTCTACTTTAACTCCTATGTGACAGGGTTTTTTTTTTGCTGTTGTTGTTTGTTTGTTTGTTTCTGAGGTAGGGTCTCACTCTAGCCCAGGCTGACCTGGAATTCACTATGTAGTCTCAGGGTGGCCTTGAACTCACAGGGAACTCCCTACCTCTGCCTTCCCAGTGCTGGGATTAAAGGCATGTGCCACCACGCCTAGCCTTTTCTTTTTCTTTTTTTTTTTTTTTTAACTTTTTTATTGACAGTTTGTGACAGGTTTTTGTATGTTTCTTTGTTTGAGGTGGGGTCTCGCTCTCGGCTGGACTGACCTGGAATTCACTATGTAGTTCCAGTCTGGCCTTGAACTCAACAGCTACCTTCCTACCTCGGCCTCCTGAGGGCTGAGATTAAAGGTGCCTGCCACCATGCCTGGCCACGCAGCAGTTTTGCTGAGGGCTCTGCTGTGGACACACACCCTTCTTTACTTCTTGCTTACTTCATTCCTTTCTTTCTGAGCACTGCCATTTTCCTTGTCACAAACTGTGGCCTCTGGGCTGAATCCAGCCTATGAGCTGAAGATTTTTTTTTTCTTTACATTGTGGGGTTTTTGTTTGTTTGTTTGTTTTGTTTTTTTTAAGGTAGGGTCTCACTCTAGCCCAGGCTGACCTGGAATTCAGTACGTAGTCTCAGGGTGACCTTGAACTCACAGTGATCCTCCTACCCC